>NW_005054419.1:498811-609212 GCF_000277835.1 Geospiza fortis | reverse complement strand
CTACCCAGTAATAAAACATGGTCTCAGCTGAGTGCTATTTATGGCCAAGCCTACAAATTATAATTATTTGAAAAGCATATATAGCATCAAAGAAAAAACATCTCTCATTTCCTTAAAAGTGGACAATTTACCTCCAAGTGTTTTGTGGTTTTTTAATAGTTCTTTTTTAAAAGAAAATTGCTGCTCTGATGTGAATTGAATTACCACTTGCCTGTATTTGGTTTAACTGTGTGAGCTGATCATCGAATCATAGAAAGGTTTGGGTTGGAAGGGACCTTCAAGGTCATCTAATTCCAATTCCCCTGGAATGGGCAGAGACACCTTCCACTAGACCAGGTTGCTGATGGAAACTAATTTCACAAAAATGGCCTTAGGTCAGATCATGGACCTAAGGTTTGTCCAGTCTTGCCACTTTGACATGGGCCAGTAGCAGCAGCTCCAGTAGAGCGTGGAACTGGAGATCTTAGAATCACAGCATGGTTTGGGTTGGAAAGGACCTTAAAGATCACCCAGTTCCAGCCCCTGCCATGTGCAGGGACACTTTCCACTATCCCAGGTTGCTCCAAGCCCTGTCCAACCTGGCCTTGGACACTTCCAGGGATGGGGCAGCCACAGCTTCTCTGGGCAACCAGTGCCAGGGCCTCAGCCTCTTCACAAAGAAGAATTTCATCCTAATATCCAATCTAAACCTTATCTCTGTCACTTTGAAGTCATTTCCCCCTGTTCTGTTACTCCAGGACCTTGTAAATAGTCTCTCTCCATCTTTCCTGCTGGCTCCTTCAGGTACTGGCAGTGGCACTTAGGTCTCCCCAAAGCTTCTCTTTTCCAGACTGAACAATCCCAATTTTCTCACCCACTCTCCATGGCAGGGCTGATCCATCCCTCTGATCAGCTTAGTGGCCTCCTCTGTACTTGCTCCAACAGGTCCATGTCCTTCCTGTGCTGGGCACCCCAGAGCTGGATGATGAAAGCTTTTTAACCTTCTAGCAACAGTCAGTGACTTGCACCAAAGTTAAACTAAGAGAAGTTAGAAAGAACATCCAGAAACTCTGTATCTTCTACCTTTCCCCAAGCTCCAATTGCTTTATTTCACTTTTTTACGCCCTTTTTGGGGGAAACACTTAGTGGAGAACATTTTCTTACCTTTATTGGTACAACCCCACCATTTAAGGCTTCACTTCAGAAGGTGCCTAAGCACCTACTGAGGTCCCAGTTGTGTGCTCAGAGTGGAGCTCCTGCTCAGAGAAGGTTTCTCTAAATGCTGCTCAAAACAGAGGGAGTGTTCATTACAATCTCTGAACTAAATACAAAGTCAGGAAGGGGTAATAACAAGAAAATAAATGCAGAGACAATGTTTGTAGAGGAACGAACAACAACTAAACTGCCCATGAATAAATTTAGGCTGGCAATTAGAAGAACATTCCTAATCATTAACATACTCATGTTCTGGAAACTGATTTTCAGTGGGAACAATGATGTAAAAAGGAGCCAAAATGGGGCTTCGTGAGGTTTCATAAGGATCTACAAGAGGTTGGGGATACAGGCTTGCACCAAGAGAATGAGATTCTGCTACCCTGAAGCTCTCAGGAAACTGCCAGAAACTTCACACTGAAGTAACTCTTGAAGCAAATCAAGGTGGTGCAATGTGGTACCTCAGTACTGAACGTGCATCAGGTGAACCAAATCTCAGTGGAGCTCTAAGTGGTGACAAATCACACAAGTTTGCAACAGCTGAGGGTCCGATTCTACAACTCAAGAGTTTACAGATCCAGTAACAAGTGCATTGAAGAAGAAATATGTGGAACATATTTTGAATCTTTATGATCTGCAATGCTTCTAAATTCAGTGGTCAGTAGAAATAGCTCCTTATTGGCAAACACAAAAGAAATCAAAGGTGGTTTCTTGCTCAACTGCACTTTCTTAGCTCTATATGAGAAACATTTCAATCACATAATTTGCCTCCCAGGCTGTCTGTCTCTGATGTCAATGATTTTTTTTGGTCAATGTCTTCTTTCCCCAGGTATGGGACAGTAAGGGAGAAAAAGTGTCATTTGGCTTCATTTGTCATATGCCTTTAAGAATTGAACAAGGATTTTCAAAGCATAAAGATGAAAAACTGGTGTTGGAGGTTTGCCTAATGACCTGTCAAAAATCAGCCCATTTCTGTTTCCTCATGAAGGGGAAACAAAATAAGGGTGGTTGCATGATTGCCATTAACAGTAGAGTTTACAGAGCTACAAAAGAATGGGCAGATTGAGTAAAATCTGTTCAGCTTGTTCCTTTGTCTCTGACAGCAACAGAGGATCACAAGCTCTAAGCCCTTTCTTCTCAGGGAATAATATTCAGGTTTCATGGAATGTTGGAACAAGTCCAGAAGAGGCCATGAGGATGCTCAGAGGGCTGGAGCACCTCTGCTGTGGAGACAGGATGGGAGATTTGGAGATGTTCAGCCTGGAGAGCATCTTCCAGTACCTAGAGAGGCTCCAAGAGAGCTGGAAATGGGACTTTTCAGAAGGGTGTAGAATGACAGAACAGGGGGAAATGGCTTCAAACTGACTGACAGTAGGTTTAGATTGGATATTTGGAAGAAATTCTTTATGGTGAGTGTGGTGAGACCCTGGCACAGGTTGCCCAGAGAAGCTGTGGCTGCCCCATCCCTGGAAGTGTTCAAGGCCAGGCTGGATGTGGCTCTGAGCACCCTGGGGTAGTGGAAGCTGTCCCTGGTCATGGCAGGGTTGGAACCAGATGGTCTTGAAGGTCCCTTCCAACCTAAACCATTCCATGATTCTATGGCTTGCCATATGGAATGTGGTTTCTGTTACGTATTTACTGCTTCAAAATTGATTTTATAAATCTTCTGCAGTGACACCCTATGTCAAGTCATTCCTTTGAAGAATGAGGTATGTGTGTAAAGAGGGCAGTGTCTCGTTAAATTAACACAGTACCCCAGTCCCAAACTCAATCTCTGACCTGAATTTCTCAGTGTGAATCTCCCAGCAAAATTTTTTCCAGTCATTCACCATTAGAGAATTTGTAAAGATTCATTTTTGTTACCCTTCAGAGGGTCATAGAATCATCAAGGTTGAAAAAGACCTGCAAGATCATCAAGTCCAACTTTCAAATTTTTATGTGTAACATTCCTGGGGTCCAGATGTCTTAATGGTGCTGTTTTAGATTCTCTACTTTTTCACAACCCATGTAGTCAAATGTCTGGTAAAAGAGAGTATGGAGAGATTTTAGGAGCATCTGATCACACTGCCATCAAAGTGACTTGAGATCCATTATAAAATCTACCACAGAGGGTCCTGCCCCAAGTCACTTAATGAGCCTGAGGAAAAATCCTGCTGCAGGCCAGGGCTTTGTCCTCATTGCTGCAACCTCTTTCTCTGCCATGAAAAATCATTTTGTTCAGGATTAGAACTAAATCCCAGGGTTGTGTGGAATAAAGCTATCAGGATCACAAAATGAACACAACCTTTGCTTAAAATCAAAACCATAGCAGGTTTCCCCAGAATGGAATTATTTTACAGGCAAACACAGTACTGGATAAAACCTAGAAATCCCTGTAGCCTCCCTAGCTTAGTTTATATATAATTCCTCTGCTGATTAGTAGAGTCAATAAAAAATAAAAATGTCTCCCTTTAATGCAGTGAGAGACTCACATACTTGAATATACCTATCTCCAGGATAGTTTTAATTACCTTGAGAAAAAGCTGGAAGAAGGATGAAACTCGGGCACCTGTTACAGCTGGGAAGAAGGCAAAGATGGCCAGCATGTAGTAATTAAATCTTTATCACCCAGAAAGAAGCTTGCAGCCTGCGGTGTCTTCCTGGTGAATATCACCATGTTTATTTTTAAAACTGCTCCCTGCCAGCATGTCCCAAAGTTATTCCATATACACAGCTGGCTGGGAAGAGGCGGGCTGGAGCTGGGAAAAGCAAGATCTAAAAGGAGAAAGACAGAGGCTAGCAAAAAATTTAGCAGAAAAAGGGCTGGGATGGAAACCCTTCCAAGTCCAGCAATAGGTGACCTACATTTAAAAATCTCTTTGAAAAAGCCAGATCTTGGTGTCCCTCTTTCCTGTAGGCGCTGTGTGTACTTACTCAGTGCTTTTGAGTTCTTCTGGAAATCTTGCTTTTCCAGATAAGGTGATAAAAATATGGATTTAGGGACTGAACCCTCACAGAGGAGAAACAACATGGCCACAGCTGGTGAGTTTTGTGAATAGTGGAAACCTGGTTGGAGACCTTTAGCCACAAGTGTGAGGGATGGCAGTGGCAGCTCAGTGCTGCTTTCCCCAACGCACCCAGGTCCCCCCTAAAAATCCACAGGGTTTTGGTCTGTTGGTGACCCTGGGCCATCCCAGTCTCTCTGGGTTTCATTTGTAAAGAAAAACCGAACTGTAGCAAATTATTGTGTTGATGTGTGTAAGGATAAGTGAACAGGCATCACATTTATTAATTCATTTATTTATGCACGTGTCCATCCATGCTCAGATGTATGAATTTATGTCTGTGTGTACATTGATGTGTGAAACTATTTATTAACTTAAAATCACTTCTGGAAAAGTCAATCAGCTGCAATAAAGAACGAAATACCTCTCCAAAGAGAAAAAGTATTCCCTTCTGCCTGCATTTAGGTCTTCTCATGGAAGCAAAATGTAACAAAGAGGGATTTGAGCTGCACAAAACCTCAATGGTGTCCCTATTCCACGTGACAGATTGAACCAGAAACCTGCAGAAATCCCTCACAACTCAAGCTATTTGAGTTTCCGGCTGTTTTTTGATCAAAGAACTCTGTAATAATCACAAGAGGGACCCTCATGAATCTTCATGGGCTGGAGGGACTACAGAGTACTCAGGACTTCCTTGGACAAAGATGCACCAATGGTCAAAACATTGGAATATCAGCCAAGCAATCAACCCTTAATTTCTTTCCTTCTGACACCTCCCCACTCTTTGCCCCTAGAGCCAGCCTTCCTTCCTTCCTTCCCTTCCTTCCTTCCTTCCCTTCCTTCCTTCCTTCCCTTCCTTCCTTCCTTCCCTTCCTTCCTTCCTTCCCTTCCTTCCTTCCTTCCCTTCCTTCCTTCCTTCCCTTCCTTCCTTCCTTCCCTTCCTTCCTTCCTTCCCTTCCTTCCTTCCTTCCCTTCCTTCCTTCCTTCCCTTCCTTCCTTCCTTCCCTTCCTTCCTTCCTTCCCTTCCTTCCTTCCTTCCCTTCCTTCCTTCCTTCCCTTCCTTCCTTCCTTCCCTTCCTTCCTTCCTTCCCTTCCTTCCTTCCTTCCCTTCCTTCCTTCCTTCCCTTCCTTCCTTCCTTCCCTTCCTTCCTTCCTTCCCTTCCTTCCTTCCTTCCCTTCCTTCCTTCCTTCCCTTCCTTCCTTCCTTCCCTTCCTTCCTTCCTTCCCTTCCTTCCTTCCTCACCATCAATGTCTGATAAAACTCTTCTGATAAAAATCTTCAGTGAGCTCTTTCCTCACTCTGGTCTGGTCTAATCTTTTAGCTCACAGCTCCACCACAAGATGCCTGTGTTGGGTTTTGGTGGGATTTGGACAACCATTTCTTTATCTTCCAAACAGAGTGGTAAAATAGATTATTTTAAAATGTAATTTAAAAAACAATGGGCAATTTAAAACTCAGAGGGGTTTGCTGCAATCCTGAGTGTACATGTCAAGAATTCAATATGTTTTTAAGTGTAGCTATGTTGCTTCATTCTTTATCTTTCACTGTGTGTGTTCTGCAGGGATTAGTCATGGATTCACAAAATGGATTTTCTCAGAAAAAATTCTTTCTGAGACTTATTCTTTTGATACAGCTTCAACATCTTTTTCAGTATAAATTTTTCTCCTCCTCCTCTCTGTACATTCGTGTGTCTGTGCTGTGGGTGTGTATAAATATGTACATATATTCTGGTTGGCTGGAAGTAGAGAAATTCATTTTCTTTAACAGTCATATCTCTGAGAAGCAGACTCACAGGGATGCTTTTAAATACTAAATTAAAATACTTTAATTGCTTGGCTTTTCCGGTCAACTTCTCCTTAATTCTTTTCTCTCTCCCTCTTGCTCTCTCTCTCTCTCATTCTTACCCCTGTGCTGAGTTTTTGGTTAATTAAAGGGAAAGGAAATAGTGACATCAAGTCAAGGACATGATCTCTTTCCAAACAGGCAAAGTCAGAGTTTAATCCTCCTGGCATAGTCCTGTCCAGGAAGGAAAATTCTCTCCTAAGATATGAAGCTGAGCTAGGTCCTGATGTAGCACCTGTTGAAAACTGAAAATTTTTCCTGCTGTTTCTGTGTTTTGCTTTGGTGCTGGATCCCTTTGTGGCAAAAGTCTCTGGAGGTTGAGGATTGCCACAGCCAGAGGTTTTTGCTGAACTGTCTGCAGGACCTTGGGATCAGAGGGCACATTTCTGACTCGGGAGATAATTTCCCTTAAGTAGACTGATAAAATGCTCTATGATTCAGCCACTCAGGGCAGGACCATAATTCTGTGTGGTTTCCCCTGTCTTCAGGTGAGAGACAGCTTTCATCACCATTTACTCATGCTGTCCTACAGCACAATATTCTTTTCATTTTGACACCCCATGTTTTGATTCACATTCTAATTTTCTCCATTCTGACTATAACTCACTTCAGCTGAGTCCAGCATCTTGCATAATTTATCTACAAGAACTTCAAGGATATTCATACATTCATGTTCTTAGGCACCCCTTTTTGGAAGGAAGGCTTTGCTGATGGAGTTTTGCTCTCCACTGATGGCAGAGTAGGTCTTCAAACCTACTTTAGATGTAGATCTTTTAATTGTTTACCGTCAGACATGGTGCTGCCACTCTGTGAGAGAAAAAATTGTGCAGATGAGGAGTAGAACTTCCAGCTTGAATCCCATGGAGGCAATCTGAAAAGACATGGAGAAATCTCCTCTCATCCTGTTCAATGTGAAGAGGATTCAGTTCCTGTGACAGGAATCAAAGACAACGTCATGATGCACCTTATGTTTATAGGAAAACATTTTCTTTTTCTGAAGTCTCATGGCCATTTTGCATTTTTGAATCATTCATTATAACATTTTATCCTAGAGGAAATTTGTGATGTAAACTGTCAACTCTATTTACCTCTAAATTCCTTGCTGCAAACTGTGGCAACCATCAGATGCCCATCTACAACAAATGACTGCAGTTGTTGTTTTGTGAAATGCAGCACATTATTCCTCATTCTTCCTATAGAAATCACCTTTTTTTGGCATATTGAGGGCTTCACCCAGGTGCACGCTGGGAGCAGATTTTGGACTGTGGATTGGCCTCAGGTGTGCAGTGGGGAGGCTGAATGACAGGGAGTCTACAGAAAACACTCACTTGCACTAAAATGCAGCTATTTCCTGCCTGCAGTGTGGCAGCTGAGATCATGGAGCAATTGTTTCCAGGCAGAGAAGTGTGGAACAGTGTCTCCAAATGAAATTATAGCTTGAGGAAAAGATTTCTTTGAGGCAGGACGGAATGTAATTACCCAAGTTGGACTTCTGCCAGGACAGTGATGTTTAAAACACTTCCAGCTCTTGTGGAAAGTGCCACTGGACCTTTTAATGACTGCAAAGGAATGGGCTTTCGAATTCATTTTTTAAATTTTTTTTTTTGTTTGAGTATCTCATCCAAAAGGCAGGATAATAAAATGAGAAAGAAAAAACTATCAAAGAAAGAGCTAATCTTTGCAAAGTGTTGGAATATGTAAATCCCACTTTGAAATGGTAATTTATTAACTTCTTTTTAAGATAAAAATGCAATTAGTTCATTCTTTCATTTCCCTCATCCCCAAAAAATGCACATACATTGTTATCATGTCTTTTGCTCCTGTGTCAAATCTGTATCATTTAATTTTGTTGCAGTGAAACTCGTGGGTTTTATAAAAGGTTTTGGTGAGGGGTTTTTTCTGCCTTGTATCAATCCTGACTGTAAATAAAAGAATACATTACTATATTCAGAAACAATTGCTGTCAAAAATCTTCACTTTGTTGAATTTTATAAAAGCTATGGGCTATTTTTGTATTAGATGCCATATCAGTAAAGAATAATCAGAGAGTGAAAGGGACTTTTTATCATTCTCAGTTTATTCCCAGAAATAATCTCTTGAGCTCTGAAGGAAAAAAAAAATTATATATTATCTGTGATAGAATTGTAAGCTTGCCTTATTTTCCACTTGATCATTTTTGGTAAGGGAATGAATGTAGCTACATGTCTATCTATGCATCTCTATCCCCAGCACATGATTATTCCTGGCTAGGCAATCCAGCATAACTTTTCTGATTCCATGGCACTTTTATCACATTTAATTAAGATTATGTAAAGCTGGATTTAACTGGCTGGTCATCTAAATTTAGGTAAGTACCTGTAAATGTCAAGCACAATGTAGAAATAAATAAATGTTAAATGAAAGAATTATTGTAGCTGTGGCAGACTTTATTTGATACCAGTGAAATCTGGATATGACAGTGCATATTAATACACAAATTTGGATCTTCATGGAGGGTGTTCATGGAATTCAAACTATTCAAAACACCCCATGCTACTCCAGCTCTCATGAAACTTGGCAGAGTTTCTTCACGTTGCTTAAAATATTTAAATATGTACGAGTCTAAAAGAAAAAGAGTGAGAGGGAGTCACTTGTAAAGAATGAATAAGATTCTTTGGCAGTGAATATGAGAGGGTGGGATTCACCTCCCGTTTTTAGGTGCCTTTGGAATAAATGCCTCCATCTGGATTATGTGGGAATCATAGAATTATAGAATATTCTGACTTGGAAGGCATTCACAAGGATCATCGAGTCCAGCTCCTGGCTCTGCACAGGACAGCTCAAAAAATCCCAAAATTTGGAATTTAAAAGCACGAGTGGGTTCTTTTAAATCATTGCAAAGAGAGATTTAGGTGTTGTACGTGGTGATGGAACTGTGCTGATGGAGCTAAAGCTGGAGATGTCTATGCGGAGAAAGAAACGACCCATTGAGATACAAATTAAAGATTTCTTCCCCTTCCTCTGGAGGTGTTGTGTCATCTCATGAGCAAAGGAACCTCTGGAGGATGGTTTAGGTCGCACAACACCACTCAGGAAGAAACCACACCAGCTTCAAATCTGTAGAGTCTCCATTCCCTCAATTTCCCTCCATGAAGTAGAAAATCTGCACCCTCCAATCCATCCTGCTGCTGCTGTAAATTCCTGATCCTTCCAACCTAGCACATCATCATGGGCATTTCACTGGCAGGATTTTTATCTTTCCTCATGATCTCAGCACCCTGCTGGCTTTCAGTGCTGAATTTCAGGCAGCAGAGGAGGAGTCTGGGCATGGAGTGTGCAGTGATGATCCCCAAACCAGGAGTGAATCAGCTCCACTCCAAGGGTTGTGCTGGTATTTCAGCATTTGCCTCGCTGAACTGGAGAAGGAAGCACACTTCTGGAGCAAGGATACAAATCACTGATGATCCCTCCAGCACTGGTGATGATGAAATCCTGGGGTTTGGGCTCCCCATGCCCAGCACTCCTGGTAACCATAGTGTTCAAATGTGTGCATCCAGAGCTCCTGACACGCTGCCTGCAGCACCAGCAGCCTCACCAATTAAGGATTTGCTGTGGTGAGCAGGGATTAAACACTTTTCATTAGCAAGTTTAGAGATTCTAAAGCCCTGTTACAGACATCTGCCACCCACACTGAGAGGGGAACAGCTGTACAATGAGTGATTATAAAGCAGGAAGATGAAGTGATGTTTTGGAACTTTATTTTCTCCATACCCTGAGCCCTAAAATCCCATGGAAACAATTTTGTTTAATATGAAGCATTGCTGTTTCCTTCTGGGTGGGTGGGCTATATCTCCATCTCCCCACAGAGGTCAAAAATAACAATGCATGGCTCACTTTGTGCTCTGTTAAGATTACCTCACATTTCCATCACATTCACAACAAAAAAATCACATAGAATATTCATAATATTGTTCTTTATAAAGCTCACCACGCAGGGGAGAGCTGAATTGTTATTGTATATTTTCCTTATTTAACAATTATCGCCATGAGAGTTTCTAGAACATAATTTTGTGGGGGAAAAAAAGAAATAAAATAAGCAGCCACCTTCTTTCAAAGTTTGACTCTGCAGAGCTTTAATTCCAATCAGCTATAACAAAACTGATGACAGAAGGGGCTTTCAGCATGTTAATAGCATAGCAACATTCTGGGTGCACTTGCAAATCCATTTGCTCAGAGATGCTTTGATCACTTAATGTTCTACATGCAAAAAGCTGTGTTTTCTGAAGGCAACACCCAGTGTGTGATGCATCTATAAAACAAAATCGTCTCCCTCATTCCTCAGAAATTCTCCATTTGCCTGGCAGAATTTACAGGAGCTCCTGGAGGCCAGAGTTTTGTAAGAATCAGAGGACAGCAATGCTCCTTGTGCATGAAAACTCAGCTTGTTGTTGCAACCACTGTAAAATATTTATTTTCAAACAAATGTGGAGTGTTAGAGGCCACCTGCTACCAGGGTGTCCAAGGCCTAGGTCCCCACACAGTGAGGCCATAAAGGGACTATTGCTACACTAGGAAATAAAACTGTGTTAGGAAACAATGCTGGGCACTGGAATTTGCTGATAAACATTTTTACAATGATCCCTGGTGGGGTTTTCAGCTGGGCACTGTCTTTACAATTCCTGGATGCTGATGGATAGCTGGCACAGGCCCAAAACCCTTCCCAGTGGTCAGTCTGGATGCAGCAACTTCAAGTCCCAGTATAAAAAAGGTTTAGTTGCATAAACATAGCTCATTTCTGGCCTCAGAGCTGGAAAATGCTCTCAGAGCTCCTTAATTTATTTGTGGAGATGCTGCCTTATCATAAAAAAAAAAAAAAAAAAAAGTGGTAAAGTGGTTACTGGTTTAGCTGCATGCAGGACACAGTTTTATCTCCAGCCTTTGGCACCAGGGTGTGCAAAGTCACTACAGCTGGAGCTGGCACAAAGCAGAGGCACAAAACCCTCCCTCAGTGACCAGGAGGGGCTGTAAAGTGGCTGTTTCCTGGCAAAAGCCAGGGTTCAGCCATGGATGTTGGAAAAATGATCAGTTACTCAGTGCAGGGTCACAAGAGGAGCCTGTGCTCACCCTCACAGCCCTGAGGGGTTTCTCAGCCAGGTTTGTTAACTTGGGCTTAGCGATGGCAACGTGGGGGGAACCCAAAAAAGAGCTGACTTGTGTCTGACCAGCCTGCAGTGAAGTAAAAATAAATACTCAGTTCTCAAGAACCGGAGTCTTAAATTAGCCCAAAGCAGGACTTTCACAGAAAAGCTTAAGCATCTCATTTTAGATGTGACACAGAATGTTCAGAAGGTAGGGAGAGATCTCAGCAGTTCATCCTGTTAACCAAAAGACCAAGTTTTAAAGGGTTTTATTCTTACCCTCCTTTGTTTCCCACTTCTGTGGTCATACAACTGCTCAGAAGACTCATAATGTTCTTTATTTTTACAAAGAGAATCACAGAATGGTTTTGGATGGAAAGGAACTCAAAGACTATTCAGTTCCAACTCCCTGCCATGGGCAGGGGCAACTTCCACTGTCCAGGTTGCTCCAAGCCCCATCCAACCTGGCCTTGGACACTTCCAGGGGTGGGGCAGCCACAGCTTCTCTGGACAACCTGTGCCAAGGCCTCACCACCCTCATAATAAGAAATTTCTTCCTAATATCCAATCTAAATCTACCTTCTTTTGCCTTGAAGCCATCCCCTCTTGAGCTGTCGCTGCATGCTCTTGTAAAATCCCTCTCCAGCCTTCCCTATTTGTATTATTTGAATACAAATAACCATTAACAATAATATAATTAATCACTGAAATCAGCCTAGATTTGTAGAACACCAAATAAATGTAACAAGCATAATGCATTCTTCGCAAAGCCTCAGAGCTGGGACATCTTGATCTCTGTAAATATCTCCTTGTTCCTTATGTAAGGGGATGGGTAACACACATCATCTGATTTGAGGTGTCTAAGCTCCCATTTTAGCTATGGTAGAATAAATCACCAAAAGAGTGACTTTATATCTTGATAAAACATGCAGAACTACTCATGGAAACAAGGAATCTCTCTCTAGTCCCTGCTGGTGAAGGGGGTGGACTTCAGTTGGCTGTTGGAGGATCCTGAGGGGTTTGTGGACATTGATGATTTTGCTGCAGACACCACACGTGGTCATGTGAGAAACAGCCAAGGTCCTAAAACTGTGCCTAGATGGCCACAGCTGGCTGAGATGGATTTTATAGAGACTGAAAGACCATTAATTCAGCACCAGCTTGGCTTTGCATCATGTGAGAACAGCAGATATCAGCGTGGCCCTCTGGGTGCAGCGCTCACAAGGCTATCCCTGCCTGTGGCTGGTGAACCATACTGGGGGAAAAATGTGTGGAAAACAAGATATGTTTTCAGTATAACATTCCTTCCTTAGTGTAAAACTCCCAGCTGCTGCCTGCAAATGGCTTGGAAAATTGTGAAGATAATGATTTCCTTCAGAACGTGGGGTTTAAGGGAGCCTATTTAACTTGCCCTTTACCATACTTCCTTTTTTTTTTTTTTTACCCAGACATGGATATAAACCGATTATTGTCAGTCCAAAGATGCACAGTAACATATGCTGTGTCTTTGTTTAGAGGAGTAGTAACATTGAATGCTGGCAAAAATTTTAATGCTGAGAAAACGACGATTGTTCAGCCTGGAGAAGGCTCTGGGGTGATGTTATTGTGATCTTTCAGGACCTGAATGGGAACAACAAAAATGTTGAAGAGGCACTTTTGACATGGCAATACAGTGATAAGACAAGGGGAATGGCTTTAAGCTGCAGGAGGGTAGATTTGGATTTGATACTTGGAAGAAATTCTTCCCTGTGAGGGTGCTGAGGCCCTGGCACAGGTTGCTCAGAGCAGCTGTGGATGCCCCAGCCCTGGAAGTGTCCAGAATCAGGCTGGACAGGGCTTGGGGCAACCTGGGATAATGGAAGGTGTCCCTGACCATGGCAGGGGGTTGGAATGAGATGATCTTGAAAGTCTCTTCCAACCCAAACTGTTCTATAATAAGGAGAAATTCATGTGAATGAGGAAAGATGGGGTGGATTTGAGGCAAGATGAGGGTCAGTGGCTAACAAAGACAAACAAATATTTTGGATTTTATCCCTCTCTATCTTTCTTTCTGCTCCTAGAAATGTTCTTTCTTCAAAATCTCACTTCCATGTTTGACATCACTTCCACTGCCACAGGAACCACCTTCATCAACAGATCAGTTATAAAATATAAAAATATGTCTGTTGAGTCATTTTACACAGACACTTTGATTTGTTGGTCTTTCATTGAGCTGACTTTTGAAATCAGAACTGTATGGCCTTAAGTGCCAGGATTATTGACTGAGTGCATGGGGTTGGAGGCAGGTGCAGGGTTACACCTGAGTGTTTGCTCTTGCTGTCAGCTTAAGTTCAGTGTCCCTGGGTAAAATGTGCCCAGTGCCTTCACTGTGTTTGCTTCTTACTTTGTGCAGCAGCATTAAAGAAAGCAGTCAATACTTCAGCAAATAGTGGGGAAGGTTTGCAGTACTTGTAATGTGTCCCATTGCAAGAACAAATGGGTTCCATCCTTCACTCTGAGAGTTTAAACAGTGGATCTACACTTTGGGTAGGTAATATTTCAGTTCAACATTATTATCTGAATTTTGCTATCATTGCAGGCATAGTCAGGCTGCTGTTGTGTTGGGTGCAATACTGACAAACAAGGAGAAAGAAAGTAACCTGTGCCAGGAAGATTATTTCCAAATGCATTTTCACTATTGGAAATCCCATTCTCATGTTATTTCCATCCAATCAGAGGACACAGGTAATGCCATGTTAAGTGTGCTGTTGATAAAAACAAATATCTGATTCTATCCCAGCTGGTCACATGAGCCTGAGATGTCACTATCAGCAAAACTCCACAGATAGTTACACCACTGCAGCACACAGAGCATGAAAAGGCTCTGAATTATTTATAACAACTGTGTCAGCTTCTCAGCAGGAGAAAACTGGCAGAGCTAATTAACTGATATCCCCCAACTGATCTTCCAGCTCGTCTTTGAGGAATAACTCCAAATAATTCACAGAAGTCAGGAGCTGCTTTGCCTGCCACAGACTGTTTTGCTCTCGAGCTTGCAGGAGGAGCACATGGCAGGATGTACAGAATGTTTTTTGAGTGGTTTGTAACCAAAATGTGCATGTGTGATTCCATGCTGGAGCAAAATGGGATATATCCCATTTTCTTTCCTTGCCCCACTAGAAAATAAACCTCACGTGCTGAAATAAAGGCCATATTTTATGGCAAGTATAGCGTGAGGGTCATTAGCTTTCCCATTCAGCTTCATCAGATGGCTACACAGCAGGGTGCATTCCAGATTTATTTGATAGCTTGTCAATAAGCAGCTGCCTTTTAATAGCTCTTAACTTCATGGACTTGAAAAACAAAATGCCTCATGCTCACATTAAACCAAGTGGTCCATCACAGGGATCTCAGCTTTTTCTGGTGTAGAAGGCAGAGCAGAAAATGACCTCTGACTGCAGCTTTCACTGTAATTTTGTGAACACTCATCACCAGGGAACAGGATCAGGGAGAGTTGCAGGGCTGGGAATTACAGTGAGGAGAAGAGGGGTGAATCCTGCTGGCTCTAGCCAGGGAGGGATGTAGGAAGGGCATCAGCAGGGAGCAGGGGCAGCAATGGGGACTCCAGTGTGTCCCCTCTTTAAGTAGGGACAGAGGGTAAAGTGATGAGCTTGTCAGAGGTAATTTTAGTCAGCAGTCAGCTGATCTTAGAGCTGCTTCTGCTTGGCCACCTCTTGCATATTCTGGAAATGCTTAAGAGTGATCAAAACTAAGTATTTCAAGGGAGGATGGGAAACTCCACTGTATCCCACCCCATCACAGGTAGGAGAGTCTATTCTGCAGGCAGTGCTGGGCTGAGGTGCTGGAGTATCACAGGCATCTTATCAGCTGGAACTCATGACCAAGGATCAGTCCTTATGAGATCAAAACACAGAATCTCAGCAGTTTGTTATAAAAAGGCCAAACACTTGCAGACCAGTGTCAGTATCATTGTAAGATGTACTGCTGCAGGCACTTCTCAGTATTAAATTGCTTCCCTTTATTGTCCCGCCAGTCTCTGAATTATTTGAAGGCACAAACTTCTACCATTATGCATTAAAAAAATCTCTGGATTGAATTTTTCTCCTTATTTTACTTCCAGAAGAACCTGAGAGATTTCCCATCTGTGTGATTGTCCATTCTCTGTCACCAGAGTTTGTACCATCCTCACACATCTTGTGGAGAAGAAGCGACACTTAATTGTGTCACCTAAAAGCTGTGGAAATTCAGCAGCATAATTTCATTCAGTCTTGCTTGGTCCTACAGGGAAGGCAGGGACACCTTCCTCTGGATTAAGATGCTCAGAGCCCTATCCAACCTGGCCTTGAACATTTCCAGGGATGAAAAACCCACAAACACTCTGGGTAACTTCCCTCTACCCAAATTTGCTTGGCCAGATTTCCTCCGTCCCACTGATGCAGCTTCCACCATCTGCAAAGACACCAAGTCCTGCAAAAGCCATTTGCAATCAGAAGGGAATAAATGATAACAAATCTGTGATTTTCAAGTGCAGATCACATCCCCTTCCAATGGTCTCCAAAGAATTCCTCATTTGCTCCTGACCTGCAAGGACAGTATGGCATGACTGGGTGATGTGGGGCTGAGTGAGGCCTTGGCAGGTACAGAAGTGAAGAAATAAACTTGAGGGTGGAATTCAGGATACAGATGAAACCAGAGGAGGTGAATTACCAAGATCTTGTAAAATGATCAGTGATTATTCCTTTTGCTCCCCCTAAATCTTCACCTAAGATTATACACAGATTGTGTTTTTCTTCTGAGCTGTCCCTCACCCAAATTTCATTCTACTTATTCTCTCTTGTTATGCTGTGAACTTTAATCAGCCTGTTAGACTGACACTGAATAGTGTTTAGCTGAGAGTCTAAACTTGTTCTTACCTATGGATTTATTTGTAGCTGTATTTTATAACTTCCAAGGCATCAGTAAATAAAACTCAAGTTCAAAACAAAGTCTGCTGTCTGTTCTGCTTTGGTCAACTCTCTTCCCAGTCCTTGAGACACACACAGAAGCAACAAGAACTCTCTTCTTCTGTCATCAGGGTTAATTTAACCTTTAGTTCTCATGAAATGATAAAAGAGGAACCATATCAAGTAAGTAGACACTAACAAAAGAGGAAAATTACAATTATTAACTGCAATTTACACCATGTCTTACCCTTTTTAGAGGGTAAAACCCAAGCCAGGTACCAGATACCCATTGTGAAATGGGGTTAGAAGTCCTTTTTGCTTGAAATCAAATTCATGACTCCTTCACCTGAAATGGCTGGAGGAAATTGAGAAATATATTCATTAAATTTCCATGTAGAAGTGGGTGCTGACCATGGGTTTTTTTCCCTCTACATTGTGACACCAGCAACACAGGGAGGCATCGTTGAGCTACAAAGTGGAGTTCTCAGAAGGCCCTGCCAAAGAGAAAGGGATCATGTCAATATTTATTAGACTTTCCAGCAGCTTGTTAAGTCAGTAGGAGAGCTGAATCCCAAACAACCTCCAATTAGATTTAGTTTCAAAGTGAAGGCCTCTTTCTAAACTATCCAACAGGGAAATGTCACTGGCACTGGCGTGGGCTTCTCTCTTACTTCTTTCTTAACTCTTTGTTATCTGGCATTATCCCTTTGGTCAAGGTCTTGGTGATGATGCAATAGGGAGCATTATTCTCCAGAAATGGAAAATATTGGGCAAACACTTATAAAGTGATTAAAATGCCCCTATTGTTTACATAATTTTGGCAAAAGATAATGCTTGTGTTGAAAATGAGCAGAATGAGGATAGATGTAGGCTAGGTATTAGGAATAAGTTCTTTATTATGAGAGTGGTGAGGCCCTGGCACAGGTTGCCCGGAGAAGCTCCTCATCCCTGGAAGTGTCCAAGGCCAGGTTGGATGGGGCTTGGAGCAACCTGGGACAGTGCAAGGTGTCCCTGCCCATGGCAGGGATGCGGAACTGGATTTCTTTAAGGTCCCTCCCACCCCAAACCATCCATGAAAATCTCTTCTCCCAAAGAGGAAGAGCAATTTCTCCACAGATGAGGATGGGTCAAGTGGTTGCAAAAATCCTCACAGCAGCACCTTCAGCTGATTCACTCAGACTGAATGAGCCTCAAGGCAATCAAAATACCCCCAGTTTTCAGGGCAACTCAAGTGCAATCCAGAAAGGTCTAACAAGAATTTATTTTCTGGTCCTATAACGGGGCAAAGCATCTTTCCTGGAGATGTATTTTTAGGGGAGGAAGGAAGGAAGGAAGGAAGGAAGGAAGGAAGGAAGGAAGGAAGGAAGGAAGGAAGGAAGGAAGGAAGGAAGGAAGGAAGGAAGGAACTGGTGTGAGACATCTTTTTGCATCACTTGGGAGATTTGGAGGCAGATGTGAGATGTGTGAAGCTCCTCTTCCCTGCTTGCAGCTGTGGCGAGACAGGGATCATCACCCAAATTCATTTATTTTGGAGACCTCTGCAGACTAATTTGCAGAGGAAAAAGTTGTGGAAAACAGGAGAGAGAGAAGAAAGCAGCTGCTCCATGAAGATTTACCCCCAGGGAGAACTTTAGGGTGAAAAGTTCCCACTTTTGGCAGAAGTAACACTTTTCCCCTGAGTACTAGAGAGGCAACCTGGGCTTCCCCGGGGAAAGCAATAAAATAAAAACATTAATTCAGATCAGCAGGCATTTCCTCTGGTCCTGTGGATCTTGTCACTAAACCCTTATTAAGTGCACATCAATAGTCAAAGATATTCCAGTGAGAATTCCATTACTCACTGCCTAAAGAAACAATATTTTCTGCCTAAAAACTGCCTAAAATCTGCAAAACTGCCTAGATTTGTGCATCTACCCATGAGACCTTGCATTGCCATGAGGAACTGCTTACACAGTGGGCACTCCAGTCCCTCTCACTAAACACAGACCAGGGATCTGTATTCAAACTCCTCTTTTTCAGCCTTTCATTTACATTCCTATATCAAAGCCACTACTGCAGAATAGAGTAAAAACCTGTATTTCTGTTTCAATGCCCCCATTTTGCAATTCAAGACAGTTTTACTTTACCCCGGGAGCAAGTATTTAAAACCAGATTGAAAACCATTTGTTTGAAGTGTGCTTGTGGAGATTGCTTTGCTCTGTTCCCTTTCTGGGAGCACAAATACAGAATATAATCCACCTAGGAAAAAAAGATTTCTATTGATAGCTTTATTTACCAGCCCTTTTTGCAAAAAACTACTTCTTTTACAAATCAGGTTATGCTCGTTCATGAAGTCTCCAGCTGATATGTTCAAAATTCTACACGTGTAAATAAACAAACAAACCAGGGATTTTTACTTCCTCATGCTCTTCATACTTCTCCTTTCCACCTCTGACCTTTTCTTGCCTACAAATGTGATTATTGAAAAAGCCTTATTTAATTACACTATTTCCTCGTAATAGTAAGGTTATTTTTTAAGAGGAAATAACCTTACTATTGTCCTGTTCAGAGCAAAGAAATTGCTGTACTTCCTCCCCCCTTCGGACAGTGATTTGTGAAGAGAGATGAATAGGGAAAAGTAATATGACATAAGTCTTTCTGGAAAGAAAAACAACAGGCCTGTAATCCTGGTACCAATCTAGTAAATCTGAATTCAATTTAGCAGTTCCAGATATTGCCTGTGGGAAACATCAGGTTGAATTTGAGCTGCTTGATGGAGTGAAAACCCAGATTACCTGCTCTCTAAGGTTATTTTAGCCTAAGTCAAGATTTTTTTTCCCATTCCTGATAGCGTTCATGACCTATGAAAATTCATCTCTGGCATGGCAAAACAGAAGAGAGCAAATAACAGAGCTTTGCAATCTTTTCTCCAGGGGCTAATCATTTTTCCTACTATCACCTTCTACTTTTGGTACATTTATTTTCCTCTCCAGGACTTTTGTCCCATCTTTCACTACTGATTTCCCTGAAATATTATAGAGCCTGGTAAGTTTTCTTTCTGCATTCTCAGTCTGCATCCCCTGCATCCCCAAGGGCTTGCTGCAGCTTGAGATGGAGTGGCTACAACCCTCAGAGCACTGACAAAACACAACTTGAGTAATTTGAAAGTTGGCTAAGGTCTAGAAGAGTCAATATATTATTCCAAGATAGACTCAAGAGAGAGAGATAGAGGTGCAAAACCTGGGACAGTGGAAAAGCAGAACAGATGATGAGGAAAGTAGCTGAGCTGCAAAACTCCTGAAGGTCCCAGAACTAAACCAGCAGTGAAACTGTACAGAGAATTGCAGGCCCCTACTCTATCAAGTTACAGATTTGCAAAAATAAATATTGAAATATACCCACAATATTCACAGAATGGTTTGGATTGGAAGAGACCTTAAAGAAATCCAGTTCCACATCCTTGCCATGGGCAGGGACACCTTCCACTATCCCAGGTTTCTCCAAGCCCCATCCAACCTGGTCTGGACATTACCAGGGATGGGGCAGCCACAGCTTCTCTGGGTACCTGTGCCAGGGCCTCACCACACTCACAGGGAAAAATTTCTCTTTAATGTTCAATCTCAGCCTGCTCTCTTCACCTTAAAGCCATTCCCCTTGTCCCATTACTACATGACTTTGTAGAAAGTCCCTCTGTAGAATTCTTGTAGCCCCCTTCTGGTTTTTAACCAGGTGATTTAAGTTGCTGGAGGTGTTTAATCAGAGTATGATGCTATTAATTATCTTGAATGCTGTAAAGTTTATCACTCTCATTTGAAAGGGACAAAGAACCTGTCTCAGCTCAGCAGCATAATTCTGCAAAGCCAGGCTTGAGCCTCCTTCCCCATGGAGACCAAGAGTTAGCAAAATTAATTGTTTAGTTTTTCCAATTGGCCATGGCTGTGCCAAGCTCTCAGCATGGAGACTGACCACTCCTCCAAGCTGCAGCGCAGGGACACAAGAGGAGACCACCTGGAGAGAAGCACACTGAATGGATCTGAGGTAGATGATTATAATTTGCTATTTGTTCAACACTATAAATAGCATGACATTTTTCAGTAGCTAGCAGAGCAATAATCAGCTCCGCACTCTGAGCTATTGTAGCTCATGCTGATATAATGCAAAATTATGCTCATCATTTTATTATTTTGTTGTTCTGACAAATGTGTGACCCCAGTCCAAAGCGTCCTCTGGTGCCTGATTCACCATGTGCTGTTGGCTTGTGGGATTTCTTTTCCAGTGTGCATGAGGGGGGTGCCAGCCCTGGGGACCTGCTGTGCACATGTAATAAAAGACTGAATAACTCACCTGAGACCTGATCTGGGAGCAGAGAATAGACACAACAATCAGAGGGAAAACTAACAGCAGCCACAGCATGGTTTGCTCTGGGCAATGTCCCAGGTTCTCAATTGACCTGTGCAGCTGAGGTTTGCAATGTTGAGTGAGTCCAATGAGGGTTTTTTTGGCATGCTTTACTGGGATAGAAATATTTTAACACAAGCAGATGTAGATGTGGGTGTTTTGCGTGCTGCACATGTGCTGCACATGTGTATGGAAACAATTATTTCCTGTGTTTCTACCTAAGCAGGATTGGGTAACAATGGAGTGGATCGACCCTGCATGTGCATTTTCACTCCCATGGGCCACTCTGCAACAGCAAACTGGTGACATTTGTGAAGGAGCCCCGAGACTTTACTGAGGTGGTCCCAAAGAAGTTCAGCCACGTAATGGATGCATCAAACACCTGGGGACACAGAGCTCCTGGAAGTCACAACCAAGGTAAAACCCAATGATGTCATGCAGATGCCACTTTCCATCCCAGACTTGTGCCTTCTACTGTTTAGGTCTTTATTTGAGGGAAATAACTCTCTCTCCACACTTGAAAACCAATTTCTTTGGGCTTCAAAATTCTTCACTGCCATGAAACTCAAAAAATTTGACACGAGGAGTTTGTCAGCACATTATAAATCTTTTGTCTCCAGATAAACATTGTCTTCTCATCCTTCCCTGGTCTCCATCTCTACTTATTTGTCTTTTATTAACTGCTTAGTCTATTAAATTCCCAGGACTGTAACCTTCTTTTCAACTGGTGATTGTAGAGCATCTTGCACAAAGACTTTGTCCCAGGGTTGGGATTCTGAGTAAGTGCCGATAATTTCTCTTGTTTATTTTACCTGCAACACAAGGGATAAAAACGGATTTGCCTCAAGACATGCATTAGCAGTGAACTTTGCTCATGATACAGTTCCTCACTCCTTCTCCACAGCAGACATTTATTGGTAAATTCCAGATAAATGAATTAACATTACAATGGAACTGTTTCCTGTTCTGATCTTGCCAGTAAAGAGGGAAGCTCTGCATATTTCCTGATGTACTGATTTGCTATTGGAGATAACTTGGAAATAACATTTTTTTCCTCTTCAGTGTGTGTCAGTGAAATAATTCTGAATTCCCTGAATTCATCACTTTATGGGGAAAAAAAGTGCCCTTTTTGGCATCAAATAATAAAAGTTTTTATACGGATATTTTCAGTCAGGCTTATCTCATTTAGGACATTTCTGCTGAGCCATCCAATGGGAATACCTGAGTCTGTAAAATTCTGTTTTGCAATATCCCTGCCTTCCATCTGTAAGTCTGGAGAGGGAGAGAGCACAAGAGAAATATTTGGCCACAGAGACTTTTAGAGACATAGAATTGCTGAGGTTGGAAAATCCCTCTAAGATTATCAAGCCCACTTGATCATCAAGCACTGCCAAGCTGCCATTAAACCATGTCCCTAAGCACAACCTAAACACATCTTTAAAACCCTCCAGGGCTGTGACTCCACCACTGCTCTCAGGCAGATCTTCAGCCAATCTCCTTTATTTTTTTGTTCTTTCATCGTGCTGCTTTTCCTTGCTGAGTAAATTGAGCTGAAGATTGTCTGATCAGAGCAGGCTCAGAAGTGCTAAGGCCACTCTGCTCATGGGAAAAAGATTCCAAATTCCACAAAATATCTCTTGGGATAAAGGCCCCCACCTTAAGTAAATGTGGTTTTGGCAATGAAATAATTAGACTTATAAAAGAATTTCTAAAGGAATATTTAGAAATAACAATATTCATATGTCTCTTTCTACTTGATTTTTTCAGCTTTATTTTTTGTAAGAAATTAGAAGAATCTTAAAGATTAAAGTGCTTTGCAGTTGAGAAATTGTCATTAATTTTGTGAGGATAAGATCACAAAAATTCTAATTCAGAGGATGAGGTTTCAGTTTTGTTTTACTTTTGAAGTACTGAGCATTTGGCTTGATTTCCCTTTCTTTGTCAGGGGTTTCTTGCTGATGAGGTGACTGCTTATGTGACTGACTTCAGGTATCAACCCAATTATTGTTCAAAATTAAAAAATTGCAGATTTTCAGCCCTGTGCCTCAGATTTAAATTCAAAGTCAGCATTAAAAAAGAGATGTTCAGAAAACTGGGAAAAGATGCTGCACACCTAATTGTAACATTAACCAGTGAAATATTAGCAAATTTATTGAGCTTTTTCTACTTGAAAAAAAAAATTTAAAGGAAGTTCATTATGCTCTGTAATCCTGCTTAAATATTCATCATGTTGTTAATGAACCACATTCATTTTTAAAATGTTCAACCTGAGACGCTGTCTAGCATGATTTGATAATAATATAATTTCTGCATAAGCGTAAAAGGGACAAGAACAGTAAAAATAATTGTATCTCTAAACACCCTAACCAGTTTTCTCCTGACTAATGAGCAGCTGTTTTTCATTAGCAGCATGGTTTTATCTCTTGCCTATCAACCTGCACAGCTGGGCATATTAGAAATAGCTCAGTGCACTGTGGAATGTATGTTTCCGAAACTGCAGAAACAAATGAGAAGGAGAAAAAATGATTTTTTTTCTTAAAAAAACCCCATGTTTTGGAGCTGTTTTCTCTCACACTATTATTCACCATGGTGTCATATCTGGAGGCTTGATGTGGGAATGGGATATTACTGCTCTGCCTGCTGTACAGTTGCAGAAAATAGTTCATACCTTGCAGAACTTGTGCTACAGTGAGCAGAAATTGAGTCACAGGGAGCTGAAACCTTTTGCTCGAGGTTATGAAGCAAGGAAGGAGCAACAGCTAAAGCAGAAATGGTTTCATCTGCCTTTTTCAGCCCTCTAACTTATCCCCTACTCTGGATCAGACAGAAATCCAGCTGAAAGATGAACAGCGGGAGAGTTTGGGGTTTGAATGGTGCAAAATAAAACAGACCCTGATCCTAAATATTTCTTTGTGATCTTGCAACTGTCAAGGCAGTTGCAACTTCAGACCAATAGATACCAACTCAGTAGGATTTTTGAATAGTTCTCAAAAAATACAGAAATAAAGCCTAGATGCAAGCTTAAGACGAGGAAAAAGTAATTTTTGAAACAAAAGAAGTTAAAAGATCATAGAATCATTAAGGTTGGGAAAGATTTCAAGATTACCAAGCCCAACCCTTGATCAAATTCCACATGCCCACTAAATCATATTGCAATCATATTGCAAAGTGTCTTCTTGGTTTGGTTTTGGGCTTTCTTTTGAACACTCATAGGAAGATCCTCCATCACTGTTATTTACTTCATTTATATTGTATTAATTTGAGAATCACAGAATGGGTTGGATGAACCTTAAAGCCCATCCAGTTTCACCCACCTGCCATGGGCAGGGACACCTTCCACTATCCCAGGTTGCTCCAAGCCCTGTCCAGCCTGGCCTGGAACACTTTCAGGGATGGGACAGCCATCAAAGCAGATGTTTTGCACTGAATGAAGTGGAATAAATCCAAACAAGTGGAATAAATCCAAACAGATCCACCTCATGCCAGTGTGGATGTGATTCTTCTGTAGATCACAACATTGGAGGGAATCACTGGGACTCAGGAATTTAGATTAAAGAACTAATGCTCTGTTTAGAAGCAACCTCTGGGTATTCCTAGTCATGTTTAAAATAGGATTGTAACCAATACCAGGTGTGGAGTCAGATGTAGACAGGGAGGGAGCCTTCCCTGTCCTTCCTACAGAATGAGGTACCTTTACTTTTAATTGCAGTGCCAAAGCAAGGCATTATTCTGCAGTATTTGGGTCCAGAACCAATACACAAGCCATCTTCCCCATTAAAATAAAAAAAAATAATCTCTTCTTAGCAGGCCCTGCTCGTTTATTGCAGCTCAGTGTATGAAGTTAAAGTCTCATTATTTACTTAAGCATCACTTGGTATTCCTATCTTTAAAGATAAATGCAATTAATGAAAACCTTGAAATAGGTCTTGTGTTTTCACTCAGAAATATAATGTACATGTCTCCCTGTATACTCCCCTGCTGTAGGAAAGCAATCAAAATCCTATTATACTGACTTAACTACCTGCTGCCAGCTTTGTTGACCTTGTTTGTTTGGAAATTAAAAGGGAGGTCATGGCAGAGCTGAACTGCACAACCTGGCAGCACATAGAGACAGAAGAGAGGTGCTCTGCTTATTTGCAGGGTGTCAGGCAAATTACACCACACTTAGGCACCAATTTTGGATGGGAGCGGTCTTTGAAACTTCTCCCAAATGCAGAAATCTTGTATTTTTTTGTGCTTTGAACGATTTCATTTGGTTTTGTTTTGTTTTCCTGTTTTTCCAAAGAACTTGTGAAGCTGGGTTTCTGCTGGGCTTTATTAGCACCCACTGGTGTATTTATAGATGGATAAATACACATTCTGCTGCTAGATGGCAACAGCTAAAGCAGCTGCCACACTTCCACTCTCGGGAGAGAAATGCACACAACTCCTTGAAACAGTGGCACCCACAAAGTCACAATACTGCCTTGAAAATGGGCAACTGATGTAGAAAGGAGATTTAAGGAAGTAATTTATCATGGCAAAGCAGGATAGTTAAGAGCATCCATAAATTACCCTGACATAAGAAATTATCTTCTTTATTTTGTGGGGGAAAAAAAGAAGAAGTTGCATTGATTTACAGCAAAGAATCCACAGTGTCTCCTGAAAGGAAATACAAATCCTAGGGTGGATAAGGTATTAGTTTGAGATAGAAAGAAAAGAAATTAGGGTCTGTATTGATTAACCCTTCACCCACCTTGTCTTGTGCCATTTCCCATTGGGTAGGACACATGGATTGGTGTAGGGCTTTTGTACTTTTCAGGGATCCTGTTCAAAAAATTCCTGGCTCATCCCTGTCCCAGGGCCCTAATCCTAACCCTAACCCCAAACCTGGCTAAAAACTTGCCTAAAATCCACCAATCCCTACAGGAGATTAACTTGACTGAAGTGGCGCAAGGTAAAGCAAAGAGGCAAAGCAACTCATATAATTCTACCCTTTCTCCTCCTTTTTTAAATTTCACATTTTATTTACCCTACAGCAGCAGGAGCCCTTTATGCAGAAGACTTATGCCAGTCAAAATTCCTCCCAAGACCACTGTAAATGGCTTTCTGTCCATCTGTCCTGTACTCTCCCCAGTCACATTCCTTCAACTAAATGTGGAATTCAATAAGTGATCTGGAATCTGGTTCCCTTTTTTGTGGAATCATGGAATGATTGAGGTTGGAAAAGACCTTTAGGATCATCATATCCAACTGTCAATCATGTTCACCATTGAACCATGTCCTCAGGTGCTACCTCCACATGTTTTTGGAACACTTTTTGTCAGAGAGGTGCAATGACACGAAATTCATCCCAGTTGAAAGTCATAGTGCAAAAGAGTTCAGCTGAATTTCACCCTGAAAGGGCAAATTTCTCTCTGTTCCTTCATAAAATGAATCAGGGATGATTGGGTCGAGTGTAAATATCTGTATATATTCATATACATATGTATATATAAAAGCAAAACTGTCCTGTTTGGTTTAAGTGGAGGAGAGGAAGATGGCTCATACCTAAAGACAGAGGGAGGGAAATGAAGCAATACATCACAGAATTAAATCTTTCTGGAAGAGCAGTTTCTCCTAAAAATCTGGAATGATATTTTCCAACTGAGACTAAAAAGATTGGCTAAATCCTCCTTATAACTCCCACGCTCGTTTTTCTTTTAGATGAATAAAACTTTCAGTACAGGAAAAACTCAATGATTAAAAATTACAAATGTACTGAATATGCAGCACTTTGATGCAAACATCTTTGCAGTAAAAGGCCAGGTGTTATATTAAACAGTGTTTTTATCTGATCCCTACGGAAATATTCCCTCTGGAAATGTGGCAAATCTTTCATTTTAAAGGAATCTGTGAATTCTGGGGCATTACACAGTTGCAAAAAGTGCATTCAAATGCTAATACAGCTTTGGATAAAGCTGTGGAACTGCCTCCTGCTTGACAAGTTTACATGGAGAGGAATTTTCTTCCGATTTTTCAGAATTCCTGACAATAGCCGAGTACAAAACCTGAAATTCAGCACTGGTTGGCTTTGTCCAATGATGATTGGTTGGAGGTGATGTCAGCTCAGTTTTGGCTGGAAGAATTGATCATATTTATATATATGGAGGCTGAAACTGCCAATGAATCTGTTCATTATTTGAGATAATTCTGTCCTTTTGCTTCCACCACATATGTATTTTATAGCTGTACCTGCCAGAAGAGCAATTGCCTCAAGCAACAACATCAATGGTCCACAAAAGATCTTTCTAAGTGAATTACATCAAAAAGCAGAGTTATTTATGATCACTTCTTATGACATGTTGCCTGGGTGGCTTGCTTAGCTTCAGAGAAATTCAATTTTCTTGCCTTATTTTCTTTTTATTTTCTCTGTTTTCCCTCCATTTCCTTGTCAGTAATTCACAGCTAAGATTGGCAGAGAAGGGAGAAGGAGGCAGAGGAAAGCTCAGTACCATGGTTCTGTCTTTTGAAAGGCCTCCTCTAGGCAGTATCATTTTTCTTATTTGCTCTCTTTGGGTTTTGCTCCCCTCTATTGCTTGTCACTAAAAATGATCAAAATTTAGCAGGCACGATGGATCTGATTGCAGCATCAGCTGTGAAGCTGGAACTGATTGCAAAATCATCATGAAAACCTGGCTGGGGACTGACCTGTCACCATCAGGAAGGCTTTGACCTCCAGACTGTGGCAAACATTTGGAGGGAGATCACATTTTTGAGTAATTAGTCAGAGAGGTCACCGCTGAAACCCCTCTCCATCAGTCCTGCTTTGCACTTGTCTGTCTGATTCCCCATCAGAGCTGATCAAAATGTAAAATTAGTGACATCCAGCCAGTGACATTCAAAGGGAGACCACAGCAGCCAAAATCAGCCAGGCTATGAATCATAGAATCATGGAATGGTTTGGGTTGTACGGGACCTGAAAGATCATCTCATTCCAGCCCCACTGCCATGGGAAGAGACACCTCCCACTGTCCCAGGTTGCTCAGGGTTCCTGAAGTGTTTTTAATTAGCAAGAAGCTCTTTAAATAACAGAACCTCTTTAAATGAAAAGGTTCCATCACCTCCTCACACATGCAAATAGAGGGGAGATATGCATGCAAAATAAGGAAAAAACCCTATCCTCTATAGTTGAATATGATAGTACTTTCCTTTAAAATTTAACTAAATAAAGTGCTTTTAATGATTTTTCTTTAAATGTATTAAAAGAAAAAAAAGGTATAAAAATCTGCTTTTTTTTCATATGTGGGTATTTGGGGTTTTCTTTGCTCTTTTGGATTTTTTTTGTTGTTGTTGTTGTTGTTCATTTGGAGATTCTTTGGAATATTCTTTTTCATCTGAAGTGTCTGAAAACCTCTGGCCTTGCTGCCTTCTGAAGTCAGCCACTCAGAGGGAGATCCAGGCTTTTGAAAGGTCTGGTTTTCCTCAGCAGCTCTTATCTCCAATTCCCAAACTGAGGCACAGGCTCTGCAGTCACACAGATTGCAAGGGAGGGTGAAACATTTTCTGATCCAGTGGAGAAACTGCTGCTCCTGGTGCAGATGTGCACATATTGTCTACTTTATCCCTGGGTATGTTCATAAAGGCTTGCACAGGGTTTTTAACTAAGAGCTCACATGGGTGGAACTTGTCTGTTTTTAACAGCATTTTAGCAGGCTTAAGAAAATTAATTCAGTTTTACTCTTGGAAGTGAAGTGACAGATGGTAAAAGAGCAGGAGGGTTAGCAGGAAGAATATTGTGGGAGTCTGTACAGATATAAATACTTAGCTAATAAATAAGGTGGAGGTAATAATGCCTGTGAATATATGTATATATATATATATATGTAAAAACACTGCAAAACCTGGAAGCAAGCTTGTTGATATCTCTCTTCTTTTTAATAATGATTCCTAAATCTAGCAAAGCACTTTTTGAGAGTGTGATGGAGGAATCACTGTGTGTTGCCATGGTGTCAGGTTTTCATTTTCAGAGTGGAACCACATATTTAAAAAAGAAACCTTTACCTTGTTGCTATGCAAACACAACTTGGTGTTATTACATCCCCAGAAAGCAGAACAACAAGAAAGTCAATATTCTGATAAGATAAATGCTCCCTCTCTTTGCCCTTTCACTCAAATGCAATGCTGCAGTAATACTTAAATCTGATGAATTCTCTGGAGACCAGGCTGCAAAATCTCCAGTGTGTTTGTCATTTCTGTATAAAAATTGCCCACTAATATCCTATCCACAGCTCTATTCAGACCCAAACTCCAACCTTGTGATATAAAGGTCTCCTCCCAAGCAGCAAGATAGCATAGTTCAGGCTTGATAGGATTTTGTTCCAAGTGATTGGGAAGCATCTCTTGCTAAAAAGGGATCAAAAGTCCTTCTTAAGTTTTGTGTTCATGCCACTCTGTGCTACAGCTGCCTATTTAATTCTACAAGCAGTGATGTAGCTGCTGCCATATCCATCATCTCGGGCTTCCTCTTCCATCCACTGGAATATGTCCAGTGCCAGGGAGCAGCTGGTTCTGACTAAACCCTGACTCCCTTTTTCCACAGCCCCGTTCTGCTGAAAGATAAAAGATAAAATCAGTGATAACAGCTCAGGCAGCTTTTCCATTAGAAAAGTCCAAGCAAATCATAACCGTGGAATTACCACAGAATAATTTGGGTTAGAAAGGATTTTAAAGATCATCTCGTTCCAACCCCCTGCCATGGGCAGGGACACCTTCCACTGCCCCAGGTTGCTCCAAGCCCCATACAGCCTGGCACTGGACACTTCCAGGGATGGGGTAACCACAATTCATCTGAAAAACCTTTGCCAGGACCTCAGCACCCTCACAGGGAAGAATTTACTCATAACATCTAATCTAAACTTGACCTCTTTCAGTTTAAAGCCATTCCCCCTTGTCCTGTCACTACCCATTTGCTCCATAATTCTCTGTCCCTGGTGCTGGGGAGGTTGGTGGCTGTTCCAGTTCCTGGGCTGGGAGATCACTGGCTGAACAAGGAGTGTTTAAGCAGACGTAATTGAACCCCATCCTCATTTGGACTCAGCTGCATTATTGCACCTTTAAGCTTGCTCAGATGAGAAAATTATTTGCAGATTGGTTCAAACTCTTAATTATCAGAAATGTAGAATGGCAGCGAACATGCAGTATCCATATCTCTTGCTAAAAAGGGATCAAAAGTCCTTCTTAAGTTTTGTGTTCATGCCACTCTGTGCTACAGCTGCCTATTTAATTCTACAAGCAGTGATGTAGCTGCTGCCATATCCATCATCTCGGGCTTCCTCTTCCATCCACTGGAATATGTCCAGTGCCAGGGAGCAGCTGGTTCTGACTAAACCCTGACTCCCTTTTTCCACAGCCCCGTTCTGCTGAAAGATAAAAGATAAAATCAGTGATAACAGCTCAGGCAGCTTTTCCATTAGAAAAGTCCAAGCAAATCATAACCGTGGAATTACCACAGAATAATTTGGGTTAGAAAGGATTTTAAAGATCATCTCGTTCCAACCCCCTGCCATGGGCAGGGACACCTTCCACTGCCCCAGGTTGCTCCAAGCCCCATACAGCCTGGCACTGGACACTTCCAGGGATGGGGTAACCACAATTCATCTGAAAAACCTTTGCCAGGACCTCAGCACCCTCACAGGGAAGAATTTACTCATAACATCTAATCTAAACTTGACCTCTTTCAGTTTAAAGCCATTCCCCCTTGTCCTGTCACTACCCATTTGCTCCATAATTCTCTGTCCCTGGTGCTGGGGAGGTTGGTGGCTGTTCCAGTTCCTGGGTTGGGAGATCACTGGCTGAACAAGGAGTGTTTAAGCAGACGTAATTGAACCCCATCCTCATTTGGACTCAGCTGCATTATTGCACCTTTAAGCTTGCTCAGATGAGAAAATTATTTGCAGATTGGTTCAAACTCTTAATTATCAGAAATGTAGAATGGCAGCGAACATGCAGTATCCATACAAAGAAATCAATTTAGCACAGACACAGGAACACAGCTCCAAACATGATCACAGGACAGTGCTTCCAGCAACCTTTTGTAACCAGAACACAATGGAAACTGGAGCATTTCTTACTTTATTCCTTATAATATCAAGGGCTGTGTCATACTATGATTGTGGTAATCCAGCATTGTGCTACATCACAATGTGTCTGCCAGGGCAGCCTGTCACAAAACCTGCCACCAATTAGCCCAGACACTAATTGCATTTTTGCTCTTGCTTTGCACCGGGTCTATGAAGAGAAACATCTCACCCCGGTTTAGGAGTTAAAGCAGTGAATGAGATTGGTTCCATAGCCAATCTCCTTTGATTTACTTCATTAACCAATGAACTAATTAGATTTCTTGCTCCTCAAAACACTTTCTGAGAGTCTTATTTTGGCAGTTACAAAGTCTGACATGAATTTTTCTGTGAATCTTTAACCCATTTAATAATGGATTAACATTGAAAGGACTGGAAAGAATAATTAGTGCTTAAATGAAAAGTATTTAGAAAAAACTAATCAGCTCTAAAACTTTAAAGCTTGTGTTTCATCCAACTCTTATTTTTTTTACCTGCAGGGTAAATGTTTTCACTTTGAGGTGTTTATTTCTTTTTCACATTCCTCTGAAGTGTCTGTTCAGACACATCATCAGGTTGTTGGGCTGCTTTTCTGAGTTTAAGTGGCAGCTGCTTTCCTAGAATAAAAAAGATTGCAAAAATTATAAATTGAACTTAAACCTCTGAACTTCTCAGTGTCTAGATCAACTCTCTTTTCAAACAGGCCAGTCCTCAAATGAGCTACTCATTAAAATGGTACTTCCAGGAACAGCATCCCAGGGACCATCCCTTCTGGTAATTTCATGCTAGAAAGATGTTCTTGGAGGTCATTGCTGTTGACAGCTCAGAAATTCTGAATTTGAGACAAGAGCATCAATTTCTCCCAGCTGAAAGCAGGGGCAAGGCACAGCTTTGGTGTGTCTGGAAGGATTCATTCAGCCCTGAAGCCAAAACTCTGACTTGGGGAACTTTGTATTTACAGGGATTCAGAAGTGAGGCCTCAAAATGCAGACGGTGCCCTCCCATCCCAGCTGGGCACTGCTGGGGAGGGAATTCACTGCAGGATATATGGTGGCATTTAACCCAAGACATTTCACTGTCTTGTTTTTCCCTGTTAGGATATTTACAGTGGTTGATATCATCAAGCAGATATCTTGGGGCAAATTCCATCTCTATAATCGGTAAACTTTTCCAAAGACACCTCCTTCTAATCCAACCCCAACATGATCATCAGGCAAAGAGGTTTTTAGTCACACTGCTCCAGGTGGTATCTACTTCTTTGGTGAATATTCAATATGCAACACTTCTTTTTTTTCTTTTCTTCTGTGCATGGAGAGTTTTGGAGTTACTTTTCCTGCCTGCATTTAAACTAAATTAACTGTTGGTAGATGATGAATGCCAGAACACAGCTGCTTTGGTGTATGCTATGCATTGCAGTCTGAGGAAGAAAAATAGCATTTGAATGCATTTTTACAGTCATTCATGTATTAATCTCTCTGATAATTTCTGCACAATATTCTTGTAATATTCTACAAGGGCCCTTCTCTTGTTTTGCTTCTCTTCCTACAAGCAGCCTGTCCTGAGCAATTTCCTTTCACAAGGAAAGCAAGATGCTTTAAGCCTTGGATATCTTCCTAAACTGAAATAATCTATCCAGAGAGACTGTGAAATAAAATTTCTCTTTATCTATTTTTAATAAACAATTTAGAACTTTCATCTGGGCTGCCTATAAATTCAAGATTTAATTTCATGGTCTCGATTCCCCAAACTTACTGGAAGATGAACAATTATCACTGCTTTCTAAGTTCATTTCTTTCTTCAGGACAAGTTCTTTTGGTGGCTGTTTCTCTTGTGACATTCTCTCTGTTTGCCCTAAATCATCAATCTCATATTACCTCTATGCAGTAGTAGGAGGGTTTAGGGTTAAGATCAGTAAAAGAAAACAAAAGTAAATGCTCTGAACCTCAGTTCTGCCTGTGTCATTGCAAACAAACCTCCTTGAACAGGTCCCAGCAAAATTTCTCTGCATAGAAGAAACACCCAAATGAACAGAAAATCTCTAAGTATGGTGAACAGACAATGGGCTCAGCAATTTCCTGAGCTTTTTTAAAAACAATAGCTAAATATATGTAATTGTGATCAAATCAGATGAATCACAATCAGATAATCACTTTTGAAGTTCTTTTAGGGATTCCCTAAAAGCCAGTTCAGTCAGGTTTTCCTCTAGAGATTTCTTTTGTGCCACGTCAGCCCTAATGATTGTAGCTGTTTCTATCAGGTCATGCTTTTTGTTTTTAATCACTTTAACCATCCAGTTGAACCCTGTTGGGCAGAACAGAACAGAAATACCACCCAGCAATTAACAAGTTTACCCTTTCTGTGGGAAGATTGGAGCAAAAAAGATCCTGATATTCTTGAAACCTGTATTTAAGCAATGTGGGTAGCAAATACCCATCAGTGGTGATCAACCCATTAATGGACAGAATGAATTTTTACACTGCTTGCATCTGATAGCTGAAGGCTAAGATCACTGCAGCTGTGTTTTTAAAAATCCTCCAAACCTGTCAAATGAGATCCTTTGCTCCAAGAAAAAGAACCCTCCACTCCCTGCAGCCATTTTGCTCTCTGTGATATTAAAAAGAATTTTTCTTCCTGGAATGGTGAAGGCCATCACTGGATAAGCAGAGCTACATTTTGAGGAGCAGATTTTAGTACTGTGGCTTTATTTACATGACCCTGTGACCAGGCACAGAGGTTCCCAATGCTGTGTGAGAGTGTAATATCACAGGATTGCTACTGCACACAAAGAGAGCTCCCATCCCCAGTCTGTTCTATCAGACACAGTGAACTCAAATGCCCCAGCTCTTCATCCTACTAAACCTTCTTTATGCTGGCTGCTAAGAGATCACATCAATCCTGCTTTTACTGTTGTCACACATGTAACCATCTGGCACCAGGACAAGTGCCAAAACATGACTTGCATATTTACTGGATTGGGGGACAGACGTGTTTGACTGTGCTCTGAGCCAAATTTTTGTGATATGCACAAATATTGCTTCTCCCCCTCAGCTTGGAGAACACAAGTTTTCACAGAGCTTGTTAACTCCAGTCCTCATCCCCTGCATTCTGCCCCTGCTCTGAGCTGTAAAAAGTCTTTATGTTTGGCAGGTCAGTAAAAACCAGAGCATTATTCTGTTTATTTTATAGCTAACTACATTAGCAAGAAACAGCAAGGACTGAAACACACGGCTGTAAAAGCCCAGCTTAGGTTTGTAACGAAATGTTATTCAAGTAATTAGTCCACTTAAACTTTCTAATGCAGTCTCTTGGTTTCCAAAGTGCTAAAATGCTTTTTAATGGCTTTTCCATGGTTTTTTCATTGGTTTGGCATCCTGGCTTTCAGCATGAAAGAACAGACCATATCTTAATATCTCTGCTCTCTGTGCCAGGATCTCAGATGGTACATGTTGATGTGACACCCATGGAGCCAGCTGAAATATGTCTTTTTTCACCAGCTGAACCTTGTCGTGCTTTTCATTAACAAGTCTCAAAAAACTCAGATGTACTTCCAGTTCAGTCTTCATTTTTGGCTAAAGATATGAAAAAAAAATCAAGTAAAGAAGTAGGTTCATAACTTTACAGTGAATTGCTTTGCACTTGTGTTGCGCAGCTCCTCTTGTGCTTGACAGACCTGAAACAAAGATCTCTTGGGGCTCTACCTGCAGAACTGCCTCCAGCTCTGGGATCCCAGCACAGGAAGGATGCGGAGATGTTGGAATGAGCCCAGAGGAGGCCACCAGGAGGATCAGAGGGATGGAGCAGCTCTGCTGTGAGGAAAGGCTGGGAGAATTGGAATTGTTCAGCCTGGAGAAGAGAAAGTGAGGGGTGACCTAATTGTGGCCTTCCAGGACATGAAGAGAGCCTGTAAGAAAAGTGGAGAGGGACTATTTACAAGCACATGCAGTGACAGGACAAAGGGGAATGGCTCCAAATTGAAAGAGAATAGGTGTAGATTAGATATAAGGATGAAATGGTTTATTCAGAGGGTGGTGAGACCATGGAACAGGCTGTGCAGAGAAGTTGTGATGGCTCCATCCCTGGAAGGGCTCAAGGCCAGATTGGATGAGTTCTGAGCAGTCTGGTCTAGTGGAAGTTGTCTCTGCCCATGGCAGGGGCTGGAACTGAATGATCTCGAGGAATATTGGACTCAGACCATGTATGCTAAACATTCTGAGGTCTACTTTCATATTAGAAACCGTAATTTTAGCTTTCTTCTGAGTTTGAGTTGTTAATGGGTTAAAGGATCACAGAATCACAGAATAATGTGGTTGGAAGAGCCCTCTAAGATCATCAAGTCCAACCTATGCCCTAACACCTCAGCTAGACTGTAGCACCAAGTGCCATGTCCAGTCTTTCTTTAAACACATCCAGAGATGGTGATTCTACCACCTCTCTGGGAAGAGCATCCCAGTACTTTGTTATTCTTTTAGTGAAAAATTTTTCCTAATATCCAACCTAGACCTTTCCTGACATTGAATATGTTCTTAGATGATTTTTCCCCCTGATTTTCTTATGCTGTTTGCTTAAAACTGGACAGAAAACAATTTCCATTCTGTGGGGGAAGGGTGAAAAAAACAACAAAGTAAAGGCATTTCAAAACATTTTATTTTTAATCGGATTGAATCTCACAGCAATCGTATGCAAAGCTTGATAAGAAATGTTAATGTAGCCTGGACAACTTTCTCAGAAAGAGAACTAATCAGATAAATGTTTTCTGTATCAGAAAAACACTTAAAAGTGTTAAAAACAACCTTTGTAGACTTCGAAAAGTATATGTAACTTTTAGACAAAAATTTGTAAAAAGTTTGCATGGGATTCATGTCACTTAACTTCATCAATGAGGACAATAAGTCTCTAAGCTAAATTGAATTCTCCTTCCAGAACACAATGTTATCACTGCCATCATGCTAGTTTGGAGACATAAGCAAGACAGAGTTTGTAAGGAGAATAACATTTTCATTTGTTTTATACAGTTGGAAAAACCTAAACACCTCATTCAGTTGCTCACACTTCAGATCTGAAACTGAAGATGGAGAAGAAAATGCACTTCTAGTGGGTGATTCATCCCTTCTTAAGATAGATTGGGTGACTCACTCTCTGTAGGTGCCTATTCATCTGTATTGACCAGAGAGGGATTCTGGCTGACAAGGAGCAGTAAACACCTAACTTTGAGACAGAAAGAAAAATAGAATAGATGATATGGGCTCCACCTTGCAGTTATAAGGGTTTCTTATGTGAACTTCATTCTTCCTTCCATTTTTTGCATTGATTCATGTGCAAGTTCTCAGTATAATTACAGTTCTTATTTTTTAGATACTGACAAACCATACATTGTACTGTGAAGACCAGTCAGAAACATTTTGGTGCTCAGAATAACTAAATTATCTATCTCCATGAAGGCATTTTTGCTCTCTAAATAATTCAGAGCACTCCTGGCAAACAGATCTAGGAAACTTCAGGGATTACAATATCTCATATTAATAACTGGTTGATTTTAGTTGATGATGAAATAACAATGTATTATTGGTATGGAATGTTGTAGAAAAAACAATATCCAGCAGCTGCTGAATATGTTCTCTTTGTGTCTCTGAAGTTCTCAATACATAATCTCATATTTTCCACATGACATAAACATACAAATACCTTTTCTATTTTGGTCTCCCACTCTGATTAACAGTGAATTTTAATAATAACCAGTGTAATTAAAGGTCAGTACTTGCTGGAGACAATTTCTAAATCGTTCTGGTAAAGGACAAGTGTTCATAAATGGTAAACAAATACATTAGCGTGCATGAAATGCCAATCTAACTGCACTTACGTGTGTGAGGCAGGGCCACTCAAGGCTGAGTGACAAGGTGGGATGTACTGTCAGAAATAGTATCAGTTGTTCATTTAGTTGGCATAGAGACAGGAATTGATCATTTTTCTCTCTCTGGTGGTGTTGGGTCTTCTGGAAAGAGTAAGGTCAAGAGGAAGAACCCTCCAGGAAGGCCGAGAAAGAGCAACACAACTCTGAAAAGAGACCAAAACCATCTGCCAGGCACGTTCCCCACAGGCATCTTTAACAAACCAGAGTGGCTTCCAGAGGCAGACCAGGCTGAATTGACTCAGGAGAGACTGGATATTGAAGTAAGTCCCTGAAACCTGGACATTTCCATCTTACATCTATTAAATTATGGGGCTTTTTTCCCCAGTACCTGTGACCATTTCTGCCCCTGGCTGGTGAGTGAACACTAACAACAACATCCTCTGAAGTCCCAGCAGTTCTTTTACAAGATGCTAGGTGGGTAATTGCCTTGGGTCCCTTCCAGGTGTCTTTGCCTACTCTGGACATGAACAACAGAGACAAAGACAGAAGTCTGGGGAGATGACTTCACTCTGGATGAGACTGAAGACTGGATTGCATTTGCATAGATGCCGCTGGAGGGGAGAGAGGCCAAAGCAGAGCAGCCAGAGTTCTGTTTCTCCTCATCTCTCATGAAAGTCAAATATCTCCACTCTTCCAAGCATGATTCCTGGTGTGCATTCCCTCCAGCTGATGAGGTTCATCCACCCTGACTAATGGACCTGCTGAGAGAAGCCAAATGCTGCAGAGCATTATGTGGCTCGCTGGAGAGCCAGGACTGGTATGCTCTGCCCATGCTGGACCCATTTGTAATTCCCTTAATACTGCGAATGCTGTGGATAACTGCCAGGTGATTGCTAGAGGTGCAAAAATATTAGAGGCTGGCAAGGGTAAGGATGAGAAATTCGTGAAAATTCAGTTAGTTTTTGTCTTACATTCTTTATAATTATAGAATTTACTACTAGTTATTAGGTACCCTGATAATTGCTGTTATAATTTTTTTTAACATTTTCCCACCCTTTCCAGCAAGCTATTAAACTCTGAAATGGCTGAATTTTGCTTCTTGTGTGAATTTTCATAAGGTTTAGACTGTGTGTTTTGCCAGGTGTTGCAGAGGCAAGCAAATCTCCAGGGAAGTTATGCAAATGGTGGGATGCAGAGCGTGGCTGGGAGCACACGACTGTGCATACAGCTCTGGCCATGGTCTCAGCAGGGTATTAGTCCTAACCTTGATTTCTCTCTGCTTTGTGATTATTGGCACATCACTCCAGGCTGTCCTCTGTACCCAAAGCAGTAGATTGTAAAGTATATATTTGTCTAAGCAGTCTCTACTCTCTTCATCTTATTTTCACAGAATTCACAGAATGACTGAGTTGGAAGAGACCTTAAAGATCATCGAGTCCAACCCATGCCCCAACACCTCAAATGAGCCCTGGCACCCAGTGCCACATCCAGTCTTTTTGTAAACACATCAAGGGATGGTGACTCCACCACCTCCCCAGGCAGACCATTCCAGAACTTTATCACTCTTTCCATAAAATACTGTTTTGTAATATCGAACCTATATTTCCCTTGGTAGAACTGACAGAACCAGAGGATACAGCTAAAGACTGTATCCTCTGCTTCTGTCAGTTGTTGCCTGGAGAAAGAGACCAACCCCACCTGGCTACAATCACCTTTTAGGAAGTTGTAGAGTGATAAGGTCACCCCTGAGTCTCCTTTTCTCCAGGCTGAGCCCCCCCAGCTCCCTCAGTGGTTCCTCACAGGGTTTGTGTTCCCAGCTCCTCTCCAGCCTCTCCTCCTCTGGACGCGCTTGAGCGCCCCAAGGTCCTTCCCAAGCTGAGGGGCCAGAGTTGGACACAGCACTCGACGTGTGGCCTCACCAGTGCCCAGTGCAGGGGCAGAATGGCCTCCCTGCTCCTGCTGGCCTCACTGTTCCTGATCCAGGCCAGGAGCCTTTGGCCTCTTTGGCCACCAGGCCACTCTGCTGGCTCATGTCCAGCTGGCTGTCAACCAGAGCCCCCAGGTCCCTTTCTGCCTGAGCACTGTCCTGCCACAACATCCCCAGCCTATGCAGGGGGTCATTGTGGCCAAATCCTCTTGTATTCAGTAGTTTCTTGTCTTTTCCCCTTTTAAGTACCCAGATTATTAAACACTGCCCTCCTACCACCACCCAAATCAGTGTAATACATTCTGCACTCTCCACAGACAATCAATACATCCTCTTTCTCCTGCAAAGGCCATATGAGTGGCCATGGCCTCCTTGTGCCTACTCCTTTAGGCCTCATCCTAAAAATTAGGGACAGGATTAATCGATTTGTTCCACTCATGACCTTCCTTTCTACAGATTTCAGCCTTTCCAGGCTGGGAGTCCTCTTTACTGTGTATAGTTACCAAGTCTTGCATAGATTAAATCCTTTTACGTAAGTGAAAACTCTTACAAGATATCTCATCTCAAGCTTCATGTAGATAAAATTAGAGAGTTGAGAGTTGGATCCTTTGCTGAAGAAATTTAACCTTTCCCCTACTACACCCATTTATCCTTTTTCTATTTACTCACTTAACACTATCAAAACTCCCACTTTCTCTGTGAAGACTATGGGAATATAAGGCAAGTGATGACAAAAAAAAAATTAGATGAACAGGAAAAAATTAAGAAAATCAAGCCTTCTGGGTTTTGTGTCCTCCAGATTAATTTTCAGTTTTGAATAAATCCGTGAAAAATCAGTATCTACAATCAAGTTAGCAAAGATCAGTCTTAAATTCTCTCTGGCTCCTTTCAGAAACTCCCTAAAACTCTGCATTTCAATTCATATCTGGACAGAAACTCCAGATCTCATGGGCTGCTACAGAGTCCTGCCTTACACAGGTTCTTCTCAGAGTTCATTAAATTTGAGGGCAAAGCCTCCACCTGTGGACAAATTCAGATTACCAGAATTCACTGATCTGCCCTTTATCCCTCCATTATCCCAATGAGGGCACTGCTGAAATGTGTTTTGGGTCCAGTGAAATGCCAGCCCCACTCATGACTTTGATCCTGAACATCAAAGTCCTCCAGAGGATCAGCCCCTGTCAGCTGAGGACTTGTTTCCTGCAGCCCCTGTGTTTGAGAGAAACTTAGAGACACATCGTTTGTGTTGGATGGAAAATGTTGATAAAACATTTTTAATTTAACTGATAATTTAATTGTTGTTAAGTTGTGTTTGTCCTCAATCAAGGACTGTTCAGTTTCTTGTGTTCTGCATGGGGAGCTACAAAGAAGAAGGTCCAGGACAGCTGACCTGAGCTGGCCAAAGGGATGTTCCACACCACACAACACCACAAAACACCACTCCCAGTAAATAAAATGTGGGGGATGTGGCATGGTGAGTAATTGTACTGTCCACCATCTGGTTAATTTTTATTGAGTTTTATTTTTATCTCTTTAATATATCCTTTCATCATCATTATTATTATTATTATCATCATCATTTTGTTTTACTCCAATTATTAAATTGTCCTTTTCTCAACCCACAGGTTTTACCTTTTTCTGATTCTCCTTCCCCATCCCACCCAAATGGGATTGTGAGGGAGGGAATGAGCAGCTGCTGGTGCTTAGCTGTGGTCTGGAGTTAAACCTTGGTACCACAGAGGGAAAAAAAACCAACATAAAGAGCCCATCCTAATATTTTATGAACTCTTGAGCACCACTTTGAAAAGCACAGTCATAAGGCAAAATGTGCAAAGTAAATGGTTAAATACATTGGTTAAATGTGTGTTGTGCAGTGTCGTGCCTGCTCTTATGGATATTTGCCTTCTTCCAGGGAATGTTGATTTTTCACTCAGACCATCCCTTGACACTTGGACTTTCCTGCCGCAGAGATCTGCAACAAATAGATGATTATTGAAATCAGAAGGTGTGCAGGGCTGAAATGGCTGTTTGAAAGGCAGAGAATGAGAGAGCCTTGAACAAACACTGACCCTGGCTTACAGAGACACAAGTTGCTACAAATTTCTCATTGTCCCAGGACCCAGCTCTGACAGAGGCTCAGTGACCCTGGTGTCATGATTTGAGTGCACTGCACATTGTCAGGGAGGTGTTCTGCTCCTTTGATTTGGCCCTCAGGCATGACAAGCAAGAGAAAGAAAATTATTTTATTTAGAGACATCTGTTTTGAGATATTAACTAGTAAATAATGCATAAGTTGGTATGATGCTTTGGTACCACAGGGCTGTGTTGCTGATTAAAACAAATAAGAGAACCATGAAGTAATACTGAATTTTATACTTGGTCCATTTCTTGCTGGATAGAGCTCAGTAAGTCTGGGAGACTATAAGCAAAGGGGAAACAGAATTTTGTTTGGGGTTTTTTTGTTTGTTTTCTTGTTTCCCCAAAGTTAGCATTTCCCTAAAGCAGTGCATGGTCACTCCCACCAAGCAATGTGAAGATTGTGCTCTGTCTGTCAGGAGGGAATCAGATCATGGTGTGGCTAATGGAAAACAGCCTTTGGCTCAACCATCCTTCCCTCTCTTCCTGATGTGCAGCTCAGTCATTTCTAAGTGGCTTCAGATACCAGCAAGAATTCCAGGGAAAACTCCTCTGATTTTGGATTAAGTGGAATTTCTGTGCTATAGTTGGTGGAAGTTCAGACTCATCATTAACTCAGCTATTCATCCACTGGGATAGAGGAAAAGGTGATGAGACAGCTGGAAGAAACACCTCCACCTTTCTCTAGTCAAAATGCAAGTCAACATTTCTTTTATCACATTTGTTTTCTGCAGGAAAAAACTCACTCTCTTGCAGGAATGAACTTTTCATCTCTATCTCCTGCCTTGGTAAGGGGGGTTGGACTAAAGGAGGTCCCTTTAGTTCCCACTCCAGAGGTCCCTTCCAACCCCAAAAATTCTGTGATTCTGTGATCTGTGTTGAGGTCACCAATTGGCCCAAATGGACATAGAGTTTAATTTTGGATCAGTTTTCTAGTCAGAAGGACTGAAAATTCCACCATGTTCCCTTAAGAATTTGGAATTGAATGAAAATCTGGGGGATTTGTTGAGTAGAATTACAATGTTGTGTGGAACCCAGATTTGGTTGTTTCCATGCATTTTAAAGCTGTTTTGCAAAGTTGCTGAAGTGAGCAGGTCCCAAAATGTGGCTTTCATAAAGATTTTATCTTTTGTCTCTCTGAAGAACACATGAACATCTAATAATGGGAGAGGTTGAGCTTTTCTTCCTGGAACTCGAGAGAACTCAAGGAGAGAGCAAAGTGGGGTCAGCAAAGTAAGACCAGGAACTGAGGGTGCATTTCTAAACCAAATGGACAAAGTTGGCTTCCCCAGGGCACATCAAAGGAACAGACACAACTTAGAACGGATGAAGCTCCAATATTCACACTCCTCATTGTAGATGAGGGAGGCCCTGATGTGTGTTTTGCACAGGTTTTACTGGATATTAATTAATTATTGATTTATAAGGAGAAAATCTTTGCTGTGAGGGTGATGAAGCATGAGAACAATTTGCCCAGAGAAATGTTGGATGCTCCATCCCTGGAAGTGTTCAAGGCAGGATGGATGAGGCTTTGAACAAACTGGTCTGGTAGAAGGTGTCTCTGCCCATGGAAGGGGGTTGGAACTAGATCATCTTTAAAGTAAACCATACCATGGTTCTGCGATTCTAAGTTTTCATCATTCTGTGATAGGACAGAGTAGAAATATTAGCAAGTTCATTAACTGAACATTTTATGGCAGACGTTCATCTTGATCCAGCAGAAAATTTGATAATTGATGATGATGGTGGTCCAAAATGCTGGGAAATTTTCTTTTAAACCATTGTTCAGTGGTGTTTCTCAGCTCAGAGACATTGTCTAAATCTTATCTGAATGGATTTCATTCAGATATCCATAAATGGATTTCATTCAGATATTCATTCAGGTATCCATAAATTCATAGAAATTGTCATGACAGAAAAAAGCTATTCAAATCCCCAATATTTCAAAAATAGGTACAGTCTCCCACCCCAGAATATTCAGTTAAACCTCTAGAGGCAAGTTTAGGGTCACAGTGAAAAGGAAGAACATCACAAGTTCTTAACTCCAGTGAGACACTGATGCCATGCTAAATGTTATTTCTTTGAGATTTTTGTCCTTTATTTGTAAATAGTTGCCTTTCACTACATTATATCAACGTTTATAAAATCTGATGAGCTTTAAAACACGCAAAAAAGGATTAAATGAATTTAGCAGAGATCTGAAGAGTATTTAGCATTTTGTACAGACTTAATATATCCCCCTGTGTTTAGCATCTCTCATCCAATACCAATGAAGTTTCTACTAGAATTAGTAAATCTCTTTCATTTACTTAGAAAAAAATATTTAATAGATGCCACAGGAATTTTGCAAATTGCTCTAGTTCTGATTCTGATTAATAGGAAACCATGTCAAATGTATAAATAATTTAAAGTCTTAAATTAGTGCTCTTTCATACTTAAATCTTGGGAATAGATGTAGGCTCAGAATATTTCATTAAACTGTTTTAGTCATACTTATTTCTCAATTGAGCTTCATATTAAGGCGAAATAGAAGCATATTTTGGATGGACATAAGAGTGTCATTATCTCTAAAGGACAAAATTGTGCCAGTCTGTAAAAGTATTTAGTCAATCTCAAGTTGTCTTGATTAAACAAAAGTCTGACAAATTATTTTAGGTTTAAACACCTAAAATCAAAGGAGGATGAAAACAATCTATTAAACTTAGTGTGAAGTGGAATATCCTAACTCTGACTGATACGTGACCAGTTAGTAATTTTCTGCAATGAGTTAAAATTAAAATTAAGACCTTGTCCTTTGGAGCTTGATTTGTCTTTAAGATTAACTGAAATATTTTTAGAATTTTTTTAAGAACAGCTGCTTTTTGTCTTGGTGGTGCTCGAGGGCATTTACTTGAGTCATTTATTGCAATCATATTGATGCTGTGGGCAACATTTACTGAACTTTAGTTGAGAGGTAAGAAATTTCATCAGAGGCATCTGATTCAAGCCCAGCCTAGACCTAAACAGACTCAGAATATTTATCACACATCAACTTTTTCACTGAAACAAAACTAGGAACTGCAGGAGAAATATTCACAGCATAAAAGCTGCAACTGTAAATTGGCACATAATTCTCCTCTTGTTGGTAGTCTCAGCACAAAGGTGAGATCCTAACTGTGGAAATTGTACTGAATTTTTGTCCACTTTGTCCACAACAGGCTCAGACACTTTGGTGGGGCATAAATGGGAGGTTTGATCATTGTTGCACAAAGCCAATTATTGTGAGGATATTTTTTGACATTTTCCCCCAGGATTTCTAATTTTCTTTCAAGACCACAGAAGGAGAAAGTTATTTGAGATCAACTTTAAGGCCTGGTAAATCCTTATTTACTGAAAATATCTGGTAGTTTTTAACCTCTTTGGGAAAACACTCCAACAGGATCTGCTGGTTCCCTTCCTGGTGAGCTGTCAGGTGCTATCAGACATGTCCATAGTTTATTTCTAAGGAGAGGATGAGAGAGGAGAGAGAACACAAATCTTTCCATCTGCTGCAATCCCTTTGAGCCTGGAAGGGTTGCAGGCAACAATAGGATGACACACATGTGGGCTGCAGCCCATAAATGTTCCCCTTCAGATAGACAACAATTCCCAACAAGTTGCTCAAACCTCCTCAGCCATCACACAGGAGGGATTGGTAATTCCAGAGGGTGATTCATCCCAGTCTGAGATGGATGTCCAACATAAGTGGGATGAATTACTCACCAGACACATTATGTCTCTTCAGAGGCACAAAGGGACTGAAATAAGTATGTCACTGAAACTGTGGGGAAAAATGCCAAAAAAATCTTACAACAACATTTTTAGTGTTAGGGAATCAAGGCACTGCTGTATTCTGGCCAGGATGTGCAACAGAAATAATTTCATCCACGCATTGCCAGGGTTGTGCAGAGAAAATCCTTCCATCACATATGAATTTTAGTAGATTTTTCATATATTTTGCACAGTGAAAACACTGAGAAATTCATTGGTTTGATGTTCATTGATCCTAAGTAGTTCAGTTCTTAGTATTTGGGTTCTTAGTGGATCCAGATTCCTTTTCCTTTAATGCTAATCAGGTTCTCATTCTTATCTCTCTTCACCCAGACCAGGTGTCTCCAGCCATGCCAGGGGTGATGTTTGGAGTTGATGTTCACTAATGATCATTAATGGTCATTAACGGTCATTAATGGTCATTACCTTTTGTGTATCTTCTGTTCTACCCCAGTCTGTTGAGATGTTCAGCTTATCAGACCTCGCCTGGTGGAACAGTCCCCTGAAAAGGAGCTTGAATTCCCATTCCCTGGGGAAAAAGGAGAACAAACTGACTTGAGCTACATAAAAAAGAAAAAATAAACTTTATATAATTTTCAACAAATAGAGAGATTGAACTCAAGCTGGTGGTTGAGACAAATCTGCATCCCAAGGTGCAATCAGGATCTCAGGGTTACAGGAAGCAGAGACACTTCACAGCATCAAACCTCACTGTTAATCAGCAGCCAGTGTTTAATTACTCCAAAAAGGGCCTGCAAAACTTGCACAAAAAGATGCAATTTCAAAAAATAGGTTTTCCCAGTTGATGAACACAACTACAAATGTCCATACTGCTGCTGTACGTGAAAGTCTCAGCCCGAAACTAGCCCACAAGGAAAGGCACTTCAGCAGCCTCGGTGTGACAGCCACATGGCCGCTCAGCGCTGGCTCCCGGCAGGAGGCAGGCGGGGCGTGTGGTTGCCTAAGGCGCTCTCCCTCGCATCATGGCGGGGACTGCAGCCCCTTGGTAGAACAGGCAAGACAGACACGGCAGCGAAGCACGGGCACGAAGAGAGGCAAGGAGGCAGGCAGGTGTCAGCAGCAGGAACCGGGTTTACTCAGGGAAGGAGCATGGCCGCCGAAATCTACCCCCGGGGCGGGAACTTGCACAGGGGGATAAAAGCTTCCAGAGGGGAGGAGCGACCCACCCCCTGGCCAGAACTGAGTGATTGATTTAACATGGTAACAAATAGGAGGCTTGTTGGGGAGGGGCAGCAACTTCTGCTCCAATCACCTTCTGCCCAGGGTAGAAGGTTCTAGGGACGGGGTGTGGGCAGAAAGTGATGGACAGGGAGGTTACCGGGGAAACATGGGAGGGGTTTACAAAGAAGCCATGGCAACTAAGGAGGGGACTAAAGACTGACATTCAAAATGGCGGGAGTTCCCTAGGCAACCGGGGGATGGTACACATCACGGAGGGGGAGGTGGAGAGGAAGCCCAAGGCAGAACCATTTTAACATAACATGGAGGGAACAGAACATGCCAATCTTAACATTAGAATTATAACTTGAATAATAAACTAAACTATGAACTGGAGAGCGGTCACATCGCAACACCATACATGTACACAGAGGCTCTTAGAGTACGCCATTGATGTGGCAAAAATCTCCCTCCATCCTAAAAACCCAACTTAATTAGTCAATCTGATGTCTGAAGTTTGGACATCAGGAAAACTTGTTCACCACTCTAAGGACTATTTGTGAAATCTGGGGTTGAGATCTAATCTATTCTTCTGTCACTTCCAGTTACTGATATGCTTCTTTGTGTTCTCCTCTAATTTCATATTAAAAAATGAACCCATTTGCTGTGAAGCTTTTCCTGCCAGCTAATGAAACAAGCTATGGTAAAGTTTTCTTGCTGTTGGTCATAAAATTCCCTTTAATTTGTTTTTGTTCTTCATTATTCACTACAGACTAAAGGATTATTCCAATATTTTACAGTCACTATCTGAAGTAGAGTGATTTGTCTGTCTCATGACATGCCATCAATCATCCAAACAGTCCAACTCCTCAGGTATTCTGTCTGAATGTGAAAATAATTAGTGCAAATAAAGTTATATGGGTAAAAGTTACATGGAGTGAATTCCAACTCCAGTCTTTATCTTTAAAGTTAGTAACAATATATTTCCATTTAACAATGTAAAATATATTCTGGTGGACGCCTACAGTTAATGGCAATATTACATATATTTTTTTACTATGTTAACTCTTGTTATATTAAGATTAGTCATCCTGTTCCTGTGCCTGTGAAGGCATTTCTCAGATGACAGGATTACCTGATTTATCTCTAAAGTCTCTCCACTTTTAGCAGTCAGAGTCACTGAACTCATACAAACATAAATGGATTTTCTGCACTTCTTTGGCTCTAATTGCACTGCTCATCTTTGCTTCTGAATGGCTTCATCTCAGAAAATCTTTTCTGACTGTAATAATGTGGCCTTTGAATCAGTTCTCTTGCCCACTTTTCACTCAGTGCACTGTGCTTGATCTCACAAAGTCCAAAATCTGTGGTTTGAAGACAAATAGGAAACAGAAACGAATGATGAGCTTCAGATGAGACAACAAACCACTGAAGGAAATGTGGAAACCTCTATTTCTGTGCACACCTCTGGGCATCCACACTTCTCTGGGAAATCTGTGTCAGGGCATCATCATCCTTTAAATAAAAACTTTTGTACACAGATGTTTGAAATGCACTTTATATAAGCTGAGAAAATACCTCCTTTCTTCCTTTTCCCTCTTTTGTCTAAAGCCTGTTGAATCTAACAGCCTTTACAATTTTACATAAAAGAGTTTGGTATTGTTGCTGCTTAAATAGGAACCATTTGATCATCAGCCCTATTAGGAGACTAACTGGAACTTGCTATTCTTTAATTTACTTGCAGAGTTTTTGCTCTTGCTAAGTGTTTTTGGTTTAGTGTTCTGGAACTAAATCATTAGCAAATGTGCTCAGTAAGGCCTGGAGGAACAAATTACCTGTTGAAGTAATTTGAATGCAATTTTTAAATGCTTTTTATTTGTGTGTAGGAGGATGGACTAAGCTGGGGTTTTTAGGAGATTTACTTACTCCTGAAAGTGTCACTGTTTGACTGTGTGGTCTCAGATAAATTATTTGAGCCAACATTTTCTAATTTGCATGACTAAATCAAAGTATGTAAAAAGGGCTTTGTTGCTTCAGGAGTTCAAACACTGCTGTTCTTACTTCAGCTAAAAAGTAATTAATCCAGAAATAAAGTGTGACTTGCAGGAAAGGAGACCAATGGTGTGATTTTTATGTCTCTGTGTGTGCCTATAGTGTATAAAGTCAGGGCACTACGAGCTGTAAATCTTTCCTAAAACCCCAAAGCCTACAGGATAAGCTGCACTTTGCTAATAAACATGCCCAATTTAAAAACATTTTTATCACTTCAAACAAACCTGGAATCCATCCAAACATTTTCAGTTTTGTAAAACTGATGTAAAGCTGTTTTCCTCTGTTATTTTTCCCTGTTAGATGTAGTTGAGTTTAGGATCCTTGGCGATGTTCTTACAGACCAAAAAGGAGGGTGGTTTCCCCTGAACACCTTACCCTGTAGTGCCAGAATTATAACTCTCTTTTGATTTCCATGCCCAAGGGATTCCATACAGAATAAACAAACATCTTTGAAGGTATCTGTGCTAAAATTGTGTTACAGATTCAGCTGGCAAATTTCAATGTACCCAAACTGCTTCCATCCTTTTCTTCCTGGTGTGTGCAGCCTGCTCTGCTTGTTTTCCCAGACAACAGTGATTCCATTATATTACAGTTTTCACAGCTCTGAAACCTTCAAAGACATTTAGTAAATCATAATCTCCACATGGCAAAAATGGGCTGCATTTCTGTAAGAACAATGAAATCCACCTTAGGTACAGAAACTCATTAGACAGAGATTTAGATTTAAGATTTAGATAGGGAAAACCAATCTGGTAGCACTGAATGGGCCAGTGAGGGTCTGAGCCTTGTAACAGGAATATCTTGGTGTTCTTATTTGTATTCCAATCCTGAAAACAGTTTAAGGGTTAGTTGGGTGCATTGTTATAGGCTTATCTGAATGAAAAATGGAAGGACAGAAATAGCAGGAGGTGTCTCAGAGTTCCAGGAAACAGCCTGAATAGGGGCCTCTAGGGTGCTAGACCAGTGTATTTACTGTACAGTCATAAGCCCACTCATTAAAAGGCCATTAAGCAAATTAGAAAGTGGGTAACCACTCCTCACAGCCTGTTGTTTATTTGCAGGTCAGTGTAGGCTAATAGAGCTTTTTGTTCTTCACAAACACTTCTCACGACATTAACAGATTTCAGTAAAAATCTACTTCATTTATTACCATTTCAGGCTCACTGGAAGAGATAAATAGGACATTAAACATGTACAGAAGTTTAAATTAGCAAAATCCCATCTGTTCTCATCCTTCCTCTAGAAAAGCAGGAGCCTACAATCCATCAGTCTTGTGGCACCAGCCAAGCAATTAAGGCTGCTGACACAGTCCTTTCAGAGTGACACGTTGGAGCTGAATGCAAAGTGAGATTTGGAGTGCAGTGCACGCTCTGGGGAAGGGGGGTGGAATCTCACAGCCTTTTTTCAGCCCTTTTCCACCTCAATAGAGCATTGAAATGGCAGTTGAGAGGCAAGGAAGATAGCTGGCTCACCCCAAAAATCCAAAATTACCCAGTTTCATAGCTGAAGCCAACTCTGCTGCAATAATAATGACTTTTCTATGGAGACATAATTGTGGGGTAAAATAGTTAATATTCCTGACATTACCAACCACACACCAAAATTATCATATGAATGAAACCCACGTGTCAGGTATCACATATGAAGGAAGATGCAGTACTGAAACAGCTGCAGAAATGGTTTTAAGATGGGCTCTGATAATGATTTACTGCAAACCCAGCAGTCCTCAGAGGGATTATGCAATATTTGAGCATGCAGCAAAATCTCAAGGAAAATAAACCATGTCCACAGTATCAAGTCCTTGTTGGCTTAGATTTTCTGTCAGCTGGGAACTGGGATTGACCATCAGCACCTTTCCAGCACTTGAGAGAGTCTCAGGAGCTGAACTTGAACAGCTCAAGTGCTACTATATTTCATTTCAGTCAGGAAACAAGTAGTGCCACGTAGAATTATGATTTCTCAAAATGGGAGCCTCTATTTCACATTCTATGGAAATTTTGATGTATTCAATTAATTAGTCTTTTCCTTAAGAACAGGATTATGGATCCTAATGCAACTCTGTTAAGAAATAAATTATATCAAGATGATCTGATTTGCACAGATCTGATTTGATTTAGATATTTTACTTCCTCCAGTGTTTTGAGGGGAGATTCAAAATCTAGCAGGTCACCCCTGTCAGAGATTTGCCTGCATTTCTCAAAGGATGAATTAAATTAAAAGTCTTTAGGTATTAGGAAAAAATAAGAGGAGATAACCTTGAGGTAGGACAGGCTTGAAAGCAGAAGAGGACTGGGAGAGTCTGGGGGAGATGGGCCTGGTGTAAATCACAATCAGTTTTATGAGGAACTGCAGTGACAGGACACAGGAAATGGTTTCAAATTGAAAGAGAGTAGGTTTAGGTCAGATGTTAGGGAGAGATTCTTCTCTGTGAGGGTGGTGAGATCCTGGCCAGGCTGCTCTGAGAAGCTGTGGCTGCCCCATGCCTGGATGTACCTAAAAAATGAAGATGACACTTGCAAAATTTGAAATACCTGTATTTTTTATTTCCATAAAAATAAATTTTATAGTAGCCCCATTATAAAGAAATGTCAAGGTCAATAGTCAGGGTTCAGTAGCTGTCAGTACCCCAATTAGTAGTGCTGCTATAGTATTTTTCTCTTCTGAATCTGTTTCATGATTTCCTCAACAACACAGTCACGATGTTGGTTCACTCTCTCCAGTGCTTTCTAAAAAAATGAAAGTTGGAAACAGAGGAATCTCTGACTGTTTACAGATCTTTTATCCTGACTCACGTGAGAGAATGATAATTCTGCTATTTGGATCTTTTCCCCTCCAGAAGTTCCAACTATTTTACAGTCCAGCAAAGAGAGAAACAGTTCCTCTTTATAAACCACCAATGGAAAAGTCAAAATCTCATTGACCAAAACTACTTTGGGCCACATTTGAATGGCCATTCAACAGAATGATTGTTACAGCAATGATATGAGAGGAAGGTTGTGAGTAAATCAGGCTGTCTTGATAATTAAAACAGACAAGTTTTGGCTCCCTGCAGAGAAAAGGGAATGGGAGAGAGCAGTGGGCATTTATGAAAGAATCATGGAAGAATTGTAATTTTTTCAACTCCACCCCATACCAAGTAATAGGAAAATATCCATTCTTATTAAGTGACACACCGAATTCCATTTTTTTTCCTTTTTGATAGATTGGAGAGAAAGTAACATCACTACGGGAAGTGGGAGATACAAAAACTTCAGTCATGCCCTGACAAAAGATGTGACAATACCTCTGATGAAGGAGAAGGTGGAATCCATTTATTGAAGCCTTTCTACATCTGAATCAATCACCCATAGTGCATTTATTGCCACTGAAGAGCTGGAGTTTAAATCAGTTGTGGAAGAAATGGCACATGGTAATAATGCCCTAAAGTACCTGAGACCTCAGATTGATAAAACACCAGACCCTTAAGAGACCCAAGCTCTTTTGGACCACCGAATAGACCCCCAAAGGGATATTCCAGGGCATCTCCAGCTGCGCTGAGGTTTTTGTTGAGCTGCCTTAGTTGAGGTTGTACACAAGAGAATCGATAGACTTAATGTGTAATTCAAGTCCTCCTAAGGCAGGAAGCGAATCAGAGGAATTGTTCTGCTGCCATTCTGTGGACACAATGCCCTCCAGCTACAGTAGAACCTCAGATCACTTGGTTCAGCACAGACACCTACACTGTAGGCATCTGAATTTAGTGTGGATGAGTCCTGCTAGGATTGAATTCAGGCACTTTGAATATCTGAGTGATGGTGGAGCTCAGCTCTAACACCACCATCCTGGCTCTGGCCTGCTGATATCGGGCTCCTTTGTTTTTGTTATTGCCTGTTATCCTTGGTGGATATCCTGTGATTAATATGGAAAAGTATAACCACTGCTGTGATTAACTTTTCCAATTCTAAGGTTTGGCTCAACAGTATCAGTTTTTCTGCCAGCCCCGAGCAAATATTAAAGGCATGCTGGAAATGATGACATACCCCATAAAATACTGGGCTTCTGTTTCATATAAACCACATCTGAATTGAAAATATTGGTCTTCTTAGATAGACACCATATTTCTTCCCTCTGCCTTGTCACAAGCAGGCTCAGGGAGATAATGACCCTGGCCTTAGAAGGCCACATTATTCACCTTGAACAGTAGCAAGTAATGCAGTTTCAGTTTGCTAACAGTACTTTTTCCCAGGCTGAAATTACCTGGCAAACATAGACGGATGAGCAAATGGTCTTCAGCAAGAATTGATTCTCCCTCCTGGAGCTTTGCATATTTGTGTCTTTGTGTGTTTGAGTCTTCCTTCTTCCCACTGATTACTGAAAAAACCTCTTTTTCCCTCCACACAATAGCACAGTTCTGCAATGAACTGAGAGACGGATACCTAATCTAAGATGAATGCAATGCTAAAGGGAAAAACCTTCTGATTATTTTGTGGAAGGAGAGAGAAATGATTGAGAGTGTCAGAGTCCCTTCTCTATTCCCCCAAGAGCAGGTTAAAAAATCCATACTCCCTTACATCATTTGAATGCATTTTTTCCACGACTTTTTCTGGTATTCCCACACACTTAAAAAACCTGGAGCAAGAAGCACAATAGTAAATAGGGCTGAAGAGCAAGTTTGGAAGGGGATGCAAATTTAGGAATTTCACAATTTTCAGGCACACTACATTCCTGTGGGTGCACCTCAAGCACACAGACTGCTCTTTGGAAGATCAGGGCCAGAAAAAGTGCTAATAATAATAATAATAATAATAATAATAATAATAATATTAATAATAATAAAATAATTCAATTATCAAACTGTTCTCATCTCAACCCTTTACCTTTTTCTGATACTCCCCATCCAACTCAGAGAGAAAGTGAGCAAGTGTAGCTAATTGTAGCTGGGATTAAACCATGGCAATCAACTCTTCATTTTTCTCCTTCATAAGTAGAAATATGTAAAGAAGCATCTTCCATGATGGCACTTATTTTTGGCAGCTGGCCAAGCAGCTCTGAGACTGCAAAGCAGGGTCTGCACACTGTGAAAGCAGAACTCTGCATGCCAGTGCTCTCAATCCTCAAAAAAAAATCATAATTCCCAGCAATTTTGCCCAAGTTGCCACCCAGCTCACCCTTGGCAGTTATCACTTGCAGCAGGAGTTAAATGCCCAGACTGCTCAGAGGTTGGTTTCACTGCTATAACTCAATGATCTTTTCATCACATTAATTGCAATTGTCTCCTTCGGATTTTCTCTAAAAATAATGAAAACCAAATTGAAAATACAATGAGAGTTGTGGTTATCAGAACATCCCTCTTATCTGAGAGCAAGCAGTTCTATGACTACAAAATCTGATGTGTGTTGAAAACCCAGTGCTTTTATTTATAACTGGGGGTATCCATATAAATCCCCTGGCTCCAATCATGTCCGGATGAACAGCTTGAGGCTGCATTATTTTATTTTTAAAGAGATGGCTTTGCTGTTCAAACACAACCAGCAAAACCTGTCCTTGCTGCTTAAATTTTCCTCCTTTAACTTCCAGGAATGTTTTAGTAGGGCTCATGTTTGGATTGCATTTGTTATGGGGGCAGAAGGAAAGGAGAGGGCTGAAGAACAGTCTGGGAGCACTTTTAAAAGACTGAGGTGAAATGCCTGTGCTCTCTCCCTTTCTGTGAGAAGCAGAGGAGCCCAGCACATGTTGCGTTAACCTTGCAGTGCTGCTGGTTGAGCCTTCTGCTCCTTCCATGGGAGGAAAAGCACCTTTGGCATGGAATCAGAGAATCTTGGAAAAGACCTTTAAGACCAAGTGCAAGTCAGCACAGCCCCAGCTGCTGTACCCACACATGTTGTGAACATTTTCAATGATGGTGACTCCAGCACTTCTCTGCACAGCATGTTCCAATCCTTGAAGTTTGTTCTGAAATCCCCTCCAAACCTCCCCTGGTGCACCTTGAGGCCATTTCCTCTCATCCTGTCACTTGTCACCTGGTAGAAGAGGCATCCTCCAGCAGCATGTTGGTTCATACCTGTTTAACACCACCAGCAGATCAAACCCCAAGCCTTTTTTGCCAGAATTTCAACATGGGAAAGTTTGATTTCTAAAAAATAGCAAAAAGTAGATTTTTCCACATGAGATAAAAACACTGTCTAGTACTATTTGTTATATTTCATTAGTGTGAAGTATATTTTATTCAATACTTTCTGCACAATAGTAAGGACTCCATACAATGGTAATATTAAGATATTCATTTAGAGGGAAATTTAAAGGAGTGTTTTCTTTATTGAAAGGAAAACATTTTGACTTTGTCAGAACTATAAGATGAAGTGATGATAGTTCATTCTATCATTTTCATGTTAAAAATGCCACAGAAATAGGGCACATTTCTTTGAAGTGCTTAGATTAAATTGCACTTTCTGCTGAAAAATTGTCTTGTCAATTTTCCTCATGGCTGGTTTTTCTCCTCCTTTTCATCTTTTTGTCCTATGTGTGTAAGGTTGCCAAACCATCCTTTCCATTTAAAACTATCCAGTTTTGGGGCAAGGATTTCAGAGGGGAAGAGGAATTCTTTCTATTGCTGTAATTGATAGAGCAGCTCATTGCATGATGTGAGCAACGATTTGCACTGTGTTTATCTCCACTAAATTTTTTTGAATTCAAGGCAAATTGACCAACTCAGATTCTTAATTTATAGTGCCCTGACATGGACCAGGAGCTGAGTCTCAAAATAAGAATCACAGAATGGTTTGGGTTGGAGAGGGCCTTAAAGATCATCCAGTTCCAACCTCTGCCATGGGCAGGGACACCTTCCATCATCCCAGGTTGCTCCAAGCCCCATCCAACCTGGCCTTGAACACTTCCAGGGATGGGGCAGCCACAGCTTCTCTGGATAACCTGTGCCAGGGCCTCTCCACCCTCACAGAGAATAATTTCTTCCTAATATCTCATCAGAACCTGTCGTCCTTCATCTTCAGGCCAATGTAATCTGTAAATAATGTTGTTTATACCCAGTTCAGCCACATTTGCAATATGGGCCAATTTCAGACAAATTTAACAGAGAGGCAGAAGTCACAAACATTATATTCTTAAACACTTTGTGAAAATAGCCTGATGAAAGAGAGAGAATTGTTAATGTCCCTGCTCAGAGAGAAATTGCTCCATTAACTGAATGCTTTGCAGACACCAAGGGATCACTTCAGGACCCATAAGTCCAGGAGGAACCTTTGGCACTTTGGTTTTTTACGAACCATTTACCAAAAATCATAAGACAAAAGAGTTCCCCAGATGCTTCTATTTATACAGCAGACAGGCTGGCAACTCTCAGAGTGTCAGGAATCTCATATTTGCATTTCCACAGCTGCAGAAGAATATAATTAATATTGAACTATAAAGTTAAACAATAACATGTGCCTAAAATTGCCTGGAAAATTAAGGTATTGCAAACAACATTCACAAGTCCATTATGGAAAGTTAGGGAAGCCTCAGGGGGGCCAAATAAACTTCAGGATCTTTCCAATATTTACAACCCTTCCAGATTCACAGGGGTGCCAGTTCACCCACTGAGATCTTGCCATGACCAGCACCGCTCAGTGCATGGAACACCTGCAGCACCCTCACTCTGATGAGATAAAGATGCATAATTTAGCAGATCAATATAACTTTGTTTGCCCAGGCAAACTGTGTGAACCATGCTGAAGAAAAATCCCACTGATATGCCCGAACAAGACTATGGAATTGCAAGAGTAACATAAAATTACAGAGTGGTTTGGGTAGGAAGAGACATTTAAAGATTGTCTAAACCAACTTCATGCAATGGGGGTGTATAAAATAATAGAATCGTGGCATATCCTGTGTTGGAAGGGACCCACATGGATCATTGAGTACAAATCCTGCCCCTGCACAGGACAGTCCCAAAAAATCCCTCCCTGTGCCTGAGAGAGTTGTGAAGGCTGTGGTGTTGTGAGGTCCCCAGGATGAGGTGAGAGATGAGAATTTGACTCCATATTCTTAGAAGGCTGATTTATTATTTTATGATTATTTTATGATTATATTATATTATATTATATTATATTATATTATATACTAAAACTATACTAAAGAAAGAGAAAGGTTACATCAGAAGGCTAGAAAAGAATGAATAATAAAAACCCATGACTGACCAGAGTCCTGACACAGCTGGATTGGGGTTGGTCATTAAATTAAAACAATTCACATGCTGGGTAAACAATTCTCCAAATCACATTCCAAAGCAGCAAAACATGGAGAAGCTGAGGCTTCTCATCTTCACCAGGAGAAGAAATCCTGGTGAATGGGTTTTTCAGAAAATATCATAATGATAAAAGCCTTCTGATATGAACCATAGGAAAATGAAAGTTGATGGGGAAAGAGCAACTGAAGGTCAGAAATCTTTGTCTACTGGAGCAGATGCATTTGTTCACAAAAGGGAGGTTATGGAGCTCAACAGATTGTTCTAGGTTTCCTGGAAAATTCTGAGATTGCAGAGGGATGGCACCAAGACAAAAAAGTGGGTGAGAAAGCATGATAGAAAGTCCTAATTTTAGACACATTTCATGCACATCACTGTACATACACTCATAGGAAATCCCAGTGCAGATCTCACAATGGCAAAAATCATCAGGCATTTCTGCATGTACTTGGACATAGCTCCCCTTCTTTTCTGTGCAATTTCTCCCTCACTTTGGCATAAATTCCTAAGTGAGCAGGCAGCAGACCTCAACAAACTGAAAGAATTTCACGCAGTTTTACATAAAATGAATAATTTACATAGTTTTACATGAGATGTATGATTCAGTTCAGGAATTCATCATCAGAGGCTGTTATGTAAGGCAAATGTACACAGAGGCTCAGGAAGAGTTAGGACCAATTCACAGAGAAAAGGTGATTCAGGAGTTGTGAAGTCTGGTGACTCAGATCAAATCAACTTCTTGAGCAGGTGTAAATCTCTGATTTATACAGAGGGTAACATTAATCTATACTTGCCTTGTTTCTGATGCTGTTTCCATCAACATCTACAACATTCTGCTCTCAGAGACTGAGTGCTGGGCAACAGGGACTGCTGCCTGATCCAGCTGAGCAGCTCTCACACAGTTTTATTTGCAAATGCAATCTTGGAATTAAGAGAAAGAAGCAATTTTATGAGCAGAGGCAGCATGACAGCACTAGGAGCAATTGTGAAATGTTTTCCACTAAAACACTGAAAATTAAGAGCTCTGTTGTTTGCTTTCTAGCAACTAAATGTTCACATTTCAGTTGGAAGCTAATTAAGGACAAAAAAAAATCAATACAATTTTGCTGGTGAAACAGTTGTTTTCCAAAAAAACACACATTGTCCCAAAATAAATAGCTTTTTCGTGCACAAAATAGGAAAGCCCAAACCAAATCAAACCAAAAGAACTACCACACACATATTTTTCATGTAAATACTGTAATGAAGTAATGACAAATACACACTTCATGCCCCTCTCTAAATGAATGTTGAGAAAATATGCAAAAATTATATAATCACTTTTTCCAGGCAACAAGGAGGTGATGAGAGACAGCCAAAATGACTTAATGAAGGACAAATTGTGCCTGACTAATCTGGTTGCCTTCTTTAATGGAGTGATTGGAGGATAAGGGAAGAGCAGCTGATTTAATCTACCTCAGCTGCGGTGAGGCCTTTGCCACAGTCAAACACAGATTCCTCACCATTAAACTGGAGAGATCTGAGTTTGGTGGATGGCAGTCTGAGTTTGAGGGGTTGGGAGCTGCCTGGATGGCTGCATCCAACTGGAAGGGATGTCCATGAAGAAAGGTTTGGGGAGTTGGTCCTGTGGCCTAGAGAGGAGAAGGCTCCAGGGAGACCTTATTTCATTGAGTCATGGAATCATGGAGTCACAGAGTTATGGAATCATGGAATTACAGAGTCACGGAATCATGGAATCACAGAGTCATGGAATCATGGAACCACAGAATCATGGAATCATGAAATTACAGAGTCATGGAATCACGGAGTCATAGAATAGGCTGAGTTGGAGGGCACCCATCAGGATCAGTAAGTCCATCTCCTGGCCCTGCATAGGACAATTTCAAGAATCCTGCCATGTGCTTAAATGCATTTTCAAACACTTCTTGAGCTCTGTCAGGCTTGCTGCAGTGACCACTTCCTGGGGAGCCTGTTCCTGTGCCCAAAAACCCTCTGGGTGAAGAAACTTTTTGTAATATCCTAAACCTAAACCTTTTTGTAATATCCAACCGAAACCTTCCCTGACACGATTTTAGGCCGTTCCCTTGGGTCCTGTCACTCACTGGTCACCACAGACAGAGCAGAGATCAGTGCCTGCCCCTCCTCTTCCCCTCAGGAGGAAATTGTAAATGCAATGAGGTCTCCCCTCAGTCTCCTCCAGGCTGACCAGAACAAGTGTCCTCAGCCACTCCTCATGTGGCTTCACCTCCAGAACCTTCACCATCTTCTTTGCCTTCCTTTGGATGCCCTCTAAGAGTTTGATATCTTTTTTACATTGGGGTGCTCAAAACCTCACACATATTCAAGGTGAGGCCACCCCAGAGCAGAGCAGAGCAGAACAATGCCCTCCCTTGCCCAGCTGGTGCTGTTGTGCCTGGTGGCCCCAGGACAGGGTTGGTCCTCCTGGGTGCCAGGGTGCTGCTGACTCACATTCAGCTTTCCATCTAGCAGGACCATTCTCACTGGTCTTTGGGATATCTCAGAGGTCTCTTTTGCCTTCCAGACAGCACCTACTGACTGTGCTAAAGAGCCACTGACCACCTCAGCCACTCACAAATTTTTTCTATGTAAGTAGTGTTATAGAGTTTCTCCAGTATAAAGGAATTGATGTTATTTGGGGTGCAGGGAAGAGAGTAGATGTTTAAACTGGAAACACCAGTGACCTTGATTGAAAGTGAGCAATTTTTATTTTCTAGGTGCCTGGAAGAAAACAACTAAAGAAGAATAATCTTTTAACAGTTTTTATGCTCTTTAAAACTTTCCAAAAGTCAGCAGCCCAAAGAAGCCATCCTAGGAATTATTCAAGCTCAGATGCCAAAGGCATCCATTTCAATACTTAGTGAATCTCATGGTTTAGGAATTTGCTCAGGGCTTTGTACTTAATGCTGTATGAGCAAAAAGCACAAGAAGCAAAGCTGTGCTGGACTCCTGCTGAGGTGGAGTTTTACAGAAGATGGGTAAAATTAATAGCTAACACTGAGTGGCTACAATGACCTGATGAAGAAGTATAACTGTGGGATCTCAGAGGGCACACCAGATAGAAGCATCCAACCACCCAGTTTGGCAATTAGAATCCTAAATTTTGCATGTTTTGCACACTCACAGACAAGATAATGCTGCAATGACAACAGCAGAAAAATTTTTTTAAGTCTCTCATCATATGGTCTCCCTATCTGGTCCTCACTCTTTCTACACTGATGCTCATCTTTAACCTGTCCATGATTTAACATGCCCCAATGTCCAAATTCCTGGAAAATATTTTTCGAAGAGAGGCAATTTTCATGTCTCAAAGCCTGCTGAAATCTGAACCTGTCCCTTGCTGCAGAATGCCAGGCTTACTCCAAGATGAATCACTGTTATTCCTAGACACGGACAAACATGGGAAACATAGACAAACATGGAAAATATGCACAAACAGGCTATGCCTAGAGCAGGGAAGCTGTTGAAGGTTATTTTCTGCTTCATTTGGGTCCGAAATTCTTGGTTATCTAATAAAGCATAAGGGCTGATGAAGTCTTTTATTGGTGTTTGGGATTTTTACAAAGCCCCTTCTCTGCATGGATTCTCTAATTAAGAATGAAAACACATTGCGTCTTTCTCTGAACAGGGCACTGATAGGACCTCTCTTCTCTCTTGCCACCTTTTCCTGTGAATTTTGAATGTCTGTCATTTTGGCCTCTCTGTCAAATGTGTCTGGCCAAATTTGTTAATCGTGGAAGTAAATTGGTCAGGAAGACTGAAAGAGCAGAATTAGGGATACTTTTCTAACCTTATTTTTGGTATTTCCTGATTTGTGGAGGTCTGAATTTGAAAGAAAATTATTTCTTCATGGAGTAGATACCTGAGCTGATGCACAAGATCTAGCAAGAGTCAGACACGGAAGAGGAAATCTGATGGAGCTGGATTCCTTAGGTGATAAATTCACATTGTTCCATTAAAATCAGTAGTCTGGGAGCTTCTAGCTGTGAAACCTTAATATAACTACTAACTCCCACATGCCCAACCATCTGACAAAAGCAAGGAACAATCTCTCTTTAAGCTTTGGGTGCATTCCCAGCACACTTTAGGAAATAAAGTAAGATGTCTAAGTTGGTTGCCTCTCTGTCAGGCATCTCCAGAGGATAATTTAGATCAGCTGTGCTAAAACACCTGCTGGAAGTGCTTTTCTTTCTCCTCTGAGTATTTGGGAAACCTAGGTAACTAATTTAGGCTAGGCACATCAAAATTAGTTGTCCAAAGTTTGGTGAGACAGCTCTCTCCTAAAGCAGTCCCCATTTTATAACAAGCCATCTTAGCATGCACAGGAATGTGGATCCTTCAGGGCAAGAAATTCAGTGCAGATGCTAAGAAAAAACAATTTATCAGCCTGTTATCTGTGACTTAGAAGGAATGAACGTTGCTATTTGTGTCTGAGTTCCCCTGAAGAAAAATTTTATAAGCAATTTATTTTGTACGGGGAGAAGTGGTGTCCTGGCACAGCTTGAGGGGATGACAAGGATCGTAATATATAAATAATGCAATCTATAAAGATGAAATATTTAGAAGGATTAAAAATGCAATAAAAGCCCAGAAATAACCATTTTTTGGGCATGGGAAGGGAATTTTGCACTCACCTTTTTTATATATACAGATTAAATGTGAAACCTGATTCACCACCCAATTACTGAAGTTTTAGTCTCCTGTTGAGTGGAGTCCTTTAGCACGTGGTGAAGTTAAGAATGTGTGTGATAGCACTGATGGAAAGAGGCTCTTGTTTCTTTTCACTGAATCTGACCTTGAAGAAAAACAGGTCTAAAAGGCTGCTCAAGGTGTCCTGTAGTCCACCATGTTGTTCAGCCTGTGGACTCTGGCTTCTGACAACCTTTTTTGTTGGAAGGTGATCTGAAAAACAAACACAAGTAGTTTAAACACTAGTGCAGACCCTCCTGTGCACAAGGAAAAACAGGCAGAAGGGAAAGGGTTTAAAATGAATAAATGATCTTCTAGTAATAAACACATCCTTAATTGAGTGGATTAATAAAAAACTTTGGCAACAGAGCATAAAGAAAACTCTGCTTCGCTCCCCAGAGAAGATAATCCTCCAAAGGCGTCACTGAAATGTTTCACCTCTGAAAATGATCTCATAACCAACTTTTATGTAGATGCCCAGTTTATCAAAATCACCAGTGATCAAGATTCACCCACCTTATAGGCAGCATTCCCTGGTACCTAACTGTCCTCAAAACCTGCAAGATTTCACTTAGGTCTGACTAAATTTTTCCTATCACATCTTTTCTCTTGATTTTCCTGATTTTTAGGAAAACCAATTCCATCTCTTTCAATGTTCCCTTAAAGGCTGTGTGTTGTAGACCTCTGATCACTCCTAGTGCAGCCTCCTGGCCCTTCTCCAGTTGATTTACATTTTTATTGGATTTCAGTGGCCAGAAATGAATGCAGATGTTCACCTGACAGCTTTCCGGTGCTAAGGAGAATGGAAGGACCAGCTCTGATGTCCTCCCTTCCTTGTGACAGCCTGACACAGACTCCTGTTAAGCCCTTGATCCACTCTAATCCCCCAATCCTTTGCTGACAAACTGCTGCCCAGAGTTTCACTTCTCTACTTGTATCTCCTAAATTCCAAAACAATGGAAATTATTCGCTCTGTCACCATCAGCTTGAGAGCAGACAGAACCCAATATCTGCTTTAACAAGCTGCATCCTGGAAATACCTTCCCATCTTAAAGGCCAATGCTGTTCCCTCCTACAGCAGTTAACTTAAGTGGGAAGGCTGATTCAGTTCCTGGAGGAGTCAGTGTTCATCTGCTCCAAGGGATCCAGATGACCAAATGAGACCAAAATCTTCACCCTTTGGTGATTTCGGCAAGGTCAGAGCTAAGTCCAAACTCAACTGTGTTGTTTTGTTCCTGTCTTTTTGAATCCTTTCTTTCTGGTACTTGTTCACACCAAGGTGATTTGGATTCTAATATTGGTCTCTATCTTAGGAAACTTGCTCCATTTTCAACCAGCCAACAGAAGAAATGGTCAAAGCTGATTTACAGACCCAGCAGATGACTACAGCATCCACCCTTTGACTTTGATAAAGAATCACAGCTACCTCTTTCCACTCTGCAGCAGCTTGATCAGGAGTTCTGCAGGGAGGGGAACATTTCTCTGAGCTGATCACACAAGAAATAAAAGTTGACTGCCCAGGATACACGCTAGAAATGCTTTTGCTCTCTCTGTCTCCTTGAAGTTGACTCCTGTGGCAAAGGGGAGGGTGCATATCATAAACACAGGGCCGTGGATTTAAGCCCTCCACAAACAATGCTATTCCTTTAGAAGGGAAAATAATAGCCTTGCCACTGTCGAACATATGTATTTTAAACCAGTCACATAGAAATAAATCTCATTTTATCAGTCCTGGAGTCTTCTCCTGTGGCACTTAATCATGGCCCTATGGCAGCTCTGCCAGCACAAAGGCTGCAGAGCTGGGCCCAGAGATGGCAGGCACAGGTTGGTGCTGTTCTATTATTCATTTTTAGGCAGTCAGTAAATTACAGAGGAGAGATAGGAGCCCCATTTTATAAGGCAATAACAGCCTGGATTTTAGCAGAGAACAAGTCACTTTGTCTGGATTTCAGGCAATAAATCAAGGCCCAGTTGTTCAGCTATTATTTATAATATTTTATGGATATTGCCAAATAATTCAAAACTGTGATTAATGCAACCCACTCCAGAAGCTCTACATCGTGCCAAAGCAAATTATCAAGGTTCTGTTTGAGTAGGGAAAGATGACACAGGAGACATATCCAAACCCCATTTCTGCTTCCTAAGGTAATAGAATCTTAAATTCAATCTTAAATATCCAAGTCTCCTTGCATGTTTCTTCTTCAAAGGGTACTCCATGCAACAGCCCTGAAAAGATGGGAATTCTCATGAAGACACTGGTCAGACACCTACTGAACATTTGACTTTAGGGCCTAATTTTATTTGACTTTGAAGTTATTTCTGCTCTGATGGAGTAACTAATTCTGTTGCTTCCAGTGGCACATAAGAGGTCTACATGTTTTCCTCAGACTTCCTCAAATATGTTTGCAAGTGTCATAATTCCAGTTATTCTTTTCCTAGCAGAACTTTCAGTTCTGGAGAGAAGTGCAAAATTTATTCCAAGTCCCAAACACACACATGCACAGGGTGATAAAAATCTTGTAGAAATCATGGGCAATCAGTCTTGCTGCAGATGACAGCAATACCTGGATGAGAATATCCTTGGATGATAGAAGAAGTACCCTTTATTTACTGCTTGAAACTTGCAGATCTAGGATAAATTTTAGCAAACTGGAACCCGGTTTGTCTTCTGTCAAAATGTTTAGAGATTTCTGCTTGGATATGTTTTATGCTCAGTACCCATTTGACCATTGAATTAAATATTTTTGTTTTCACTTCCCAGTTCACCTCAAAATGTCTTCAGTGCTCAGAATTTTATCTACAGGAAATATTAATTTAAAGCCATTTTCCAAAACTACTGCACTTACTTTTTTTTAGTGAATACTTCTAAGAGGGAGTGCCCTCAGTGTTAAGGCTTGTGCATTGACTGAAAATGCAATAATTACAGCCAGTAAGTAATTCCTTTCCCTTCCCTCTGTTCCTCCTCTCTCCTGATTCATAAATCAGAATAGACAATTTCTTGATTAAAAAATTTCTCATGTGAAAGAATCATTATTTTAATTCAGTGTTTTTATGGTCCCTCCATGGTGCTGAAAAAGTGGAGGAGAACCCAAATGGAAAAATAAGGAGCTCAAGCACATCCTGATGCATAAGTCTACCTCATTATCGGGAAGTATCACTTCAGATAGGTAACTTGAACAATTTGAAAAGTTTCCCATTATTTTTCTCCCTGGTGAATTTCTAAGCAAAGCAGTCTCAATGCACTGTTCTGCAGCAGGGACTGTGATCCCTCCTTGGCCACTGCAGGAGGAAGGCAGCAGCTGGAAAACAATTTCCCTCTGGTAGCTTGGAACATCCTGGAGAATAAACTGGCAGGATAGAGGGTGCCCAGAGAGGCTCCAGAGAATCCTGGTTTCTGAGGCATTGCAGTCACTTCACTATTTAAGGTGAATAAATAAACAAGACATTCCTACTTCAAGTGCACGAAGTAGTTTTATTCAGAAACTTAGCCACAATTAATCAGAACTAAATCAAGTATCTGTCTCACATGATACTCAGTTCAGTTTTGAAATATTATAGAAGGGGGTTAAAAACATAGGATTTTTCTGTGTGAGTTATAGATATGTGTAGATATGTATATCTATATATAGATGTATATAGATATGTATATACTTTAGATTCTTTATAATTATGTATATATTATATATAAAAAGTCTATGTATTGCATATAAGTATACATAAACATTATATAACATTGTTATATTCTAAATGAACATCTGATATAATTATATATAATATATTATACAAACATATTTAAGAGTATTTAAATTATAGATAAGCATTTTTAAAGAATCATAGCATATTTTTATTAGTTTATTGCCTATTAGAAGCTTTTCCTTTGGAGCATTTTCCATTTTTGTTTATTTAGGTAGATATGAAAATAAATATTATTATTCCTGATGTTAAATTCCTGCCTGCATTTTTTCCTCTAATCAGGCTCAACACAATCATCAGTGCAGGGACCCCATGGCACCAAAGCCTGCAAGGAGAATCGAAGCCTTTAGCAAGAGTAATTACAGTTGTTCCACATTCCCAGCTAATGGCTTAATTGAGTGCCTGGAACATGTGATGCTTACAGGAAAAATCATCATTCTTACAACTGACGTTTCCATCCAACTCTTTGTCTCATTCTGTGTTCTCCTGGGCACAGAAGTGGAAGTCAGTGCTTTTTGTCTTGCAGAATTCTGTGCCACGTTTAAGCAACAACTGCACATTCTGTTTCTGTTGGAACTCTGTACCAGTTATGAGGATTGCAGCATTCCTAAAATTACAGACAAGAAATAGAATCACTGATCTGCCTTTACTAACAGCATAGAAGGATTGTGATGTGGGAGGGGATTGGCATTTGCTCCTTCTAATTTCATATATAAGGGGCACATGGTTTCTTTTGAGCAAGTTTGAGCTGCAGTAGCAGGAGTTTGTCTGTTTGCCTTTCTTTGAACACTAAACTATCTGTAGATAACAGATAAATGTCCCAGAAAAGACAATTTTTCATCACAGATATTTTCATTGACTCCCAAGAAGATTTAGGCATTCAAATCAATCCTTTTCTCAATTTTAAAATTATCTTCATTTTCTATCTTTTGCTTTGCTTTCACCATCCATTCAGTTAAAAGAGAAAGCAAATAACAGGGGGTTGAAATTCTCTGATAGAACAATTTTCCATTTGAAAATGACAACACAACAGAATGTATATGGAACTGTAACCACTATAGCTATTTTTTAGAGGTTATTACCTACATGCTTTGTAACAGGATTTTTGCTTTGACTATAATAGAGGTGCTTTGGTCCCTGACCTAATATTAACCAGCCAAGCCTGTTTTTCCTTGTGGATTGGAGCAGATGACCTCATGAGATTTCTGTAACCTGAGTTAATATAGATATATCCAAGTTTTATGCTACTGCAATAGGAAAGCAGTTAAAATATTGGAAGGGTTTTCTCTGGAGTCATAGGATTTTGATTTTTCAACAGATTACTTTCTTGAAACTAAATTTGAAAATGCCCTAATCCTTGTGGTATTCAAAATCCATATTGAATAGGTTTCATAGACAAAGCTAGTACTCTTTTATTCTTTCTGGGTATTATTCCTGGCATAAATAGACAGATGTCATTTAGCATTAAAGGGTTTAGGGTATGGTTTATCATGACCTTTGAGAACATTCACAAGGAGAAAACACAGAATGTTAGATTACATTTTAACCTAACAGAAAGCACCAAAAGTCAGTGCGCTGAATGGACATCAACAACAAGAAAATTGAAGCTGTACCAGGTAAATGGAACAAAAATGTATGACAGGGGTATTCAGCAATATTCATAAGTATAACTTCCACAGGCTGTGGATTTCAGCACCATTCTATGCCCTTAAACACAGATCATATATATTTCTGTTTTAAAATACATCTTCCACCTTAAACCCATACTGGTGGGTTACACTCAAGAACGATAATATTTTATTTTTTATGTATAATATATTTTGCTGTATGATGTACCAGAGTGTGGCTACTTATGATTATGATCTCTGTTACCTCCACAAAGTGCTTTCTCCTTGAGACATAAACACCTACTTGCTCAAATACATGGCCACCATTCTTCTACCTGAAAAAAAGTTCATGCAAAAAGAAGAACACTTTGGAGTTTTTTAAACCATTTCTCCCACAACAACTTCTCTCTTTTTATAGCCTTTCTTCTGCTCCAAGTTATTATTATTCTCACACCGTGTTGTATTTCACACCACATCGTGTTTATTGGCAGCAATGTGTAATGTCCCAGGCAGCACAGGAATCCACAATTTACTGACTCCCTTTCCCTCCAGTGAGCATTAAAAGATGTCCCAGTTGATCTCATGAAGTTCCTTGGTGGGTTTTGGGCTGACCTGAGTGTCAGTTTGTCCTGTGGATTACCTGAGGTTCAGGGTAAAGCGCCAGATTGAACTTGTCCAGTCCAAAACTCTCTGGTCTTTTCTGGTACTTTTAATTTATGTGTGCCTTGCACAGATTGTGTCTACACTTAGGAAGAACTCTGACTTTAATCCTGAGTACCATCCTCGAGCTATCAGGTCGGTTGCCTGTTTATATAAATTCTCAGGCAGCCCCTGCAATCAGAATCCCTCAGGGGCTCTGATGATGCTTTCAACCTTCTGATTTTGCAAATGGCTTTCCCCAGGACCACGTGGTGGAAATGGGTTCAGAAAGGCTGGTGTGTCTTGGGTAATTTAGGGACTGGTGAGCCTGTCTCAGTGATAGGGAAATTCAAATATATCTCCTGTCCCCAGAAGCTGTCAAGGTCAGAACTCAGTCCAGGTGAGCAGGCAGTGACTGTATGCCCAGAGCAGAGCTGAAGTGTCTCCTGGACTCTATTGGTTCTATCATTACTTATTACAAAAGAGACATGAAGGTGATTAGGGGGATGGAACACTTCTTATATGAGGAGAAGCTGGGAGAATTGGGATTTTTCATCCCAGAGAAGAAAAGTGTTCAAGGCCAGGTTGGACAGGGCTTTAGGCAACCTGGTCTAGTGTAAGGTGTTCCTGCTCACAGCAAGGAGGTGAAATGAGATGACCTTTTCAGTCCCTTCCAGCTGAAACCATTCTATCATTCCATGAATCCTCACCCTTGAGGGCAAGACTGGAAGCTCAACAGGACAGCACAGGACTTCAATGCAGTCCGCAGGAGAAAAAAATTCCTCTGACCAAATGCAAGCATCTTGTGTGAGATAAGATAAATTGCACCTACAATTTGATGATTTCACGACTCTCTCTCCTTAACTCTAAAAAGGAGCACATAGAAACTTGCTTAAAAATGATGCTCAACAGAGAAAACACCCACATTAAACCCTACCTTGGAGCTCTCCTTGCAGGCAGTGAGGAGAGACCGACACCTTGCCTGAGACTGGAACATGCTGCCATCTGGAAGTGCTCATCTTTCTCTGCATTGCCTGCAGAGACAGGCTAGAAACTTTCTTAGACTTTATCCATGATTCTAAATTAGACAAGTTAGACTTCACCAGAAAAAATACACTTTTTTTAGCATCAGCTCTCCCATTCTGAATCTATTAGAAGGATCCATGTCCTTAAGGTAGATCAAATCCTAGTAACAAGAGTAATGCACTTCACCAGACAGATGAATTTTAACATGCTAAATGCACATGCAATTTAAGATATTTAGTGTTTTTCTTGCCTAAATAAATGTCCTTAAATCTTAGTTGTATTTCCTTGCATTATTTAGATGGAGAATATTGTTAAACACCTAGAGATGTGTATTAAAAGTATCAAAACCCAGGTCTGAACAAAGGGGTATCACTTGAGATAGGGGATTTTCTGAACAATTTAAAAATTCCTGAACATTTTGTGTCAAAATATGAATATTGATTGCCATAACTGTTAGGTGTTGGGGTTACTTTAGAGGTTTGTGTACACAGCTGAACTATCTTGTCCAAAGAACAGGAAAACCTATAGAAAAGTGGTAATGTTAATTTAGGAGAATGTTGAATGATCTAAAGTAGACTCTTTGTATCTGTTATGTGGACAAATATTTATCCTTAAGCACAGGACTGTGAAGGAGCAATGAAAAACCAACAAAACAAATGACATCTGTCTTGGAGAAACTTCCTTCTGTCCTTCTATTTATTTCATGCTATCTTCATCATGTGTGCATTTCCTGGTAAAAGTGAAGTAATATTATTTTTATTGGGTTCATGGTGTTGTCTGGCCTAAATTTGCTTTTTTTGTGGTATTCCCCAAAACTGTGGGATTTTCAGCTATTTTTTCAGTTCTATTCACATAGAACTTAGAATATAGATTTTACAAACTGTACAAAGAGATAGTCTTTGGAAGTATAATAATCACTAGCATTTCATGCAAAATGTCCAAGGCCAGGCTGGATGGGGCTTGGAGCAACCTGGGATAGGGAAAGGTGTCCCTGCCCAGAGCAGGAGGGTAGGAGTGATCTTTAAGGTCCCTTCCAACTCAAACCATCCTGTGATTTTATGATAATTGTATGAATTCAGCTTCATTCTTTATATCTCTGACAGTAAGACGTTTTTACTCTGTTTACATGTATTGCTATAAAATTATCTATATATATGGGGTAAGAGTATCCCATATTTTTCTTAAGTCTTGATAAGCAGATTACATTGACAGTACCTCACACAATGAAATTCACAGTTCAGATATCCATTGAGTAAAAAATGTACTTGATCAGTTCTAAATCTTATAGCTTTCAGTCTTCTGAAAATTTTCCTGTCACATATGGTGAAGCAAGAAAAATAAACTATCACTGTCTGCCTTCTGCATAATGTTCACAAGCATATTTCATCACTTTTTTCCTCTCATATTTGTCATATTTTAGAGTAAAATAAGGATTAGGGTATGTTTCTCAGTCTTCCATGTGAATTCCGGTCTGTTCTTGCACTTCTCTGTCCACTGATCTCTGTATCATAAATATCTCTGTTCCAGAGTGGAGCTGCTGACTGCACTGCTCTCTTGTGCTTGAGTGGAATTTATGTTTCTTCCCCTCACTTGAATGGAAGGGAGAGAAATACAAAGGGAATTCCCATTTCCTCCTTGATGGTCACTGTATATCTTTGCACCGCTTCATTCATTAAACAATAATTTTTTTTTTCCTCAAGTACAATTGCTTATTTTCCCAACATTTGACACCAACACTAGAAACTAAGGATGCTCATTATTAGTCAAAGACTAATTTTTGGGGGGGCTATAGTGATCTGCATTCAGTTAAAGAACCCTGACATCAAAAGACAAAGGGAAAAAAGAAGCATGATCATAATCCAGTTTAGACAACATGATTCAGACCAGTTAATCTTGGAATCTGAAAGCTGGAAATGTGATGTTGCACCATCAGATGCTGGTAGGGTATTGCCCTTTACTATGCACAGAGAGGAAGGGTTGAATGATTCATCAAATTTGTCAAATATAAATGTGAGAAGCATTTTTCTGTGGAGAACACAATAGAGATCATGGATTAATTTTTTCATAGTTTCACAGAGATCTGAGCACAAATCCTTTCAGTAACATGCAGATTTAATCCAGAATTTCTATTTTCTGCAACCTCCTTTGCAGGCACTGGATGGCTCCTGTAACACACTAACTTCTCCCTTCTGGTTTTGGTTTGGTAGGAGAAAGAAGAAAAAAATTCTAGTCCAGCTGAACTCTTTCAAGATGAAGGGCTTTGTGTTATCTCCAATCTAATCAAACAAAGGAGGATTAATTATCTATTTTCTTGCAAACTTCATATTTTATAGCCTCTGAAATCTAAAGAAAGGAGCTCTTATTGTTGTGGTGAGCTACTGCTTGATTTGTGGCCACAGATGTTTATGAATTAAGGGATTGTGAAAAAATGTGAAGTTTCTGTTTTTCTTTTGTCAAGCAGAGCTCCTTCCTTGGCTAGGAAACAATATTCTCAGCTCATCAGACACAGAAAACAAACATTAGCTTATAGCTCCCAAATTTCTTCATTGATAAAGAGAAGATTTATAAGCATTCGTTTACTCCTTTTATGTCTGTATTTTGTGTTTATTCCCATTGTACAGGGGAAAAAAATGGAAACAATTTGTCTGATAAGGAACAGGTCTGTAAGAGGTGTGGAACCCATTTGCATCTTGTTCCACACCATGCTCAGGAAAGCCAGATGTCCCCATGTATTGCAGCAGTTCTTGTCTGCAGCCTCACTATTTCCCTCTCATCTAAAATAAATTATTTGAGGGACAGCCAAGGTGCACATGGGAGCACAGCAACATTTCAGGGAGGGGTGAACTAATTCAGATTTGGGTAAAATTCACGATTGCAGAGCAGAAAAACCCTCATTGCTTTGGAAGTGGCTGGGATTGATACTCTCCACTGTAGTGGGCCAGGTTTTCAAGGTCAGGTTGGTTTTAAGGCCAGGTTGGATGGGGCTTGGAGCAACCTGGGATAGTGGAAGGTGACCCTGCCCCATGGCAGGGGATTGGAACAAGAAGGGATTTCAGGTCCCTCCCAACACAAACCATTCTATGAATCATTCTGTGATTCATCCTGTGATTTTACTACTCCATCAGCCAATATCTAGATCAAAAAATGCCTGAGGTAAAAAAAAAAAAAGTCTGAGTACAGCAGAGCATTGAGTTCTCCCAAGAATGCCCACAACAGTCACAGCTACTTTGACTGCACGTGGAGCACATTCACCTTTCCAAATCATTGTCCTTCTAAACACAGGTTTGGGCCACGTTTTCCAGATGTAGCCACTTGATATCTTTCATTTAAAACACTTTTTCATTCTTAATTGAATTTATCAGAACCAGAGGTTTCTTCTGTGCCACAGGCTACTGATTCCATGAATCAACATTAACAAGGATAATGGAATTCAGTTTAATAATTGCCACACTGTAAGAATCCTGTTTTTTTTTTTTTACCTCATCAGTTGATATAAATCATCATGGCTGTTTTTTAGGTTATGCTAAATATATACAAAGTCAAATATCTTTCTTCCCACCTCCCACTCATCTCCCTCAAGTAGATCATTGTTTCCTCTATTCAGTCTGAGCTGCTGAAAGACCACTTAGGTAAAAGTTCAATGAAATTTTATTACCTTGATTATTACAACAATGCAATAAATTTATATAATGTTGATCCCCAGTGTGCTGTATCTTTTATCATTTTTCTCAGTTCAGATCAAAGTGGTTTTACACACATTACAATTTTACCTTCAAAGTGTTAACCAGTTATGTATGGAAAATATAGTGACATCTCTATACTTCATTGATTTCCAGCAGTTGTCCCAGAATAACTTCTTAATTATTTTTCTAGCAATTATCTTGAAATCTAATTATAAGATCTAATTTGTTGGAGTTACAGAGCTGCTATTATTTTCAGAAAGAAAATCAGGCTGGCTGATAAAATTCTAATGACAGATGAACTTATCAGAAATTTCTCAGTTACAAAAAACACAAAAAAAACCAAAACAAAACAAAAACCACAAAAAAACCCCCAAACAAACAAAACCCCAACCACCCCAAAAATCCTAATAATTCTGAAAATTTATCTAAACATTTATTGAAGTGTATAGGCCTTACTGCACATTGAAAGACACTTGAGAGGAAATTTCTGAAGGATGAATAGGAAGGTAGTTTTCAGAAGAGCAAGCTGTTACACTATGATTCTTTTAAATCATAGGGAATTTCCACTGCTTAGGGCATTTCAGACTGGAACCCTCACACTGCTTTTCTTAACCCCAAGCATGGAAGTGGGACCTGAGTTAAAAGATCAAGTTCACCTCCTACCACCGGTTCTGGAAGTGGAGTTGAAGCTATTGCTGGATGCAGACTTAGAGTGTGGGAGAGCAAGAAGAAAAATAGGCTTGAAAAGAGGAATTTCCTTCCCTTGTGACTGTAAAATCCTAAAATGCTGTGAACTCCTACATCTATAAATCTGTGCATTTTGCTGAAAGGTGGTGTTTGCTCTGTGTGTGGTGTGGGTGGGTTGGGGTTTTTTTTGTTTATTCATTTTGTCTTTTATTTCTGTGACTATTAAAAAAATATATATATTTTTACGGTGATATGTAACCAGGAACTGCTTTGACAAAGTTGTGGGTTTGAAGTCTGTTAGCAAAAATCTCTCTCTGAACATTTAATCAAGCCCACTCACAGGGACTGAAATATTACTGTGTAGTCTCCAAGTTCTGAAAAGAGGCAAAACCAGCACACTGAGCATACAGCTAAATGGCAAAATAAAAATCTATTTCACAGGAAAGTTTTGTGGAGTTTTTTTTCCCCTATTTTTATAAAAAGGCAGCTGCTGGTGCTTTCTCTTTTAAACCAAAAAAAACCAAACCAAACAAAAAAACTCCACCAAAAAAAAAAAAACCAACAAAAAAACCCCACACTGAAAATAAACAAAAAATGAAACCAAACAAACAAAAACCCAAAAAACAAACAAAAAACCCACATAGAAACAAACAGAAAAACCAACCAAACAAAAAAAAAACCAACCCAAAAACCCAAAACCAACAACGACAAGTTATATAAAGAAGGGGAAAGAAATCAAATGACTTTCTGAACCCAAACTGGAAATGGCTATTTTAGAGAACTGCAGAGGTATTTATTTTTTGAGTGGCCTCCCGTGACAACCTTTAGCAGGCAGGTAATACATCAGCAGAGGTCTGTGCTTGCAGCAGCACGTCCATTCCAGAGATTGCTTTGAAGGAGCGGAGTAGAGGAGGGAGTCAGAGCCATCAATTACAGCTGCTCCCAACGAGTCAACAGGCTCACAACTGAGATTCCTCTCAAGCCTTGGAAAGTCAGAGTGGGTAAAGCTCCACCAGCTGTAATTTCAGGGCCTTTTACACAGCAGGAAAAAATAGAATTTGCCCAAATTTTCTTGCTGACGGCCAGCATTAATTATGCAACGAAATACATTTGTTACTTCTAATGGGACTAAACATAAATATGAGATGATGGGTTTTAGTGATATGAAAATGGAGAGTCTTGCTTTGCCTACAACCTTTGATGTGTTTTGGCATAATTCTTCACTTCCCTGAGGCTTCATGAAGTTTGTAACATTATTTATGTTGTGGGGCCTCAAGCAATACAATATTTTCCTAGACAGAGCACAAACCCTGAGGAGAAACCAGGGATATCTGGGGAGATGTGAGTGAGGAAAAGGGAATTTGATCCAAAGCCAATTGAAGGCTATGGAATGACAACCCTCCCCTCTAAGTTTTGGGTCATCCCTGTGGCCAGTTCAGGTCCTTTTGTGTCTCCCAGCCCAAGGTCTGACCACTGGAATGTCTGTGATGGTGACAAAAAGTTGAAATTCTAGTCCTTAATGAGGCAAAAGTATTTTTTATTAAGTTGAATCTTCCTCTAACTGCAAAGAAACTCCAGCTTTTGGCAGTAGAATAAAGGCATACATTTTATTCTAATGAATGCAATCTTAGTGAAACCAGAATGATTATTATTTGAACTAAGAAACTCCACCTTTCATGAAAAAAATACCTGAATTAGGTGCAGGACATGCTGAAATCCCCTGCTAAGTCACCTGGGTTTTGCACAGTTGGACATTCCAGTGCCTCTTAAAGCATTTCTGCTCTGCCTTTCAGGTCTCAGCCTCTGAGTGGCTGGAGACAATGCTGAAGAATTTAGCATATACAGAATTGGAATTTGTGAGTGCTGAAAGAGCCACTCAGAAGACATTTAGAACAGGATCTCTGATGAGTAAGGAGAATTTGCAGCTAGACAAAGCTCAGAAAGCCTCCCACTATAAATATGAAAAACTCATACCAACGTGAGCACCACTGAGGCTGATCATTCTCTGAAATGAAAGCTGTGTTCTCCCATTGTTTAAATGGTACCAACTCAGAGGATCAGAAAGTCAGAACTTTCCACTTTAACCAGCAGGACACTCTTAAATTAGCTTTTAAGCTTAGCTGGAATGAATCTACAGAGAAATTTTCATTTTATTCTGAATTACCAAGGCACCTGTGCTTCAAACACCATTCCCTTCCTGGTGCATGGCAAAGCAGGTTTCAGAGTCCTTGACTTATTGAAAAGCTCTCTGCTCCCTGTATGCACTGGAAGGCTGATTGAGATGACCTTACGTATCTACAGCCCATCAGCCTTTTCTTCTGTCTCCCAGGAAGGATAATTGTTTATGAAATTATGTTTTCAATAGCAGTAGCAGGCAGAATTCTGATCAGGAGAGTGGTTTGCCCCTTGGAAAAGGATGATGCAGGAGCCAAAGTTTTAATTGCATTGGCAATTTTCCCCATTCATAAATGTTCAGGAGAAAGAAAGATCCAGGACAGGGTCATGTGCAAGTGTGCTGTGCATGTGCAGAGCAGTTGTGCACTCTGGTGTTTAACAGACTATTGTAAAGTTCCTTATTTTTGGGGGTGTGCACTTGTATTAACACAGAAAGCATCCCAGTGATCCAGCCACAGAGTAACCAGCCCTTCTCCAACATTTTGCTCAAGAAGGTGAGCGTTCCTGCCCTTCCATGTATTTCATAAGAACATGAGTGACTTAGCTGAGAGGAAAACTCAACTCATACATTGCATTGTGCAATACTGTCCTATTTCAGAATATAGAGTCTGTTAAGGCATCTATGCCAAAAAAGAAGGTGAGACAAATGGAGAAAGAAAGTGATTCATAGAACTGTAGAATCAAAGAATATCCTAAGTTGGAAGGGACCCACAAGGATCATTGAGTCCAACTCCTGGCCCTGCACAGGACTCAGCAAGAATCCCACCATGGACCTGAGAGTGTTCTCCAAACACTTCAGCTCTGGCAGACCTGGGGCTGTGCCCTCTTTCCTGTTCCAACGTCCAAACACTGCAGCAGAACTTTCAGACATCAGGCATCCAGCATCTCCCTTGAAACCATGCTGAATCAGTGAATTACTGCTGCACTTGCTGTTATTAATAAAACATCAACAACCAAGCATCATTAGATAAGGTCTGAAAGCAGCAGCGTGTTTTACCCTGACATGAAGACTCCAGTTATTTACAATATATTTAAGATTCCAACATGGGGCCTAATGCAATTAGTCAAAATCATTTTGAAAATAGCTGGGAATCCCTAGGATGCCTCAACAGGCAAAAAGGAATCTAAGTAGAGTTAAAAAGATGCTATTAATGACCCTGCTGTGATGGAATAAAATAGAATCTGTTACTCCTTGCTAAGCAAATGAAACCAAAGATAAACTACTGATCTCTGCTTCCATGGCCTTAATTCCCAGTGGAAATTTTCTGATTTCCTTTCCCATAAATACATTTTCCTCCAGGAATCTGACATACATCCTGAACAAATGCCAGATTGCTTCAAATAGCTCAGTGCTGGGTCCAGGTTTCTCTATAATTCAGTCAGAGCTGATATCAATTCCACTGGGTATTTTTCTAAGTTTTGTAAAACGAAGACTTTATTTTTGCTTTATAAATTTGGGTAACTGAAAATGTCACACGTTTTAAGTATTTATTGTGAGGGTAATCAGAGAAAACAATGTTGTGTGCTATGTTCATTTGAGAGAAGTCTAATGGATCAATTTATAAAAACATGATTATGGTCATTAAACACATTACAACGTGTACTGCAATTGAGTTTTTTAGTGTCTTTTTCAGATTTCTGTATTTACTGTGGAGGTTTGGGAGGTTTGGTTTTGGCTCATTGATTTGGTTTTTCTGGTTGCTCTTTTTCTTCTCCAGATCTCTACCTCAAGATGAGCTATTTTGTTTTGTTGATTTTTTTCTGGTTGTTTTTTTCAGATTTTCACCTAGGAATGCAATAATTATTTTAATCAAGGGGGCTGGGTGGTATGCATTCTATTTTTTCAAAATTGAAAGAAAAATAAAATTTTATTTCACTGCTAACAAGTTTTCGCAATCTTTTTAGGGGTTTGGAAATTGCCAGGAGTTTTGCTGCTTTCATATTTGAATTTCACCTTAAAGCCACTGAAAATTAATTATGTTCAGACAATTTCTTAGCTGCTCTGGAGCAGAAGAAAACAGCAAGGTGCTCCATTTCCACTGAGTCAGCAAATCCTCACAATCCCCACATGAACATCAATGAGATTGCAGGTGCCCTTTTCATATAATTATTACCAATAAAACAGAAAATATTAATTTTTTCTGTGGTTTTCCCAATATTTTGGTGGCACCCAGCTCCTAGAAGAAGCAGAAAGAGGCATGAGTGGGAAAAGCAGAACTGCAGAGGGATTGGATTAAGTCTGGAGATACATCAGGGACAGGTATTCATGCATTTGTTGTCTGTAGCATCTTTGAAGTATTATTTAGATAATGTGAAATTTAAGCAAGGTGGTGCAGAGAGGGAAGTGTACAGGGTAAGAGAGAGGCTGACTTTCATGTACAGAATATTTTTTTCTGTCTCTGAAACTGAGCTCCTCACTTGAATTGAACAGTCACTGCTGGCTGCATCTTCATTTTCCTAGTGGAGGAGAGTAAGACATCCAAGTAAAGACAATCCAAGTGTTTTGGATTGAACTCTCCCAGCCACAACAGAAGCCCATTGGAATTTGCCTTTGATTATAGCAGACCATCAAACACCCTGGAAAAGCAGTGTCAGCTTCCCAGGTCCATTATGACAGTGTTGTGTATTTTTATAACAATCCCTTCCCCAGCGATCTCCTCCATTTGCCCAGAAGGGATCTGGGCAAAGTCAGGAATAACTCTGAGAAGCTGCTGAGTGGAAGAGAAAGGAGTTAAAATGAGCACAGGATCCATTCAGTGAGGAGGAACCAGGTAGGCTGAGCCTTTGCCTCACCCTTGGTTGCCAGAGAAACATTTCAGCATGTGAGATATGTCAAGCATTTAGTTACAGAAATATTTGGATCTGTCACCACAAAAAGGCTCCCAAATGTCCCCCAAATCCACATCCCATATCCCAGCCTGCTCTTCTCTTTCTTTGGCTCTGCACTGCTTGGCTTGTCCTAAACTCCTTTTCCAAAATCCTGTCCATTTTTCTGCATTTTTGACCTGGAAACAGCATCCCCATCACCAGTTCTGGCTCAGGATGAACTCTCCCCATTTCAGTCAGCCAGGAAACACTCCTGGCCACAGATTCATGTGTGTGGCAATTGTTTCTCAGTAACTGCCTCCTCTGGAGTGTTACATGTCTTTCAGCAGAATGAACAATATTTCCTGGGAGTCTGTAGATCTTCCAGCAGAGTCAGCTCCCTCTCAGGGTGGTTTTCTGTCTTTTATCAAGTGTGGGACAGGTTTGGTGCCGCGACAGCAATGCTGGGAATGGGGAGCACAATGCTGAAAGGGAAGAGAGGATGCAGGGGGAAGCCACATCCCTGTGTTTTCATATTGAACACCACCCACTACTTTATTTCTCTTCTTCTACTTTTTTTTCTTCCTACCAGTTTGCTCACCAAGTTTGCAGGAAGGCATGAAAACCTTTAAAATGCATTCAACTCACTAATTCCAGGGAAGCTTCAGCTTCTCGTGGTTTTCACTTCATGATGCCTGTAAGGAGAAGGCTGTTTTGGGTGCTCTTGTCTCACAATGAATAATGAAGTGAATTTGTAAATTCAGCTGTCAGCTGGAACTTGGCTCTGACTCCCACTGAACCCTGGATCCAAAGGTGGCAGTAAATAACCAGCTCCCTCTGCACAATTTTTGTCATTTCCCATGAGGAGCTGTTCTCTGGTTACAGGGCCCTGCTTCCAGTCACCACAAGCCTCCCCCTCCAGTTTCCTTGGTTCTCCACTTGCAAAATCAGTGTACAGATGAGCTTCTTCCCTGATATTTTTCCCTTTGCTTACTTTTTTGTTTTTCTCCCACAGGAAGCTCAACAGCTTTGGAGCCTGGAACCCCAGAATTTGTGCCCAGTGAAGAATCAGTGGTTAAATCTTGATGTCCTGGATTTATTTTTGTGAAGTACCTCCTTTAAATCCTTCTGTTTTTGTAGCAAACCCCTGATTTCCAAAGCCATGAACCTGGTGATCAGGAAGGGAAAATTCATGGACAAGCACCACAAACAAGATGATCCTGAAATGGCTCTCCAATTTATCATCCATGTCTCTGACTGTATTGCCTGTGTATAATCCCACAAGGTAACAATGCTACTGAAATTATGTAAGTACAATTGTCTGAATTGGTTTATTATGCTTTTCTAAACACACTTCTGTTAGTGTGAAAAAATCCATAATGTAGATTAGCTTTTTGCCAATTTCTCCTCTTTGTAAAATCACCTCATGGATAGTAGACAAGTAGATGTTTCAAAAGAGTCTCAAAAAAAAAAAAAACAAAAAACACAAAAAAAACAAAAAAACCCCCCAACAACAAAAAAAAAAACAAACAAAAAAAAACAGATTAAAAGAAATTAAGGAGAGCAGACCAATTTTAGAAAGGACAGTGTGTAATTCCATTTGTATTTAAACTAAGAAAGGTTCAGAGTAGAGCAACAGGATGATAAAACCTCAGAAACACAGAAACAGCTTGGAATTAATGACAAGATTAGGCACCTTCAGCCATTTATTGGAAAATAAGTGACTGAAAGGAAAAATGATACAAGACTTCAGACACATGAGTGGCACACAGAAGCTGAGGAAGGGATGAGAATGAAATCTGAGGATTACTCTGTTTCTTTTGTCCAGGGACCAAGTGAGTCCTCTGGAGCACTTATTACCATTAGTTTGCCTGACCCAGGTTTGTGATATGGGCAGAATAAAAAAAAAACCAAACAAACAAATCATAATATCTGTGAAAGAGGTTTCAGTAGGTACTGACCACTTCTCATTGATTTCATAACCAGAGGGAGGAGACATTTACTGAAATGTAGATATTTCCAGTGGAAGTGGCTACGTCTGAACTGTGTCACTCCAAAGCTCCCTTTATAGCAATGGAGGGTGAGTCAACCAACTTAGTGAAGTCAAGAACTTCCTCTCACCTTAAAATAGAGCAACCTCCACAGGCCTGTGTCATTCCATGGGCTGCAGAACAGAGACCAAAGTTCAGATGTAGAAATTTACACTGTAATTAAAATAGTGAGATCAACCTTGCCATTTTGTCCGGCAGCCCTGGAGATTGATTTTGGAGACCGATTTCTGTGGCTTTCATTGGCTGATTGGCAGTGATTCCACCACTTCCCTGGGCAGTCTGTTCCAAGTCTTGACCATTTTTCTGAGAAGAAATTCTTCCTAATGTCCAACCCAACTGTACACTGAGGCACACTTGGAGTGAAGCTGACAGTGACTTACCCAGCTTCACTTGCAGCATGGCAGCATCTCTGATCTTTGAGTAACTTGTCTGTATTTTGTGTCTTTTTAATGTATGTGTGAGCACAGCCGAAAAAAACTAGTCGAAAGCAGTATCAGCACCAGAGGGAAGTGACCATCTGCTGTCTTTAGAGAGAAATCTGTCTTGAAAAATATTATAGAAACTGCTTTTCCTTCTTCATATGTGTTCTGGACAACTTAAAAAGCACAGAAACCAAATGCTCTTGAGTACACACTCTGGGTAGGTAAGAAATGTGCTGCAAGAAATTGTATTGTAAGGGCTTGTAAGGAAGACAGAGAGACTTTTTACCAGCTCTCTAGTGGCAGAAAATGGATGATCATTTTAAACTGAGAGTAGATGTAAATTGGAGACGAATTTTTTCATGATTAGGGTGGTGAGGCCCTGGAACAGGCTGCTCAGAGAGGCTGTGGCTGCCTCATCTCTGGAAGTGTCCAAGGTCAGGTTGGATGGAACACTCCAGGAGGAACCTGGGATAGTGGGAGGTGTCCCTGCATTCCAAGCAGGGGCTTGGAATGAGCTGCCTGAAGGTCCCTTCCAACCCAAACCATTCTGTGGTCCTATAACATTATGCTTTACACCTTGGCTTTGGCTAATTCCATGTCTCTGTGGTTGTCCCAAAAAGACAAGAGATCTGCTCAAGAGAGGATATCTAAGGTACTGAATGACTGCTGTGAAGTGGAAGCAGCGTCTGGTATCAGACAGTTTAGCTTTATAGCAGAACCCAGTTCTGACAAATGTTTTTTTTCTGTTTTTAAGTTTTCCAAAGAGGATTGAGTTGACTTAGTTCCCAAACAGGTCAGTACCATAATGAATAGGGGCTAACAAAATCCCAACCTTTCTCTTCTAGAGAAAGGATGATCTATTTTTAGTCCATTTATCTGTTAATAATTCCTTGTGCTTTAATGAGATCATAAAATCTTAGAATGATTTGGGTTGAAAGGGTCCTTCAATACCATCCAGTTCCACATCCCTGCCATGGACAGGGACACCTTCCACTATCCCAGATAGCTCCAAGCCTTGTCCAACCTGGTCTTGGACACTTCCAGGGATGGGGAAGCCACAGATTCTCTGGGCCACTTGTTCCAGTACCTCACCACTATCACAGTAAAGAATTCCTTCCTAATCTCCAGTTTAAATCGATCCTTTTTCAGCTTAAAGCCATCCTTCTTATCTGTGATGCTATGACCAGAGAAAAAGAATAGATGGCAAGTATCTAACTTTTAATTCATTTAATGGACATCATTATATGCTCATTTCAGTGAATGAAGGACTCAGGTTCCACAATATCTGAAAGCTCCTCCCCCCTGCACTGAATATTTTGAGGATGGAAATGTTGCAGCATTAGGAATCAATGACGTATTGCACTGACTGTTCCCTGTAAAAGACTGCAATGATGGATCCCCAACAGCTTTTTCATTTAATTCATCCTGTTCTGAGGAGGAGGAATCATATACTCTGAGACACTTTTAAAAATAAACTTCCAGTATGCTGAAGCCTCAGTTCCTTTCCAAACTTTGAAATTAGTAAAGCTGTGTGCAATATAGTAGCTCTCATATCTACTCTAAAAGCCTTTTCTCACCTCAAATTAGTCAATAATTGCAAAGTGTCAGACAAAATCACTACCTGCTTTTTCTGACACAGCCTCAAAACAAAGCCTTCAAACCTGGTAATTTGTGTTAATGGATGATGAATGGAACCACTGGGGCAGATCTGTGCCTGGTGGAGGTTTCAGTCATGCTTCACTTGATTTACACCTACTGAAGTTCTCTTCTCCATGCTACAGATGGGTTCCAAACTTTTCTGAACAAGTCTGGAGTGGGCATCTGAACCCCAGAGTGGAGCTCAGTGCTTTATTGGCCCTAATCGATGGAATTGAAAGACTGTGGTATTTATTTGCTCCTGACAGTCTCCAAAGAAGATTCTCCTTGAGAAAGATTGAGAAGATTTCTCCTTGAGAAACAGCATTCCTGTTTTTGGGATCTTCATTCTCAGCATGTCACAATCATAGAACTGGGGGGTTGCCTTTTTCTCTTTTTACTTTTTTCTCATGCCTTTCATTTTTTTTTTCCTCTGTGCCACCTTCCTTCACTCTGGGGGCTTTCCCCATCCAGAGAAAATGCTTTAATCTCTTATCCCAATATGTGATCTAGATTGTGTGTTAGATTTCAGCATATATTTTCATATATTTTCATATCTTTTCAGCTAGGTTCAGACTCTTCCTAGAGGAAGATGATAACAGTTGATGAGAATAGTTTAAGACCATATGTTGCTACAAACCAGAAGAATTAGGCACAGCCCATACAACTGTGCTGCATGGAGTGCAGGCTGAAAATAAAAACTGAGGTACAGCCCCAGACAAAAGCTGCAAATGCTAATTAGCACCCCCTAGGAAAAACAGACTTTTAGCTGTTAATTGTTAACCATAACTCGCCTAATGGTCACTACATGAGGAGATGTTTTCCTGAGGAAAGGGGAATATTGAAAAATTCAGGTTTGTGATACCCATATGTATTGGACAGTGTGTCCAAAGCTGTTGCATTCAATAAGAATTTCATCCTCCTGAAATAGAGCAAAATTTGCCCTGGAATCTGTGGGGTCTTTTGGTAAAGAAAACACCCACAGAAGGCTGCTTCCCATTGTGGGAGGAGCATGAGGAGGACATTTCACAGTTTAGACACCATTTAAGGGTCATTCCTCCAGGTTCCACTTCTGTCCTAAATCAGCTGCAACATTTTATCCTGGGTGTCCAATGCATTTTTAACTAAACAGGTGTCTAAAAATATTAAAAAAAAATAGGAATCACCCTATAGATCTTAATAGGCCTTGGGCCACTCTATTTTAACAGCGAATAAGTGTGTATGCAAATTGTTATTATTAACATTAAATCTGGCATCTTTTAATTAAGTATTAAGAAGCATTCATGTGCTTGTGGCAAGTCCTTCTGTTGTGTTTCTTTTCTTTGATTTAGAATTTATTATTCAACCAGGCGTAAATCCTTTTTTGTGTGTCCCGTTCTTGTTCTGCTCTTAAAGAATCATGGAATTGTTAAGGTTGGAAAAGACCTGCAAAATTAACCAGCCATTAAAGTGACCCTGCCAGCTCCACCATTAAGCCATATCCCCAAATGCCACATCTACAAACCCTCTTTTAACATCTTTTAAACCCTCGAGGGATGGTGACCCCACCACCTCCCTGGACAGCGTGTTCCAACCACCCTTTCAGTGAGGAAATTTTCCCTAATATCCAATCCAAACATCCCCTGGAAGGGAGCATTCTGCATTTTTCCTTTGCTGCTTTTTTTCCCGCATTTAAAAATCCTGAAAATATTGAATTTGCCTGGGAAATTCGGTATAATTTCACACATTATCCTCTGTAGAGCTGAATCTATTTCTTTTTCTGTGGCTGTATCATTAACAGTAAAATATTTTGTATTTCTCACTGTGTGTATATATATCGTAGATATACTCCCTAGCTCTCTTTAGAGTTATAAAAAGCCTCCACTTGCCCCATGTGACCTTGTCACCACAAATTGCTTTTAGATTCTGTGCCATTTAAACAAACTCATCAATTCACTTTCATGTTCCTGCAACTGCTAAGAAAGAAAAGAAAAAAGGAAAAAAGGGGGGAACAAAGGGTGCTGGAGTATGCGATGTATGTCCAGGCTCATTCTCACTTTGACGCACACTTTTCTTCACCTCCCTTTGAGGTTGAAGTTCAGGGAATTCATGCTACTGACATGGAACAGTTTCTGTTCAATCACACTTACTTGGAAACGTGTTCTGCTGGGGCTCAGAGGATGAGCTGAGCTGTGCTCTGGGAAGGAGAACAGAGGTGGATTTGCTCTCAAGTGAACTTATTTCAGTGAACTGGTAAATGAAAGGGTCCTGAACAGAGCAGTTACAACCCCAGACTGAAAATGAGGCCTTCAATGTTTTGCTTTTCAGTCCAGACATCTCCTTGGACATATTTGTAATATACTACTAAGAAATGAGGAATTTATAATTTACTACTAGGAAATACTAGGAATCAGCTTTCCCAGATAAAGTGTGGCTGCCCAATCCCCAGAAATGTTCAGGACCAGGTTGGAGAGGGCTTGGAAAAACCTGGTTTGGTGGAAGATTTCCCTGTTCAAAGCAGGAGATTGGAATGAAATGATCCTTAAAATCTCTTCCAACTCAACCCATTCTATGATTCTATGACAGAGAGGATGGACCCAGACCTCTCAGGGGTGTATTATGAAGGAGCTGCTGGTAATGGATGAGAGTGGTCAGAGGAGAAATTTCTGTTTGTAATAAAGGGAAAATTCTCCACAAATACATAGTCAAATATTGGAACAGGGGCCCAGGAGGCTGGGGTATCATTTGCCTTGGAGATTTTCAAAACTGAGCTCATGAGACCGTGAATGATGTATGAACTTAACCAGGCTTTCAGTAGAGGATTGGTCCAGTGGGGTCAAGACAACTGCAATTATTTCAGAATTCTGCATGTTAGGAAAAATTAATACCTTTACTTAAAAGCACTGGCTGTAGGGCAAAACGGACCTCTCCATCAGCGAGAGGTAATAAATCTCATCGAGGCTTGGAAAGGAAATGACCCTTCAAGGAAATGTTTCTCCATTATGCTTCACAAAAGTGAAATGGAGGCTTCAGCCAGGGAACAGCTTCCCTGAGCACTGAGGTAACACCTGATAAACCAACTGATAAACCATTCTTCCGTATTTCCTATCTGTTCCTTGAATTTCCATCAACATGCGATGTCCTCACAGTCTGGTTTGTAGCTCTAGTTGTATGTAAACAATTACTTTAAATATATTTCAGAATTCATCAAAATAATAATCCAAAACCCTTCTTCCAAGTTTTCTTTCAAGTAAAGTTTAAGTGAATGATATCGCTTAAAACACTACTATTAAAAAAAAGTTTATTAAAAAATCTTTCTGGAACTGGGCTTTCAATGCCACGACAAAAAGAATTCTGGCAGGTATATATTGCCTAATTTAGAGAAAAATAAATATTTCTTTATGCTCATGCAGATATATGGGTGTCTTTTTATACTTCCCTGCTGTGTGGACATTGGAAACTGGAACTGGCTTGGGGTTCAAAACTCCCCTCCATTGTCTCATGGAGAAAAAAACATTAATTCCTCATCTAGAAATAAACACTTTTTCTAGCTAGATCAGTTTCCCTTTGCCTATTTTTCTGGCTAGATCAGTTTCCCTTTGCCTATTTTTCTGGCTAGATTTTTTAATTTATACTCAAAGAGATGCACATCAGGGTCTGAGTCTTTCAATTTTACCACCACAGTTTAAAATATTCATGGTCTCCCCCTGCTTGCACCTCCCTGCCTCAGGCAAAATTCCCTTTTTTGATTATTTTCTGGCCCTTTAGCACTCAGGGGTTGCATAAAGGATGAAGTTCAGCCCCTACTGATGAGACATAGAGCTACAGGTGCTTGAGTGAGGCAAAGCCAATGCAGATGCACTCAAGATCATCTTGTGGCTCCCATCAATATTCTGTCTAACTCTATATTCTCTGTGAAAAGGGAAATAGGAAATGATATCTAGGAAAAGCACATGTCTGGGTACTTTTTGTCATTCATTCCCCTTGAATTCTCTGAGCGTGATCTGTTAGTGATGCTAGAGGGCCTGTCTCTGCCTAATCTTTTTAGTATCTATTTATGGACCTGCTGTCCATCAATTTATTTAATTTCAATTTGAACTTCTGGTCCTGTCTGCCTCTGTTCTGTGGCAACAAAGTACAGAATTTCACTACCCTTTGTGTAAAAAAGTATTTTGTTTTACCCAGTTTCCCTTGTTGTATTGAGCATCCCCCACTCTAACATTATGGGATCTGTTACAACATTCAGCTTATCCACCAACTTTATGGCTTTGTAAAGTTGAATTTTTTCCCTTATCTGATTTGTATGTTAGAAAGAGAAGGATCCTGGGCTTTATAATCTCTCTTTTTAAGACATCTGTCTCTGCAAGACTTCATTCCTTTATCCTTTCATCTCCTGTTGTCTGTGCTTTCCTCAGCTTCACTGAGATGCTCAGACAAGAATCAGAGGCTCAGAGGAGGAGGAGGAGAGGGAGGCACGAGGTTGGAGATTCCTCTGTATGCCCAGTGAAGACCATCCTGGTCCTCCTGCAGCCCATGAAGAACCATGATGGACTCAATACCTGCTCATTCCAAAATCTTCTCTTTTCCAGGCTGAATAAACTCAGTTCTCCCATCCTTTTCTTGTGGGAGAGCTGCTCCATCCCTCTGATCATCTTGGTCGCCCATATATGGTTTAAAATGTAATTACAAATTTCCATGGGTCTATCCCAAGCACAGTTAAAAATAGCACAGAAACAGACAAAAATCTTATGAAAAACAAAACTGTTTGAATTTTCAGCCGTTTCTTTCATTCCAGTGCCAAACCAGAGAGGATTCCATGTTCTGAGCACTTGGATGGGGTAATGATTAATGTTTCAAAATAATCATGCTGAGGGAAAATCAGACTTAAATGCAGGTAAGCAGTGGGCAAAGGAATGCTCACACCATGAAGATTGATAGAGGAATTAGCCATGATCAACAAGGAAAAAAAGAAAGATCAGATTGTGCAAAAGCAAGTTAAACCCCATCTTTTCCATTTTTGTCCTGTTTCTTTCTTCCTAACATCTATCCATTGCTATTTTTTCTTTCTTCCAAGGCTTACCTCTAGCTCTAATTCCAGTTTTTTATTGTAGGACAGAAATATATTTCATTACAACTTGAACTCATTAAATAGGTCAGGGAACATAAATGATTATATAAATTTTAACACCCATCCAGCCTGCAAAAAACACAGTTAATTTGCTTCTCATCCAGAAGCACTTAACACCTGAGGATTGTTCTAGCTAAAATTCTGATATTGGAGACTAATCTGGGAGCCCTTGATACTACCCTAATTCAGCTTAATTTAAGTAAAACCCGTCAACTTTTTTTCAGCATTAACTTTTGACTCTGTTAACATAGTTAATTGAAATGTGAATGCATGGATAAATCTCTATGGAATAATATTTAGAAAAAAATAAAGAGAGATATTTAACCTTCTCTAATACACCAAGAAAATATCTGGATTATGTTGCCCCTATGTTATTTCTGAATTTTCTAGGAGCAAGGACATCTTTAATGGCTCGTTGTGATGGCAAGTGAAAGGATGACCACTCTATGCTGGACCAAATTCCCCACATCAAACTTCACCTTTGCTGTGAATATTTTTGTAAAACCAGATTCTCTGACCCTCAGTTAGAGTGACACTTGCAACTCTATGACAGTAAAAGGCAACAAAATAAGTAATTATTTACTAAGATAACAGCTTGTATTAAAAAGTAGACTCTGAAATTTATTAAAAATGTTGTGAAGAACTGGGGAATTTTGCTAGAGAAGGCTCTCTCCACATATGCCCTGTGCTTATACTCACTTTCTAAAAATCAGCAGCCTTCTAAAAATCTCACTACCTGGAGATTAGATTGAGTGCATCTTCAGTGCATCTTCAGCCTTCCCCAGAATTCCTGGTATTACTCTAACTTCAGGACAGCTTGTGCTTCTTGACTATCTTAGGAATGTGTCAGGGATAGAAGTTTGAGCAGAGAAGAGCACACTCTCCAAACTGTCATACCCAAAGAAAATTGGATTTACTCTGCAATCTTGTCTCAGATGTGCATTTGAAAAGTGTTCAGAGCTGTTGAGACCAAGAGCAAGTCTGAGGCAATATTCAGAGAGTTCCCCAATTATTTAAGAGTGGAGGCCTGGAATGTCACTGCTCTAACTCCATTTTAACCTGTACCTTGAATTTCTCTTCCAATATGTAAAATATCCTACTCAGAATACTGTGTGTGGCAGGAGGGAAACTGGAAACCTCCCCAGATTTTGCCATCCACCCTTGAGGTGAATGCCCTCCTCCCTCCTCAGTGGAGGGTGGAGAGGTGGTATAAAGTCACATTACTAAATTTCTGTCTATAGTTGCTCTTTAGATACTTCCCTTGCTTTTATAAATATTTTACACAGAGTTTATAGGGTGTTATTACTAATATTTTTCTTATCTCTCTGTCTGTAATATCAGCTCCCCTCACAGCCTTGAAAATTGTACACAGTTCCAGGAAATGGAAATGTTAACCATAACTTTTAGAAAACACTGAAAGCTGCCTCATTTTCCTCTCTGCATCTCTAAACAACCTTAAAACAAACTGTTTAACTTAAACAAGCTATAGAATTAAGGGGTGCTGGATCTGCTTTTCTGTAATTCCTTTCCAATGTCTTTTTTCATCACCTGTCCTTTTTTCTTTTTGATCTCATTCTTTCTTTTATTTCTTTTTAAACTCTAAGATTGCATTCATTAGCCTTGTAAGCTAACTTAGGATATTTGTCCAAAAATTGTTGTGTAGAATATGATGGCATTTTTCTACAGTCTTAGTGTGCACAGAACTTCATTACATGATTTATAGACATAACATCACAGACAATTTCAAATCCAAGGCCTATTCCAAACCTTTCTGTCTTTTATGATCTTTTTAGGAAGCAATGTGAAATTTGATTGAAAATGACAAGGACGCAAAACTTTGATCAAAAGGCTTTATTTTTCATTCTTTTAGACATCAGAAAATAAGGGTTTAAACAGACTACATTTCCCAATCCAAAATTCTGATTTAAGCAGCAACTTTTCCTTGTTTATGATGGCTAATTTTGTGTTTTTTCTTGACTGTTTTTTCTTACTGTCCAATCCCTTGGGCTGGTTCTTGGCAGGAACACAAAAACCCCAGATACATCTTCCTTACAGGTGTTCACAGATAATCAGTGTGTCAAGCTGAACAAAAGGCAGGAGTGTCAGATGTATCTGTGCAGACCTGCTGGGCAGGGAAAATGAGGATGCCATGAAAATCAGAAAAGTGGGAAATGTTCAACATGGAGCTCTCAGCTGATGGGAAAGTGGCTCTAAAGTATCAGACGTGTTCTCAAGGGAGGAACAGTCTCCAGGTCATTCCAAGTTTATATAAATGACTTCAGAGAATTGTCCTTGTCTTTGGTGGGACTTAATTTCCTGCAGGTGAAGTTGAGATAACAGAAAAATGTTTCATTTCACCTGTCCACGTTTGTTCGAGTGTCTTTAATTACTGAACATTCATTGGCGCACAGCACACTTGGGCTGCAGTTTCTCTGGGAAGGAGCAGTGAGATTCTTCTGTGTTGTCACAACAAAAACAAGTAAAAATGAGTTATTTTAGTTAAGTACTAAAGATACAGTAAATTTGATCTCCACTTGGAGGCCCAAATTCTGTAGTGAAAGCCAAGAGGAAATGGCTTTAGGATGAAAGGAGGTAGGTTTAAATTTGACATAAGGAAGGATTTTACTTTTTTTTGTGAGTGTTGGTATGACACTGGCACAGGTTGCCCAGAGACGTTGTGGATAGCCATCCCTGGGAATGTTCAAGGTCAGATTTGACAGGGATTGGAGCAACCTGATGTGGTAGAAATTGTCTCTGCTCACAGCAGTGGGGTTGGACTGGGTCATCTTCATGCCCGAAGAAGAGCAATGAAACTGGCAAAGCATTGAGAGAATAAGGATTATGAGGAGAGGCTGATGGAGCTGGGGATGCTTATCCTGGAAAAAAAAAAAAGAGGCTCAGGGGGGACCTTCTTGCTCTCTACAAATACCTGAAAGGAGGGTATAGTCAGGTGGGGGTTGGGCTGTTCTCCCAAGTAACAATCAACAGGACAAGAGGAAATGGCCCTAAATTGTACCAGGGGAGGTTTAGATTGGATTTAGGAATATTTTTTCACTGAAATTACTTTTAATTAAGCACTAAAAGAGGCTGCCCAGGACAGTGGTGGAGTAATTCTAGGATTCAATAAATTACAAACTCTTCCAGCCTAAACCATTCAATGATTCTACAATTCTATGATGTCTCCCTAATGTTTGTTTTCTAGAAAATTAGAACAAAATCTATGTGAAATCTCCCATTCTGCTTTGTTTGCTGGCCTAAATCTCAGGGCTGGCATTGAGACAGGATTTCTTCTTGTTTCAGTCCTTTTAACATTTTTTAACCTTTAAAACTTATTACCTCACAGACCATTTCCTGGATTGCTGCAGTGATTAAAGTCAATTTGGGGAGTAGAGGATCATGAACATGTGGAAGAATGAAAGAGGCAGGACATGGTCACAAAAAAAAATTTCTTAGATCCTGGCAAGGAAATTGAAGGATTTTTTTAATATGTGGGGGTAGCAGTGGGAACTACTCCTTGCCATTCTCAGAACCCCAAACACAGACAAAACAGGGATACAGAAGAAATGAAAAATTAAGCTGAAAACTCTTCTGTGATGCTGTGGTGAGACAGAAGTCTGAGCAGAGGAAGATAACCCTGTGTACTGAACCTTGAGGGGAGTGTTTCAATGAATGTAAAGCTCCAAGAACAAGGTGCCAGTACCGGGAGTGTGATATACGTGTCTTGGTTTGAAAAGTCTGCTTAAGGAAGGCAGGAACCTCTCCTGAAATGGAAAATGTAAACCCCCTCCCTCCGAATTATTATAATTTTTAAATGAAAAGGCTCTCGTGCACAATATGGGAAGAGGAATAACAGTTCTTTACAAGGAAAAACTAAAAATACAAATGCAATAGTACAAACAAGCAGAAAAACCCGAAACACTGACAGAGCCAGAATATGCCCTGACCCCCTGTAGATCAAGGTGTTGGCAGCAGTCCCATCAAATGGAGTGACTTAAGTCACTGCATTTAATAGAGTGAATTAAGGGCAGTCCTGCTGCAGTGCCAGCTGTGGTTCTGTTGGAGCAGTGATCCTATACAAGGGTGGAGTTTTCCTCTGAAGATCCAGTGGTGGTGAAGATGGGTTTGGTCTTCCTCTGGGAATCCAGTGGAGAAGAAAGATGCTCCTCTGGGAATCCAGTGGGAAAAGGCTGCCTCTAGTGTTCCAAACCTCAGATTATATCCAGTAAGGAATGTTTGGCTCCTCCCCCTGGACGGAGCATCTCCCAGTGAGATGCTGTAATTTTATCAGTTAATGCAGTGACACTCAATGCCCATTAACAGCAGATATTTCCTGGAGGGAGGATTGGTTTGTGGAAGAGATAAAGAAAAATTAACAATTAACCCAATTAACAGAAGATAATTACCCCACCTTTGACAGATAGGAATAGAATACACACCCCCATTTCCAACCTAAGACAGTATGGAAAAGCAATTTCCAAGGGAGTAGTTTTAAAGCTGATTGAAATATGCATAATTCCAGTGAAATCAAGGTAGTGAAATGCTGAGGAGTGAGAACATAGCCTTAACCTTCCCTAAGAAAAACCAGAATCTTTAAGGTTGAAAATAACCTCTAAGATCATCAAATCCAACCTTTAATCCAGTTGTGCAAAGCTGAAATAAGCTTCTCTTTCTTCCTGCAAAAACTGCAAGTGTTTGTATGCATCAACATGTGATCAGGTACCCCCTGGACCTGCTTTGATATTTGGAGACTGAATTTCCTGCAGGAGCAGAGAAATCAGAATTATCTGGGGGAGCAGAGGCAGAGCCCTGTGTCTAACAGGCAGCTTGGGGCTTCATGGACTGGGATTTCAGAAAAAAGGAAAGGTCAGTTTAATTCTGAACTTGTGTCCCTCACTTACCAACAGGCCTTTACAGAGGGAGACGAGGGTGCAAGTGCTGCCTTCTTCCCCTGCAGTAAAAAAATTATCTGTAGATGGGAACAGAGGGGATTGAGGGTCTCTGCCAGCTCTTCTGCCCTATCAGAATTGTGCTGACAAAAACTCACTTTTAAAGATACTGACTAAATAATTTAAAATTTCCCATTGGTTTAACTTCCTTTTAATACCTTTCTTCTTCTGATGCACTTCCTAATTCCTGACCTTACAGGAATATATATTGTAGCATCAAATGTAATGTTCAAATCTCTGGAACACAGGATTTTCCATCCTGGATCAGGCCATGAAGTCACACCAGTCCATATCCTGCCCAGTGGCAGGGCCATTATCTCATAGTTCAGAGGAGGAAGTAACCAGGCAGAAAATCTAAATGCTGAATTTCCTTCTTGCCTAGAAACAGCATGGACTTGCCTCTGGGCTTTGGAAGGGGAAAATATCCAATGATATTTTGCTTGCCACTGCTTTTGAATTTCATTATTACCTATCTTCTTCAATTTCATTATTAACAATTTAGCAAAACAAATTGAAAAATAAGTTTTAAACTCTTTTTTAATGCTCTGAAATTGGAAAATATCCAGTGATATGTTGCTCATGACTGCTTTTGAATTTCCATTATTGCCAATCTTTTTCAGTAAAAGTTTTATACTTGAACGTAAAATTGAAAGTTTATTATAATTATATATATATATATATATATGTATGTATGTATGTTAGGTAACTCTCACATTGATGTTTCAGTAGCCTCCTATTTCTTTGATTAGTTTCAATGTTGGATGCTGGGCTATAAACATTTAAAATTCCAATAACTATAGAAAAATACATAGTAAAACATGAATATGTGCATGTCTGTAGGTGTCTATGATGTCACCACAAGATCTAAAGCTGTGTTTCCCATTTTTAAAACCAGTATGGAATATCCTGGATAAAATATATTTATTTTCAAAGAAAAAACACAGGAGTTTTTCTCTTGTAGTCACTGCCTTTGAAGAATGTAAATATTTGCTTACAAGCTGTGGGGCTTGAACAGCAAGAAATCATTTAAATGCTTTGTCGAGTTGGGATACTGATTTGATGTTACAAATGTAAGTAGGCTCAAAAAGAAAAGTAATGAATTTATACGAGATTAAGGTGTTGTAGTGTTTATTTGTCATAATCTTCCTCTTTCAAAAGTTTTTATCAACAAATCAAGAAATAAAAAACCCACATCCCTTTGCCTGTGTTGACCATTCACAAGGAGAGCAAGTACTGGCAGGAAACAGTACCAAAAAGATGTACCTAAGATGTACCTTTGCAAATATGATCCAGGAAATTTCCTTGTCTACATAAACCCTCGATGTACAAACAATTCTTGTATAATTTGGCCTGACCCAGATTCAGCTGAATTAGGAGGGTTGGGACAGTCAGCCCTCATCAGCTTTGCTGCAGCCACTGACCACATGCACACTGTTAGCACTCAGGCAGTAAAAAATAAAGCACATTAGTTTGAATCTCAGGGAGAGAGAATCGAGTACAGTGAGTCATGAGACTTTTTACAAGCAACAAGGAGTGTCCTTAATCAGTTATCCAGGCTCAGCTAACACTCAGAAACTCGTTGAGCTGAGGTTATTTGAAATATTATTATAATTCAAATCCAAGTGCTCCAGACTTTAAAAAAAAAAAAAAAGTGTGGGTATAATAAAACCTTTTTCTTGCCAATGAGGACACTCAAGCAGAGGAACAAGATGCCCAAAGTGGTTTTGCAATCTTTGTTGCAGATTTTCACTGCTCAAAGCCCTAAGCACCCAGGTCTGGTCTCATCACTTACAGGGTTTGAGTAGGACCTGTTTATTTATACAGCACGTTTTCATTGTTGTTTTTTGTTGGGTTTAATCTTGCAATGCATTGAAAAAAGTTCTAACAGGAATGGTATGAATCTGCAAAGTTACACTAAAGTCAGTAGAGAGGAATCAGTTTGCATGAATTGAAACTCTTTTTCCCCTTAATTTAATTTCCATATGCACTTATGAAGTTTTGTGCATGCCTGTTACATTTTTAATTCTTTCTGGAATAAAAAATTTGCCTGGTGTGTTCTCATTAAAATCCAATATTCTGCTTCTGTCAATATTAGTCTTTCAAAAGCTTATTGATATTTAAAGTTACTGTCTTTCTTCTCTCTTTTTATTGACTCAATTTAGAAAAATGAATTTAAAAATAGAAGTTTCTAACTCTCTTTCTTGAGAGGAAAATTGTAGTGCACAGGGTATTTATTTAGTCAAATACTGCCATAAGCTAAAGCTGCCACTGAGAAGAGGTGGCTACATCTACTTTGGAAATTTCTTCCCTGGTGGATGTGACCTTTGTTTCAATTTTGTTTAAGTCAAAAGAAATAATTCTTGATTGTTCAGACCAGCAGTGGCCAGAGATTGGCATTAATGACATGTGGTGGTGTAGCTCTGGAGAGCACCTTGCTGTACAAATGGGACACAATTGTTAAATATTGAATTTCCTGTATTTTACCAGGTTCTGCTCAAAGTCCCCCCTAATATCCACCACAGGTTGGTCTGTAGGCTTGAATCCAGCCCTCATCTCCACTTCCAAAAGAGACTTATTCAATTCTTTCCTTAAAAGCTACTCTGATTTCAAGCCCAGAATTAAAAACCCAGTGCCTCAGGCTCAAAAACAGAAAGGTGTCTTCCACTGTTCTGTTTCTCTATTCCAATGTTGACTTAACAATTAAATCCTGCCCATAATTCTTGCCAGATGCACTTAGTCTTGAAACTTCCCTGCAAAGCTCTCCAATAAGCTTCTCTCTCTCTCTTATTTGTTGGACCCCTGTCCCTTTCAGGATAAGTTCTATGATTCTGTGGTATTCTATGTGTGATTCTAAGTTCTATGATTCTTACTCACTGCAACTGAGTGGCATCAGGTACCCTTAGTCTTATGCTATAAAATAAAATAAAATAAAATAAAATAAAATAAATAAAATAAAATAAAATAAAATGTGTATTCAAGCTGCATACTGGGAACAGCTTAGGTCAGCCCAGAATGGTCATTGCTGAGGATTTTCTCTGAGAAAATTGATTTTTTTTCCTTATGACTATTAAAACAAGGTACAGTGAAGATCTCCACAGCTTTGCTATTTCTTCGATCCACAGCTGAAAGTTTTTTGTTCCTACTGCTTGGAGAAGTAACATTTATCTAAACTCTCTCCAGGCAGTGCCAAGCATGATGCCCAGATTTGTTGCTCTCCCTGAATCCTCTTCTGCTTTCCTTTTTCCAAGACCAAGTGTTGTGAACTGAACAGGATATTTCCTCCCTGTGCACTTCCTACAGACAGACTCTGCCCTTTCTCCTGTTCCAAAGTCCCATGGGTGATGTTATGCATTAGCTGGGCTCATTCTTAATTAATATGGTCTCACTTTCCAAACTGTTTCACATCTTTAGATGATATGAAGCTTCTTGAACACTCTCTCCTCCCGAGATCTTGAAAAGCAAAAATCCTTTTTCTGATGAGTCGTTGCTTGAGAAAGCCCAGCAGTTCACAAAAAAAAACCAACAAAAAAACCAAAAAACCCAAACAAACAAACAAACAAACAAAAAACACTGCTAAAGGATTGATTCATTTCCATCTCCACCCAAAATACCAGTATCTAGGCAGGAGATGGGGTATTTGATTACGTGAAGGTTATGTGAGAGACTATTTCAGTATGAAAATTGCAATACAAATATATTATTATCTATCTCAGAATACACTGGAATAGTCAGTCCCACACTCATCACACCACAGTATCTGAACACCTCAGGGATAATATAATAATGTAATTGATCTAAAAAAGGCAGTGTAATTATATAATTATACCTTTGCTGCTATATTTCTCACATAGAGACTATTTATAATGAATACTCTTTTACTTTTGAAAGGATCTATTTTCTTCAGTGGGAGACAGTGGGGTAATTAATAGACAGGAGAGCTCTTTGATTGGGGGAAGTATTAAACCTTAAATGAGAAGCTCAGTGTTTGCATTTGAGCAGTTGATTGCCTCCTTGCGCCTCAGGGCTCCTCAACAAGAAAAGAGAATGAGGCTTCTTCTTACCCCAGTGTGTCTTCTCTGGTTGGATGCTCAAGAGAAATGCTCATTATTTGGGGATTCTTTACCCAAATTTAGCAGCAAAAATGCAAACTTTTAGTCTGACATAATCATCCTGGCTCTTCTGCAGTCAGTAGGAAGAAACTGGAACTATCAAGAAGAATAATAGATACCACCAAGGGTGTCTGATGGGTAGAAGAACAGACCATGGCTGGAATTCCTTAACAACCAACAGAACCATGGAATCACAGAGTCATGGAACAGCCTCAGCTGGAAGGGATCCACAAGGACCTTCAAAATCCAGCTCCTGGCCCTGCACAGAACAATCCTAGGAATCACACCATGTGCCTAAATAACCTGACTAACCAGTTCCAGCTGGTTCTGGATGAGCGCAAGCACTTCCCTACACTTGTGAATTTTGGCTGTCATGCATTAGGGCACAGATTTCCCCTCCAGTACTGCATTTTCTCTTACTTTATATGAAGCCCAAAATACCTACAAATTCCATGTGGCATGATGGCACAATTTTATATTTATCTCTCCTTATATATAAATATTTATACAGATATGTTATAGTCACTAATTGTAGAAATAAAGTGATACCACAACACACAAACTGGTCTGGCATTGTGGTGCTGAAGGCAGCACAACAAAACTTCTGCATCTTAAGCAGCAGAAACAAAAGAGAAACAGAAATTCCTTAGCACATAAATATGTGCCTCTTTCTGCTGTTTACCTGGGATTTTTTTTTTTTTTAGTTAGGGGAAAAAATCTTCAGTACAAGCTTAAATCCTTTTTAGGGAAGTATTGAATGGAGGGATTTTTTAATGCATATATTTGAGTCTTGCTGCCTTCAAGAGGACTGAGAAACCTGCTGAAGTTAAGTAAATGTCATCACAGTAAAATAATGCATCTCTTTAAATTGGGAAATGTGAAAGGATGGCTGTAATTGATTGGACTTCTCTCAAAGGTCAAATGCTGCCAAGAATTTGTATTTGGGGTTTTTCTTATTGCTGTTTCTTCAATTGACTTTCCTTTCTGTAACACAAATGTTAAAAATTTCTTTGCAACAGTTTAATTCACAAATTTAATTATAGCTCAAACACCTGCAAGCAGTTATTAAAATTTCCCTTTAACCATATTCTCTTATACGATCTCCATGCGCTCACAAAACCCTAATTAAATTTTGTTTGTTTTCATGCCCAATTTGCAGTTTCTGATTTTCCCTTTCTTCATTAATTAGATAAGGAAAAAGTGATAGGGTTTTAATTACTCAAGATATGTGTGAACACATCTTCATTTTCAATTAAAGGTGGGATAGGATGTTTGAAGAGAAATTAACTAACACAGTAACTTTCTGATATTATCATGACAGAAAACATATATATCATGAGATGCTATCAGCAGGCCTGTTTATTCTTCTTGAGAATCTAGGGTATATCGTAAATGGAAAGAAATTCAATTATAGGAGGAAGAAATAAAGGTCTAAATCTCCAACAAAACCAGTGAATGCAGCACCTCTGACTTCTTTTAGCAGGATCATTTCCAATTAGGCATAATCTAATTTCTCTAGAGGATTTTACTGGAGCAATGTGGCACTTGGTGTACCAACCCCTCCAATGAAGAAAATTCTGATTTCAGGGAGTTCAAAATCAGATTTAAAACGTACTGGTAGTCCACCTTCCTAATTTTATGAGCAAAATATGCATATGAATTGCTGTTAAATGATGCTCCTAAAGGGAAGGAAAAGTCAATGGAATGATATATGCCAGTGAGTAGAGCATAAATACAGTGGGAAAGACCACAGGCAAATCCATAACTCACTGCTCATGCTCAGTACTAAAGAAATGAATGACTTGGGTGGGCATCTAACACACCTTTGATAAAGACAGCTCCTAAATCACCAAGTATCACCTGCAGAGTCTCCTAACTCACCCTTGGGCCCTGAAGAGCTGCAGCAGGCAGTGGCGGCCAGTCCTACAGTGACTGCTCTGAGGCATTTGTCAGGAATGACAATGCCTCTGCCTTGTCTTCTTGTCCTCTTATCCCCAGTGCTCTGCAAAGCCCTTCAAACCTGTCATTTGTTCTCTGCTCTGAATAATGTAGAAATAGATGTCTGAACCAAAGTTGTCAGAAACATTTAGAGATAAATAAACTACAGCATAAGAGGGAACTATTTGTGAATGCTTTGGATTAGCTTAACCTGGTTTTAGGAAATTGCAGATATACCCAGGACATTAAATATGTTTTCTTCCTTATAAATTATGCAAAGAAAGTAATACCAACTTTAATGGAGACATTTCTCCAAAATGAAGCAATCTCAAATCATCAGCTCTGAGTATGTCCCATTGGTCCCTGTGATTTCATCACATGGCAGCATTGGACTGACAGTCTGCTTCAAAATTAGATGTGCTAAATCACAGAATCATGGAATCACTGATGTTGGGAAAGCCCTCCAAGATCATCAAGTCCAAACATTAATCCAGCACTGCCAAGAGCATGACCAAACCATGTCCCAGTGCCATATATACACATCTTTTAAATCCCTCCAGGGATGGTGACTCCACCACTGCCCTGGGCTGCCTGCCCAGTGTTTGAGAACCCTTCCAGTGAAGATTTTTCCTTTATATATATATAATATATATATATATATTATATATATTTTCCTTTAGATATATATATATGTCCTATCCAAACTTGGTGCAACTGGAGGTTGCTTTCTTTTGTCTTGTTACCTGGGAGAAGAGACCAACCCCCCACCTGTCCACAACCTCTCTTCAGGTGGTTGTAGAGAGTGATGAGGTCCCCCTGAACCTCCATTTCTCTGGTCTGAGCCTCCCCAGCTCCCTCTGGAATGCTCCAGAGCAGCTCCAGCTGCTCCTCCTGCATTCTGTTCCCCCGCTGAAGGACCTCAAAGCAAACACCACAGATGCAGTTATGAACCTGTCACAGCTTGGAGCAATCCCAGGGCCTCTGCTGTGTAAAGAAGCCATTGTTCTACAGCTGTGGGGGCTCTGGATATTGCTCCAATCCTTCTAAAATGTAGCTGCACCTGAGAACTGCCCTTGATTCTATGTTTTAACTAAAGGCAGCCCTGTTGCCTACTGAGTGCTGAAAAACCTAATATTTGAAACAGCCAGGACAGAAAATTCTAACCAGTAGCACATTTCTTAGCTTTCTGTTGTCACTGTAGTCTAAAAAGATTTAGGATCTATAAAGTCTTAAGGACAACACTGGTCAGGACGCAAAGGTTGTATAAATTTAACAGTGTTTGGGCACAGACCCAGGTGGTGAAGTGCACCATTGTCACTCTCAACAGTCCTTGGCAACCTTTGGGTCTCATGTACCTTACAGTCTTTTAAGTAACAGTAAGGCAGAGCTCCAGAATTATCCCAGTCCAGGGTCTAATTGGAAGTTTGGAAGTGACCATCATGTTGAAGGCTTGGAGAGTTTAGTAGGGTGCATATGGCAAGATTATTTGAGTGGATATCAGCTGGAGGCCAGGCTGTGTGAAGTCCTTACCTGAGGTGTAACTGAAGCAGTGACAAACATTTCATTCTGTCTACGTTGGACACTTGCCTTGGATCACAGAATCACAGAATGGTCTGGGTTTAATGGGATCTGAGAGATCATCCAGTTCCACCCCCTGTGCCTTGGGCAGGGACAACCACATCAGGGTGCTCCAAGCCCTGTCTGACCTGGCCTTTAACATTTCCAGGGATGAATGGGAGTTCCCCATTTTGTGGAGTGCTTGGCACTGTCAGCTGATCCTGGGATATTTGCTCAGACTTAAGGGGTATCCCGAAGGCCAAGGATAAAGGAGGCAAATAACACCACTTGTAGAATTCCTTGGGTCATCTTGCACAAATCCTTTAGACTTTGTCATACATTTTCCCTGCTTAATGGGAAGGGAGACTATCTGGCAGACTTTGCAAATGTCTGGGTTTAAAGGGTTATAAAATGGGGCTTTGCTGTGTCTGTCATTGCTGCTTTTTAAAATGGTTTGGGTTTTTAAAGATCTAAATTCCAGTAGAGATAATTAAAGCTTTTTCAAATCTAGTTCAATCGCACCGTGCTGCCAGTCCTAAAGGCTGCTTTTTCAATGAGGAGAGTATTTTGTCTAAATTTCCTTCAATAGTTCTGAAATCTCTAAGCAGTCACCTAAACTACGTGTCCTGCTTCTGAAAGGAGTGGGCATTCACCACTGCTGCTTAAATGAACGGCTGAATCCTCAGTGCCATGGGAAATGAGCCCACTTGTTTGTCAGGAATTACTTTGGCTTTGAAGAACCAATGAACCCAGGCTTTCTGGAAGACATGAGTGATTTTGTGTGCCTGCATTTGTAAGGTGGGGTATTCAGACCCAGACATGACCAAGGATATTGAATTGTGGAAGGTACCACATGGCAGCCCTAAGAAAATCAGATCTTTTTAAGGCGTTCCAAGCTAGACATGCAAAATGAAAGGTCACATTTAAAAATTAGCAAAGATACCTCCAGGCAATTATTGCATTCAGAATTCTACAGCTTTAATTAGCAAAGAATGAATCATTCCATAGGGGGTGAGTCAAAAAACAAAGAGTTGCAGGGTGGGAGCTGTGGGGAAATAAAACTAAATTTCAGCAACAGGCAAATACTAGTTCAGGTCCAGGAAATATGAAATGAGACCCAAAGTGAATGATAATGACACAATGGAAGTTGTTGTCTATAACGATTTCAAACTTAGGTAATCAAATGCTTCTTTTCTCTTTCTTTTTTTTTCCTTTTAATTTTTTTTAACAAGGCAAATATATGAACTGCATGCTTAACTATCATTAAATGTTGTAAAAAATATGTATGGATTCATTTGGCAGTTAACAACATGGCCTATGGCAATTAATATTTTTTATTTACAGAACTCAGGGCTGATAATGGAAAACTGATAGGCATGTTTAATTGGCTTTTAACTACCAGTGTCTTTTTATAGTATTTTCTTCTCTGCCCAATGGCAGCAATATTCCTGAGGATTTCAATGTGAGTTTAATATGTTGCTGATTTTTAATTACATTTTTATTGCTTATGCAAATGCATGCTCATTTGTATGGCAAGCCAGGGGTCAGTGATCAGGACAGTTTTGTCACATTTCTCTAATCAGAGCCTGCACTCAACAGCATTGCAGCTTCTTCCTGTTCAGTTTTTCCTAAGCGTGGGAGAATTGGCCCCTTCTCCAACTCCTTGCAGGAGAGTTTGTGTCAGGAGTGCAGATATCCTGACTGGTGGATGGTGACCCAAGCTTTTATTGAATTATCACTCCAAAAATTGTTCTCTTTGCAGGCAGCAGCCCTAAAGGAAATCTGGCGTCACCTGGAGTTACCAGCTCGTGTTTATGAACTTTCCTCACTCTTGCTGGCAGATGTTGACTCATCCCTGGAGTGTAGGGATCCCTTGTCCAAGGCCAAGTTGGAAGGGTCTTGGAGCAGACTGGAATAGTGGAAAGGTGCTGGAAGAGGGTGCAACAGGAAGACCTTTAAGGTCCCTTCCAACTCACTCCTTTCTGTAATACCATGAAAATTTTTGGTCAGACAGAGGCAGAAACTCCATGGAAATGGAATGTACATTCTGGCCTCAGAGCTGGAGAAACTGGCACCGTTATTTTGGAGCTTATTTCTCCTTTTCCCCCTGCTTTCTTGAAAATAGAAAAATCACTGGAGAGGACATAACCCAAACAACAAACTATACAGAGAACCAGCTTCATAGAATCACAGAATCATTAAAGGGGGAAAAGCCCACAAGATGAATAAGTCCAATCTCCTACTGAGCCACTAAACCACATTGCAAAGTGCTACATCCTCTTTTTTAAACTCAGTAGCTCGTGGAGGCTGATTTGAAATGTCTCAAAAGCTTGAACACAGAGCCAGAAGGGAGAGAGAATGAAAGTTTATTGTGTAACAGGCCATGTTTGGGAAGCTGAGTCGGGGATCTCCACAGCCATGAGAAGATTCAAGCTGAAGTTGTCTTGTCTCCTACTCTCTGCAGTAAGAACTCTGTTCCTAGGAACTAGATTGTCAAAAATTCCTCTCAGGGACCCATCCTAAATAACTGAAGGAAAAAAATTACTTGTTCTGACGTCAGTAGATGGCACTGTTTCTATGAACTATCGACTCACACCCCCAGAAATGCAGCTGCATCTCCTGCATATTCTACACAGGGACAAATCTAAACAAAACCAAGTAAGCTAACAAAAAAAAAAACAAACAAACAAAAAAAAAAAAAAAAACACAAAAAACCAAAAAAACCCAAAACCAACCAACCAAACAAACAAAAAAAACCCCAAAAAACAACAAAAAAAACCCAAACCCCAACCCATTACCACGCCCCCAGGGGAAAAAAAAAGAAAAAAGAGAAAAAATAGCAAAATAACATTTTAAAGTGTAAGATTAGTACCCTGAAGTTCAAAAATGCCTGAATTAATGTTGCTCATTATATTTTATCTTACCCTTGCAGGCTTTATGCAGTGTGATATAGTCTTCAGTCACATGGTCATATTTTCCATTTCCAGAGGACTGCTGCCTTAGTTAATGCAAAGAATAGAGCTGATTTGAAGATAAGACAACTGTGTAGGATAAAGAAGAATATCCTTGATGAAATTCCAGGTTCCAGTGGTCTGTGTATTGGGGAATAGGTGGACCCACAGCATTTGTGTCTGAGAAAGGAGGTGTGTGGATGGTCACTGAGTTACACATGAAGAACCTTCCAGTACCTAAAAGGGACTTACAAAAAGGATGGAGGGAGGCTTTTGACAAGGGTATGTAGTGATGGGACAAGGGAACATCTCTAAACTGAAGGACGGTAGATTTAGATTTTATATTAGGAATAACTTATTTACAATAAGAGAGGCAAGACACTGGCACATGTTGTTCAGAGAAGTTGTGGTCTCCCTGTCTTTAGAAGTGTCCAAGGCCAGGTTGGATGTGGCTTGGAGCAATCTGGGATAGTGAAAGGTGTCCCTGCCCATGGCAGGGGGTGGAACTGGATGATCTTTAAGCTCCTTTCCAACACAAACCATTCCATGATTCCATGATGATTCCATGATTCTCTAACAAGAGTGAACTTGTTGCACCCAAGGTGTTCTGATGTGTTCATGCAGTGACCACCCACCTGGCTACCCAGCCATGCTGAAAATATCTGGAAATATCCAAATAACCAAATTCCTAAAGTGCCCACTGGACAAAGTTTCTGCACAGGACACAAGTGAAGGCATACTGAAAGAACATGCTTTGATCTCATGGACATCCTTGACAGCATCACTTGACAAGATCCATCTCATTAAGATATCTGTGGAATGGCTTCAGGGTACCTTACTTATAGTCAATTCATGTGTTTTTAAAATATGATTCTCTTGTTTGTTTTCAAGTCTATACAGCAATACCGAACAAACACATATTGAACATCTGTCATGCATCTCCCTGATCTTGGTGATGCTGCTATTTTTGTCAAATTTGTCAGTTGTCATCTTGTCTTTTTTTCTTAATTAGTCCTGATCCTTACTTCCTAGCTCAGTTCCTTGTCTCTGTCCCATTGTCCTGCTAAATTCAATCCCCCTTTTCTATAACCTGTTTTTTCCTTCCCACTGAATTTTCTCAGCTTTTCACTTCCCTCTTTCACCAGCATTCCCCATCCTGTTGTCTACCTGTCTTACATCCCTCTATCCTACCAGAATGTTATTTCACCTCACACTGTAGTCCTTGTTGAGCCTGTTATTTACAACTTATCCCTCCCAAAACTGGTTTCACTTCAGTCTGTCCCAGCTTAATGTATGCACCCAGTTAGCCATCCCCATCAACCCCAGTCTGGTATTCTTCACTCCTCTGTATATCATCAAATTCTGTTTAACCAACTCTTGTGTGTATTCAGTTCTATACTCCCCAATATGGTTTTTTTGTGTGTTTTTTTTTTTTTTTTATTGGTTGGTTTGGTTTTTTTACTCTTGCATCACAGTTTTGTCCTTTCTGTGTCTATTCCCTGCTATTCTTTGGAAGTGCACAAGGATGGATGTCAAGAGAATGTGAGAAGCATGGGTCTGTTGATATGTCCCTTTTTCCTGACATGAAAAAGTGTCTCAGAAATATATGAACCATTACTTACAAATATTCTATGATTATTAAAGATAGATAAGTTGTAAAAAAAATGTTTGGCAAATGAGAAACTTAGACAAAGTCACCAGCAAGTGAAAAGTGTGACTTTGAAAGGAATAGGCTGCCTTAATATAGTAGAATTATAATTTTCTATAGAAAACAGTAATTTCCTGAACTTTAAAAATCTTCCCAATTTTTATAATAATTTTTCTTGGAATTGAGGTAGCAAAACCAGGGATTCCACAAGGACAGATAGAAGGATGTTCTCCTGCCCTTCCCCACACCAGTTGTCATTCTGACTCCTGTAAGCAGCAAAATTACTTCAACCTCAACATTTCAACTTCTAAAGTGTCTCACTGGAAATTCCTGTTTGCTTTAACCTGTACAGTGACAAGGAACTGGAGAGAAATGAGCCACTTCACCTGCTGGTTTCCAGCCCTGACATTCAAAGGTTTCTCAGGGTCAAAATTTTTCTATTTATCTTTGGCATCCCCTTTCTGTTTTCTGGGCTTTCTTTGAGGTGCTGGCAGCCTCCTGGGGAGTTGTTTCTCTGGAGAGCCACTATCACAGTCTGGAGTGATCCCAACTATTCCTGGCATCCCAGAAGCTACAGATCAGCTCTGCAGGAGCCTCTGTGAAAGCGGTCACACCTCTGCTGTCAGCCTTTGTCCGACTGAGTTAAGGAAATCACATCAGGAAAAGGAAAGGAAAGACAAAGCTGAAGTCCCTGGTGATAGCTTTGAATGTGAGTTCCCATCTTTGCTGACAAAGCAGGAGCAGAACCAAAGTGACACCACACAGGTTTGCACTGTATGTACTGTGCGAATTCCTTCAGCCTCCTCGACCCCTGGGAGACCCAGAATCCCAGCTAGATAACATTTTCAGAAGCCCCCACAGAAAACATTAGACTGAAATTATCAACCTGATTAATTTTAGTAGAAAAAGCACTTCTGATTGCAGAAGAGATGGAGCACAATCTGGGGAAATGACATTTGCCTGCATTCATGTGAGGGTCAGCTCTGGTTTCCTCCACTAAACTCAGAGGAAATTATTGCTTATAGTTAGATAAAAAGTAAGTGATTAACCTGTGGTTATTAACAGTATTTATTAATCTGAACTCAAATCTTGCTCCCCAAAACCCCTTGAGGCTCCATATATTGTACACATGATGCACAAAATAACTGTGAGAATGTACTTCCATAACATCTTACTTTAAACAGTGCTTGAAAGCACTCTGGGGTTTAATAAGTTTTCCAGTAGAAATGGAATATTAAAAAAAAAGTAAATTGGGACCACTGTATTTGAATATTGCAGTGGTCCCTTTTTTGCATTTTTTAATGACAAGCTGAAGAAGGCAATGCTCTGTATTTTCCACAGCACAACACTCTTTGGAGTCTATGGATTTACAGAGCTTTTGCAGAGCTGAGTATTGCTATTATCACTGTGGATTGTTATCAGGGAAGATATCATGTAACCGATCTCTTTTTAATGATGTTGTACTCAATTACTACCTACTCTTGTCTTTCTTCTTCCTGTGTTTCTATTTCTGGATGTGTTCAAAAAGAAGGTGTGGGTCTAGGGAAAGGGAGAGGCATTTTCCCTGGTAAATCAATTAACTTCTCCAGTCCAGCAAACTGTGAAAAAATACAATAACTCTCTTTAAATGTTCCATTAGGGTCCAGTAACAGCTCATTAGATTATACAAGGTATGTGTAATTGCCCAGAAAAGATGCACTACCTTCCTGCAATGCTTAATTTAACCTCCACTCTTTACATACAACTATAACCACCCACTAAACAAGATTCATGGCCTTGTGCTAGATGCTATGTGTGTATGAGTCCAAGTTGTAAACCTAAGAATGTTTAAAAGTCAGAACTAGCGTGGCTTTATTTCCACTTGCTCGCTATAATCTTACAAAACAAGGCTGTGGCGGTTAGGCATTGTCCTTAAAGAACATTTTCCACTTGGTTGGAAACACCTCACTGTGATTTGTGTTTGCTGCATGGAGGGATTATCGCCCTGTGCTGGGCACTGGAGAGGCCACATCTTGAATACTGGGGTCAGTTTTGGGACCATCACTACAAAAAAGACACTGAGGTGCTGGAGTGTGTCCAGAGAAGGGAACAGAGCTGGGGAAGGGGCTGGAGCACAAGTCTGATGAGGAGCAGCTGAGGGAGCTGGGGGGGCTCAGCCTGGAGGAAAAGAGGCTCAGGGACATCTGTCTCTCTACAACTCCATGAAAGGAGGAAATTGGTCTCCCCTCCCAAAAAACAAATGGCAGAATGAGTGAAAAAACCATCAAGTCGCAGAAGGGAGGTTTAGATTGAATATTAGGAAAAATTTCTTCACTGAAAGCATTGCCAAGCACTGGACCAGGCTGTCCAGGGAAGTGGTACAATCGTTGTCCCTAGAAGTTTTCAGAAGGTGTGTGGGTGTGACACTTATGGACATGGCTTAGTGATGAACTTGGTGGTGTTGGATTGGACTCGATGATCTTAGAGATCTTTACCAACATAAATGATTCTGAGATTCTCTGGGATGTCCTGAAGTCACTGAGCTCTACTGGTAAAGGACAATGAATCTGTGAAAATAACTGTTGTATGTATAATTCTGTTGTTAGGTTTTTATGTAATAGAGGTAAATTTTTCTTTTCTACCATGCCTGTCATGGAAGAAGATGCAGAGACTTGAATTTCTCCCACAAAGCCTTGGCCTTTTCTGTGTGCTTCCCCTTAATATCACAACAGGAATTACTAAACATCCTTCCCTTCTCCTCCAGCTCAGAAATGTGATCCCTGTGAGCAGCTCTGCCCCTGTTCACCTCTGCAGCCTTCACAAGTGAGTGCTTGAGCACCCCGGAGTCCTGCCAGAGCTGTTCACTCTTTCATGCTTGAGAGTTACCACACCTCCTGAACCCTGATTGCTCAAGTTCTGCCAGGGGAGGTTTAGATTGAATATTAAGGAAAAAAAATTGAAAATATTTCTAAGCGTTGGAACATACTTAGTGAAGTGGAGGAATCACCACCCCTGGGACTGCTCAAAAAACTTGTGGATACAGCACTTGAGGACATGGTTTGGTGATGAAGATGGCAGTGGATGTGGGTTAATGTTTGGACTTAATGAATGTAAAGGTCTTTTTTAACCTTAATGATGTTATGATTCTATGATTCAGTCTGAGGGGGGTCATTGGGATGAATTCCCATTTTTCCAAAATTAAGAGTTCTTTCTTCATCTTCAGGTGAATCAGGATAGCAGGCAGTATTTTGTTAATTATTAGTACAACTATGTTCACTTTTCTGCAAATGGAAACACATGACCAGCTTGCTCAGAGAAGCTGTGGCTGCCTTATCCCTGGAAGTGTCCAAGGCCAGGTTGGATGGGGCTTGGAGCAACCTGGGATAGTGGAAGTTGTCCATGCCCATGGCAGGGGGTTGGAAGAGATGACCTTTAAGGTCCCTTCCAAATCAAAGTTGTCTATGATTCCATGAAATCTCTCACAAGAAAATCCGTTTTCCTATGATTAATCAGATAAGAAAAGGAGAAACAACTAAAGCTTTGGAGAAGCTTTGGAGCTCCTCTATTCCTGCAAGAATTTTTTTTAAGTAAACATATTTTTTTAAAGTAAACATATTTTACTAAAAAACCCATTCTCCCTGCTCCCCCACACTTCTCTTTCATATTTGATGATAACTATAAAGAATTTTTTTAAACCTCATTGGTAAAGTTTTGAGTAGTCTGAGCTCCAAGACAGCAAAAGAAACTGAAAGGGATACAGCAATGTCTTTCCAGTCCCAGTTTTCTGAAAAGTGTCTTCCCTACTGCTCTGCATCATTCCATATTTTTCCTTTCCTGATAAAAGGCCATTTTTCTTTCTGTGCCAGACTGTACAGCACATCAATTCTTATTTGTAGCTCCCATGATTTCCAGACTACTGGTTTATAACAAACAAATAGAGGTTTCAAGTTCTCCCTGATGCAGCGCCGGTTGGACAGTTGTTGACTTTGCTGGGATTAAGGATGTTAAAATGGCACTGGGGCAGAAAATACAGGGCTTTCCATAGTGACATGGTAGGCACAGATCAGATACACAAGTGGGATGGGAAATTAAAACAGGCCAGAGAGCATTGTTTCACTGCCTGCAAAAATAATCCTGTGGAAACTTAAATTCATCCTACATTTTATCATGTAGGGATTTGCCCTGGAGTTTTCACCATGAAAAGTTTCTTCTGGATGGTTGAGATTTTCTGAAACAAGGTGAAGCACCTGGACAGTAGTACACAGTCCAGTTGAATTAAAGCAAAATGGAGTCATCTTGCACCTGGAGTAAAAATGAACACTTTCCCAGGCTCTAGCCATGAATATTACCAGATACCCTTGACATTTTAATCTGTATTGAGAGGTAAGGCATAAGAAAGAGGCTGACTTATAGATCCTTGTTATTCTGTCTGGGAACCTTAAATTTTTCAGATAGTTCAGCTAGTACAAATGTTTTTAATCCTCCAGTCAAGCAGAAAATATTGGAAAATAGAGAATATGTTGAAATAGACCCCTGAAATGAAAAGGCTTTGCTGTTAAATAGTCCCACAAAAATGAGCTTCCTGGTTTCACAGAACATTTTTGTTTGACTCCAATAGAAGCATCTGGGCTTAGTGTTGTTTTGGAGTTGGTAAGTTTTTAAGTTAATTTCGGAAGGAAAAATAATTTCAGATGTAAATTACTGAAGAATTAATTGTGAAAGTTCTTTCCTTCCTTCCTTCTCTTCATTCTCCTCCTCCTCTTCCTTTTATTCTTCCTCTTAATTTCTCTTTCATTTTATCTCTTTCCTTTGCTCTTTCTCTTAATTACTACAAATTTGTAAGATCAACACAGAACTTATAGCCAAACTAATATGCAACAGCAAAATGCTCTGTGGTATTATGTAGAAGATAATTTACAAACTGATGTGCAAAGCCAAAAAACAGAGTCAGTAAAATTCCTGGAGGGAAAAACAGAGAGGCTCAGTTCTTCCCACTTCCAGGTCTATATTTTCCTGCACCTCTTTTCACCATTTCTACAGAATGTAAAAGCAGCATGGAGACTACGGAAGTGGGGTATCATTTTGTAAATCAGATTTTGTGTGTCTGCAGAAGTAAACTCCCTAAAACTGCACAAGAAGAGATAAATGACGCTTTATAGATGGAACCTGCCTCTGTATGAATATGGTGAAGAGCACTGAGGAGAAGCCATTGGCAGAATGATTGAGGGTTCTTGGTTTGCACAGCCTGGAGAAGAGGAAACTGAGGGGAGACTCATCAGGGTCTGCAGTTTCCTCATGAGGGGAAGAGGAGGGGCAGGCCCTGGTCTCTGCTCTGTGGTGACAGTGACAGACCCAAGAGAATGGCCTTGAGTTGTGTCAGGGGAGGTTTAGGTTGGATTTCAGGAAAAGGTTCTTCACCCAGAGGGTGGTTGGACACTAAACAGGCTCCCAGGGCAGGGGTCACAGCACCAGCCTGACAGAGCTCAAAGAGCATTTGGACAACACTTTCAGGCACAGTGTGGAATTTTTGGGGGCTGTCCTGTCCAGGGCCAGGAGTTGGACTTTGATTATCCTTGTGGGTCCCTTCCAACTCAGAGGATTCTATCAGTCAATGATTCTATGTAATTATTTTGCTGCAGCACTCTTCAGGAGTTACTTGTGCCTAAGAAGTCCCCAGAGTGCCCCTCCACAGGATTACCAGAGAATTTCCTCTGGAACCGTGTGGTGCCCACAAGTCTGCTGTGATGAAGCATTCATGAATGCCCGTGCTGTAAAATGCAGAGTTACAAAGAGACCTTACCTAGTGGGAGCTTGAAAATTCAGATATCATGCGGTGGGATACAGGAGAAGGCAGTATTTTATTGCCAGGTGCCATGGCTTTGCTGGGCTTAGTAACAGATATGCAGCTTCCATGAGATGTGTGAGTCTGAGCATGTTTCTGACCCTTACATTCTTGGCCCTGGAGAAGAGAAGTAGAACCAATTCCTATGTCTTTGAACAGTGGAGATATAAATTACACCAGAGATCATCCTTTTTCCAGCCTATGTTTAAGCACATTCTTTAAAGCCAGCAGAATCAGGCAAACGTTTAATTGGCAATGAAGTGAGTGAACGCCATAATAAAAAGGATAGTTTTTTCTTTTTTTTTTAAGTGGAGTTCTTAATTAATACAGTATTTTAAGTCTCCTCAATAAGGCATAGATATGATTCTACTGTGTAAACTGATTTAACTCCCACCTGACCTCTTTGAAAGGCCAAGGTTACTCTGTCTAGGCCAAGCTTTGGCAGTTTGATACTGGTTACAAAATCACTCTTAATTTAATCCTGGGCAAATGTAAATCTAATTTCCTGTAGTGGATGTTAGTGGTATTGTTTCACACCAGCCCGAGTCTCATCAGAAGTAATCAAGCACAGCAATGGAGAGATTGTTCTCTAGAAGACAAGTGACAAGCAATCTCTGAACAAAACTTATATTTCCATGCTTGGTATAAAAACACTATGATGAAAAAATGATAAATATTGGGAGCACAGTGGTAGCAAATTGAACTGCATTAGGAGTTAAATGGTGGTGAGAAACGGGAACTGACACAATTTAAATGAAACTTTAAATACAGGTTTATTCACTGTGAGAGGTGTTGGGACATAAACCACTTCTTTCATCTTATTTGACATCCCCCTCCCTCTGAAAATTTTTGAGAATGCTATCTTCCACTTCCGTGGGAGCATAAAAATGCAAAGATAGGTATGTGCAGAAGAAAAATTTACATCTGTGTTTAATCAAAGTGTTCTATATCACCTCAGCATCTTAATCATTCATCAAAGTGTGAATAAGAGGTATCTTCCTTTTTTTTTTCCCTTTTTTCTTTTTTACTTGGCAGAAAACAAAACCCATACGTGCCGGTGATTTGAAATATTATGTGACCTAGGTTGAATGGACAGATGAACAAACTACCTTATGGGAGCAGTTCTAACAATTACTGAAACTTGTAACCATTCTTCATAATAAGCCCTATCATCTACTACTAATAATACTAATACAAGCACTCAGGGAAATAATATCCCAAATTTAATAAGAAGGCAGCAATCGTAGTTTGCTCTGTGTATGTGTTCCAGCCACTTTACATACATTATCAAGTCATGGATCATTTGAGAGTGCCTCAGGGAAAATAGCATGGTAAATGTTGTATAAGTATTATCTCCAAGCTCTGGACACATTTGCTACGAGCTGATGCCACTTGCAGCTCCTACTAAAACTTAACTGGTAAAAAAATACAAGAACAAGGAATTTTAAGTGGGACTTGCATTACTCTGGCTGGGTGTGCATGTGCAATTTGCACGCATAATTAGAGCACAGGAA
>NW_005054419.1:494763-498801 GCF_000277835.1 Geospiza fortis | reverse complement strand
TCATCAGCAATGCAGACACCTCCATGTTAAACATGAAGCCCTGGCAGTATTACTCCCCAGTGAGCCAAGTGCACATATTTCAAATCTTACTAAAAAACATTGTTCCAAACGTAGAATACTTCTCAGACAGTTTAATCACCATTTGTGATGAGAAGAAAAGAGAAAATCCAAGCTTTAAATAAAACATTTGAATTGGGATTTCTTGCTCTGTTTTCTATAGGCAACTTGTTGTGAGGATGGGAGAGCTCAGATATGTCAGAGAGGGCAGCAACACTTCCAGGGCTGTGCTTCGGTGACAGTCCTGAAGGGAGATCTGCTGGGGACTCCATCAGAAACAGAAAATTCTTTTTAGCATCAGTGGAGAGCAGGGAGTTCATTACAAATGTGTGGCCCAGGTCTCCCAGCCCTTCACTCAGTACATCAATCACAGGAACAGGGCACTTAAGTCAGTCCAATTATTTCCATTGACATCCTTGAGCTTGATTAAGATCTGAATTATTATTTCATGTCTTGTCTGCTCAGTGGGGGAGCATTTAAACAATCAAGACTGGCCTTCGAGAGCAAATGGATGATACTGTGAGAGTGGAGACTGCTTTGCCTGGGGAGTGGTCTGAACCCTGAGTCTACAGTACATGAGCTACTGAGTGCTCTGTGAACTCCTCCAAGAGGCAGGGGTGCAGAGGGAGCAAAGAGAAGCATTTCCCATCCTGGCTGTAAGCTGTCCTTCTGGAGCGGGTGGGGTTTAAGTCCATGAACCAACAGGAGAATACAGGCAGGGGCCTGGGGGTGAGCCCTAGCACAAAGCTGGTCTAGCAGCATGGGTTTTGCACTTGAATGTGTTTTAAAATAAAGCTCATCACTGAATTCAGTCAGGACCTTGCTGTGTCTTGGCTGTGTTCTGAGGAATTCTGAGGTGCACAAGTCCTGTTTTGGATCTGACCTTTTCCTTTCCAGCTCATCTCAGGACCAGGAGATGGACTTGATGATCCTTGTGGATCCCTTCCAACCCAGCATACTCTGTGTTTCTGTGGTCTCCATAAGCAATCTTTTCTGTTTAATTTCTAGCCAAATTGTTTGAACAAGAATTCATTTCTGGACTGAGGTACTGAATGTATTTGCAATCTTCCTCTGGGTAGTTGGCTTCAAATCTTCATTTTAGTTTCTCCTTAAGTGCAGATGAGGGCACAGAGGATAACCCAAACTTGTGAATGAGGTTGTGAATGGGCTTTCTGACCATTTCACACACTCTTCACATTCTAATTTAACTAAACACTGCATTTTCTGATTGGCTGCAAAGCTGGTCTCTCTCTCCAATCTATCCATGTCTTACTGTCTTACCCCAAAAAATTTAAATGTTTGTTTGTTTGCTTTAGGGTGTTTGGGGCTGGTTTTGTTTGGTTTTGTTTTATGTTAGCCTGAAGATAATTCCTCGGAGTTAACTGAGTGTTCCAAGAAATTTCATCCATGTGTGGGGCAGAATTCAGGTGCCTACGCAGAAATGTCTAGAGGCAATTTAAAAGCCCTTGGTATCAGTGAGTAGACAAGAGCATGGAAACTGCAGTGCTGTGTTGAGGTTGAGTTTGATTTTGCAAATGAATGTCAGGCAGGATACACTGAGATATTTCAAACGGCACCAAAAATTAAAGTTGTGGCACTCAAATTGCTTTCTTCGAAGGAACAGAGACACAGAATATAAATTTCTGGCTCTTTGAGGAAAAATAGAAACAAAATTAGTGTTTCCAGTAAAATGTGGGAATTATTCCCATGGCAGTGTGCTCTGTAAGAGTCAGAGGAGATAAATTTAATGAATCCTACAGCTTTGTTATTTGAGATGCTCATCTGAAAAGTAGAAAAAGTGAGATGCTAGGAAATGGCTTAATTCCCTGAAAACAGGTGACAACTCTAAGGGTGACCAGAACTAGTTGCTCGGGGTTTATTTTGTCCACATAACCAAGTTTTCCCATCTTGGGACAATTAAATATCCAATATTTAATTTCATTAAAGATAACTTGATGCAGATTCTGCCTGCAGAGCCTGGCATCTACCTTGTGATCTGTGACCCCAGCTTTGCTCTCTGAGTTGCTGTGGGTTTGGGTTCGGGGTCATAAGCTGTAACCACCTCATGATCCTGGCCTTTTTACATCAAGTAGGAACAGTTCCACCAGGCAGGGAAGTATTTATTTGTTGGTTAAAAGAAGGCAGTGACAAGAATAGAAGTGTTGGAGAGTGGCATGGTTATTGAGGGAGCTTTCCCCATAGGATTTATTTGTTTCTTTGTTTGTTTACTGTTGCAGAAACCTTTTGTGAGACAAAGTGAAAGCAGCTAGAAATGAAGAGCTGGAATGGGGTGAGCATTCCTGGAAATGCCACAACCACTTAGGATGACAAGGTCAGTTTATGTGTGCTCCCTTTCTCCTGTTTTTGCTCTCATCTAATCAGCTGAATCTAGGCAAGAGGAAGGAAAACATCCCTGCCACAAATACTCAGTCTACAAACTCCTCCATTTTCTCTCAGCCAACAGGAATGCTCTCTGAACTGATCGGGACTTTTCCAGATGCCAGGAAGCATTTTGTCATTGCAAGGTTTTAGTTTTCTTTTGTCCCATTTTTATGGGAGAAAAAAAGAATGGAGCATTATGAAGGGAAATATGATAGAGATGAGGAGCCCTCAGTGTTTGACTACAACGTTGCTTTCTGGAAGTCAGAAGATATTGAGATTTCTGCTCAGATCATGGTAAAATGCATCTTGCTCCTATTTTCACCTTGTAAAGCAGAGTTCTTGGAGAAGCTGGGCAGGCACGGGGCAAGCCCTTTTGAACATAATTGAGTCACTACTGTGAAAGACCTTATTGTGTTTTTTGAAAAAGAATTATAATAAAAGAGAGCCAAGGAAAATTTCCATTCTTAACTTACTAGGACGGGAGTGAGTAGAATTTGGGTCAGGAATATGCCAGTGGCATCCTGGTATTCTGTGTCAGCAACAGTGTGGCCAGAAGGAACAGGACATTTATTGTCCTTCTGTGCTTGGCTCTGGTGTGGCCACACCTTGAGTGCTGCGTGCAGAAGTATGCCTCCATTAAGGTGTAAATAGTCAGAAATACCTCTGTGTGAATGAAAGTGCTCAGGAGATCATCTACAAACATCAACAACTAGGATTTTATTTAACAATAAATATGGGGTAGAGAGTTAGAAAGGGATAGGAAATAGGAAAGTGAGAAGCAAAGAAGGGGAAAATCGGGGATGGGGTGAGGAGGGGAAGAGTGGGGTTGGAAGGTTGTGGGGAAGAGCAGGGCTTTTAGTGGGGAGGTGAAGATGTCTGACAGCAGACAGTCCAAGATGTTTGTTGCCAGCGGAGTCCTGTTGGTCCTTCCCCTCCCTGCATTTCTCTGCACTGGAGTCTCAATATTTCTTGTGGAGCTGAGGACACCAGGTCAATCATCTGGAATTAACGCCTTTGTGCAGACCATATTGCAGGTGTCCAGGGAGGCATTTTCGTAGGTGCCATGTGAAAGGAGGATGAGTTTGCCTTTATTTACCTGCAATGTTGAGGGCCAAAGAGCATTGCTCAGCTTCAGATGCAGCCTGTGGCAGGGTGAGGATGCACCTGCACAATGCAGCCTGGGACTAAAGTCAGCTTCTGTAGGATTATATAATATAGCTCTGCCATTCTTCCTCAGCCAGTTCTCCCTGACCATGCTGCCTTGCTGGTGCCATGGGCTGAGGGGCTGGGGCTGGCAGCAGGGCCTACCTTTGGCAAGTGCTTGCCTTGGTCACCATCCACCCATCCATCCATGCATCCCGCCTTTTCATCTCCCTGGAGCCGTTCCCTCTGGGACCTGCCGCTGCCCCTGGGAGCTGGGTGTCCCCAGGGTGAGCCGGCATCTTTGGCCATCGTCCTGCTGCTGCTGGCCCCGGGCTCACTCTTCCGGCTGCCCCCTGAGGCAGCTGAAGGAGAAAAGGCGGCGCAGAGCCCGCCGGGCCGTCTTGGCCATGGAGCGCCATGGCCGTGGGGCCGGGGGCTGCGGGACGGCGGCGCGGC
>NW_005054419.1:489037-493980 GCF_000277835.1 Geospiza fortis | reverse complement strand
TCCGCAGCATCGGCAGGCGAGGGGCAAACCCCTTTGGCTCTTGGGGCAGTGCCCTGGGGAGAGGCTCGCTGTGCCCCTGGTCACTGAGGTCACTGTCCAGAGGAGTAGGCCCTGGCTCGAAATCTTCCTCTCTCGGCGGGATGGACAACGGGCTCTCTACATCTCTGGCACAGTCTCCCGCTGCTTCTTCTTGCTCCCACTTCTCCAAGAACTCGTTCAGAAGAGTTTCCAGGGACAGCGAATCCTCAGAGGCAGACCCCGAGTAGTCTGCCAACAGCTCAGGAGACACAAGCTCAGAGAAGCTTTGCGTCTCTGCTCTGGCATCTCCAGTCACACTGCAAGCGCTGAGTGGCACCGAGGGGTCTGCGTCTGGTTCCAGGCTGGCACTTGATGGATCCCTGAGTTCACAGCTGGATGTCATGGGGCTTTCTTCACTGCTCACGGAGGAGAAGATGTCTCCAAAGAGCTCTGCATAGAGTTTCTCCTCCACCAGCCTCTCCAGCTCCTCTCTCTTTCGCCGCATAATTTGGAGCCTGGCATCAAGCCCCATGCACAGCTGCGTGTAAAGTGCAGCCTGCTTGGCCATACAAAGTGCTGCCCCATCCTCACCAGAGACTCCAGACAAAGGAGAAGCAGAGAAGTTTGAGCTTTCCTCTGGGTCTGATGTGAGGAGGACCTTGCTGTGGCTCTCATCCCAGGGATCTCCAGCCAGGGCACAAACTTCTTCCTCTACCTCAGCCTCTTTCAACAGGGAAAGCGACACACTCTGCAGGTCGCTGTCCTGCTCCCCTGCAGCCTGCATTTCTGGGAGCTCTTCCTCGTCCTGCTTTTCCTCCAGCTCCTTTACAGGAGTGTCCCAGGGCTGTCTGTTTCCAGAGGCTGGGCTCTGCTCTTCCCACTCAGCTGGACACAGGAGCTCAGGGCATTTTGCTGACACTGCTGTGAAGCCTGTGCTTGAGCTGCGAGCACTGGGCAGCTCATGGGGCTCTACATCCATCTCTTGGATGGCATTTGACTTCTGGTGGGTGCAGCTGGATTCCATGGATCTGTCTTCTAGCACGTATGGCCCCAGGCCTCGGCCGGTACAGCAGTGGCTGCCCCTCACGGGGCAGGCCATGGGCATTCGCCTCCTGCTTCCGTGACATTGTGGGAGTGCTCAGATGGACACTGGCCACAATCTCCTAGGTGAGCTGCTGCCTCCGGAGAAGCTGCTGCCTCCTCAGAGAGCTGCTCTCCTGGGAATGGCCACTGCAGTGATTGGCAGCCCCAAGGCTCATGACACGCACCCGTGTCACAATGGCCTCAGGGCTCGACGTCACCTCAGGTCACAGGGGCCTGGTGGGTATGGTCGCCCTTTCTCCTACAGGCCGGGCACTTTCCATGCTGATGTCCCTGGACACAAATAACTTTTTTAATGCCTTTGCCCCTCAACTTTGCCTACACTTGTTCTTCTCCCAGTGACGTGCAGCTCGCTCGTGTCCCACCTTATGTTCATTCCCTAAACATCCCCAAGGAAGCCTTGTGCCAAAGTGCCAAATTGCTTTGCCCGCCCACATCACCATGTGTCCCAGCCCTTGGCACTGACCTCACGTAGAGAGACCATCAAGAAGGCAAAAGCTGCATTTGAATTTAATCTGGTAGCTGCTGTGAAAGATTATAAAATATGTGTTTTTTAAAAAAGATTAATAACAAGGTATGGCCAAGGAAAATATTCATTCTTTGTTTCAGGGCTGGCAGGGGGGAAGGATTTTGGTCAGGAATATCTGGGCACTTGCTTCCTGCTTCCTTGAGTGGGAGGTGCTCTGATGAACACTGCCTACAATAATCCAAGGGAGCTGATGGCCATTATTGGAAGCCTAGTTTTGTACTGTTTCATGGCTTAGTTCATGGAAATTTTGGACCATAGTTTCCCTATGGAGCCTCCCCAACAAGGAAGGTTTAGATGAAACACCAGAAAAAAGTTACTCACTGAAAGGGTGGTCAGGCATTGGAGCAAGCTGACCAGGGAAGTGATGGACTCACCATCCTTGAAAGTGTTCAAGGAACATGTGGATGTGTTGAATGTCTCACTGCAGGGTGAGCTGTCTGACTTGATGATTTTTGATGTATTTTCCAACCTAAACAGTTCCATGATTCTAAATCCATCAGAACTGATGTTGCACTTCTGGAGAAGGAGATGGTGATGAACTCCTGACCTGATATTTCCTATTTTAGGTTAGTCACAACTAAAATAAAGGTATTCTCTGTTGAACATGTCATTTACAGCAATTAACAATTTATTTTTATAAGGTCCATGGGTAAATAGGAGATGAAGGCTCAGACATAATCCTCTTCCTTCAGGCAAGCACTGATTCTGCCAGCTCATGTCCTTTAATATCCTTTAATACCTCAGCCTCCATCTTGGGGGCCCCACCTTTGGTACCACATCATTAGCATCTTTTTTGCATGTGGGGAGAGACCCCAATTTTCTGATCAATATGCTTCAAAAGTCTGAGTATAAATTCATGCTTTCTTCCCACTCAGATCTTGGTCCCCACACCAGATATATAGCCTATATGTGAGTTCACTCCCTGGTTATTTTTGCAGTAGACAAATTATTTTCTCTGAAAAGAGGAGCCTACACTGGTTGTGGGAATAGGCAGCTCTAGGCATCCTTTATTATAGGCACTGTAGTAAAGCTTGGCTCCAGTTGTAATTCCTACACACCTGCAAAATCCTCCAAAACTAAGCCAAAAATTTGCAGGTCTCCCAAATACCCACTAGATGCCTTCATGCCCAGCTCTAAGGCAAGCACCATGTACTTTTTATGTTGTGCTATAATAATGTCTGTCTGGTAGGTTGTGACATATTTTTACACTATCCAACAGGAAAACCACACACACACACACAAAAATATCACTTTACTTGAGTGCCAGAGGTATGCAACTATTTGATGCTCAGATGAGACACTCATCTGCATGTTTATGTCTTACTTTTTCAGAAGACAAACCAAAACCTTGCATTAAAAGACCATATTTTACTATGAGTATGCTCAACTAAATAGGATAAACTGAGAGAAATTGATAATGCATCTATGCAGAAGACTCCTCTGGCATGCCATGGGTACTGCTTATAAAGAATGAGCATGTCCAGCCCATGGGAACTTTGTGATTACAAAAAATGACAGGCACAGAGACAACCTGGTGAACAAGAGAATTCAATGTCCTGGGAAGATCCAGAAACACTGGATCTGAATGTTGGAGCACCATCTAGTGAACACAGGAGCTCACCTTGATTCTGTGTTGGTGTCTCACTTAGCAGAAGAAAAAAGTGTGTAAGCAACAGCCCAAGCTGTGCTGAATGCCCAGTTTATGCTAACTTCTTGCAAGCTGCAGATATTCAAGAGAAAGAAATTCTCCTCTTTATGATTCTTCTGGATACTGGAATGTCTTAAAGAAATCCTCTCTTCTTGCTCTGGAAAATATTTGGGAAGATTTTCTGCACTCTGATGGTGGTGATAGAGAGACCTTTGGAAGAAAACTGATGTTGGACTAATACTGGATGCAGAAGCCAGTGTATGAATCCCAAAAGAATTCTTGCTTAGGTATAAGGTACCACTCTGCTCATGAAGAATTTCTCTGTAACTCTTAGATGACCAGATTCTGTAAGGTCTAACCCTAATCTATAGGGTTTTCTCCTTTTCCCCTCCTTACCTTCGAGATATAGAATTTAATTCCTTGTTCTAGTTAAGTTGAAAAGAACATCTGGAGGTGAACTAGGCTAAAACCTTCTCAAAATATGAGAAACTTTGGATTTACACTACATTGATCTGGATTTATCTAGTCAGTTTTTAAAAATCCTTCCAAGACAGTCTGTGCCTCAAGAAGAAAAATATACAGTTAATAACATCCTGATTATGGATTCTTGTGTCAGGATCTTCCACCTAGTGCAGGTTATGATGAGGAGGTCACCAGAGTTAGTAATGGAGAGCAAAACTGAAAAATAGCAGTAGAGACTTGTTAAAGAGGAGTTTCTTCCTCACAATTAATTCATGAATACCTTTTCCTCTCCTACACAAGCACCTTAATGAAAGATGACAACACTACACCTAAACCACTGGAACAGGAGGTAGGGCAGATGGCACTTTTGGAAGAAAATAAGAAGAATTTGAGTAGCAGAAAGATGAGCTTTACATCCTATTCCAAAACATCAGGATGTGAGAAAGTTTGTGCAGGTAAAGGTGGCTCAAGTACTGTGTGAGGTAAAAAAATATCAGAAATTCTCAAGATGATGATGAAACAACTGTAGTACAAGACTGAGTTGGATTCAGCTCTTACCTCAGGGTGGGGATTTGCCTGGTTCAATGAAGGCATTGATAGCACAGACTTGAACAGGTCACTATGGACTCCCTTTGCAGTTAGTAAGATCTTAATTAAGAGATGCAGTTTAGGATATTATTTGTGTTACCTTACAGAGACATCCACACTTGGTCAGTTGAAGCCTAAGTAGCACAGATCCTGCCCCCAAGAGCAGGACTGGACAATCTGACACCCCAGAGACAGACACTTATGTTGTAAACTAATAAAATATATTAATTATAGAAATAATATTTAATTTAGACTGTCAATGGATACAAAAAAAAATTCTTGATCTGTACATAAACTGTGTTCTCATTCTGCACATGACAAAATTTTAAGATCCACATATTGTATGAAAGATTTGCTAGATTTTTGCCAGTCTTCTTTCCTTAAATAAGATGTTTTGGAACAATTGCTGACAATTTCCATCTTGTTCGTTGATCAAATAGAATCTGAATCTTAAGATATTTTTAGGCTGCCTTACTGATTTAATTGCAACCTCCCAAAATCTTTGCCGTTCTACTTGCCTCATTCTTCGCACGCTTTGAATCATGTCCTCTTCTCATTGTCTGTTTTGTGCATTTAGGTCATCTTACGTCACTCTTT
>NW_005054419.1:478953-489001 GCF_000277835.1 Geospiza fortis | reverse complement strand
CTCTTTCCCCTTTTTTTCCTTACACTCCTCCATCATAAACCCATAGAATAATTTGGGTTGCAAGGGACCTTAAAGATCCTCCAGTTCTGACCTCCTGCCATGGTCAGGGACACCTTCCACTGGAACAGGCTTTTCAGAACTTCTTCTAGACTGGCCTTGAACATTTCCAGGGATGTGGCAGCCACAGTTTCTCTGGATAACATGTGCCAGGGCCTCACCACCCTCACAGAAAATAATTTCTTCCTAATATCTAATATAAACCTACCTGCTCCCAGTTTGAAGCCATTCTGCATCATCCTGCCACTCCAGGTTCTTGTAAATAATCTCTCTCCATCCTTCTTGTAGGCTCCCTTCAGGTATGGGAAGGACACAATTAGGACACCACAAATCTTCTTCAGGCTGAAGGATTCCTAGTCTCTCAGTGTTTCCTCACAGCAGAGCTGCTCAATCCCTCTGATCATCTTGGAGGCCTCCTCTGGGCTCACTCCAGCAGCTCCGTGTCCTTCCTGTGCTGGACCCCAGGGCTGGACCCAGCTCTGCAGGTGGTGTCTCACCTGAGCACCTGAGCAGGATCCCCTCCCTTGCCCTGCTGCCCACGCTGCTCTGGATGCAGCCCAGGACACAGGGGGTTTCTGGACTCTGAGTGCACACTGAGAGCTCATGTCCAGTCTCTAATCCTCCAGCACCATCAAGTTCTTCTCCCCAAGGCTGCTCTTGATCTGCTCATCCTGATGCCTAAAGAGTTTTGCTTTTTATGTATTTTGCATATATTCATGGCTCGTAGAATACTATTACATGGTTATGTAGCTCCTAATATTTTCCTACCCTTTCTCTTAGATTTTAGAATAATAAGTTAACCTTCTAATACATTCCTGAAACACTGTTTAGTCTTATTTTCAAGAAGAGAACCTAGAAGGAGTACAATCTGTTTTCCAATCAGAATCTGAGAAGATATAACAAGAAAGTGGGGCAAATTAGCCCTGGAATAACTCCAATGGGGCAGCACCCTGGGAAAAATTACCTAACCAACTGCTCTTCTAGTTAGACAATAGCTGTTAAATATGCTAATTTTTTAACTTGTAAAATTATAGAAACCCAGTGCTGGAGATGCCCATGACCACCGGGACACCCAGAAGCTTCCAAATAAAGGTCTGCTTTTTATTTTACTTTTTTAATACTATAGCAAGACTTTTTCCCTTGATATTGGGCAACAATCCCCTCATCCTGAATTGACACCAGGGTTTGCCCTGACCCAGGTACAGAACCAGCACTTGGCCTTGTTGAATCTCGTGAGATTCCCATGACCCTATTTCTCCAGCTTGTCCAGGTCTCCATGGATGGCATCCTGATCCCTTTGGATCATCCTGAATGACTTCTTTTCCACATGACCTCAAGAAAAAGCTTCTAATCCTGAGCTCCTCATCAGCTGAGAATCCCATGATACCACTGACCAGGACAACTAAATACAACACAGGGAACTCTTTGAGCCATTCTAAGTCATCATAAGTACATTAGTTAAATTCATAGTTTTAATGTCTTCATGGCATTGTTGTCTAGATGATGCCTGGGATAAACAGGGCCATATTTTGATCCCTGTGGCAGCATTAAAGAAACTGAAATGTAATTAGAAGAGAGTGAGATATCAGCAATTCAGGCTGATGCTAACAACAAAGGGCAATAAAAAGATGGCTTTGATTGACCTGATAGAGAAGAGAGGACCTATTTTATGTGTATTATGTAAATGCTACCAGTAAAGATGAGAAGGAACAAGAAGACAGACTTCCCTGAGGTTCCCAGTTTACAGAAATTAAAAGGAAGAGACACACTCGTGAGTCACGTTTAGTGGAGTGAAGTGGAAAGGATCAGCATTTCCTGTGCCATTTGTGTATTTTCAGCTATCCTCCACAATACTTAAGTTTTCTGCCTAAATAAATCATTTTGGATGTCCCAACAGCAGGAGAGTGATGAATGGGAAGGCAGAAGGAGAGTGAAAATGAGCTAATCTCCCCAATACATTAGAATAATAATTCTTTGTCAGGCCTAACATTCAATGAAAAATGACTCTTGCTAGCGCATTAGTCTGGAGAAGAGGTTTTGATAATACAGTAGTGGAAAGCAAAGATTCATCTTTGAATCCAAGGAAAGTGAGGGGATTAGAGGATTGCTCAGAATAATTCAGATGCACTGAAATACAGTTCATGGCAAGAGAAGCCTTTTTGTTTGTTTTTTTTTTTGTTTTTTTAATGAAACCCACTCTTTTTCAATGGTTTTTTCGTTCCAAGGAAGAGAACTAATAGTTCAGCTGGGAAGTTTTTATGGAATGAATCAAAGATACTTTGCTATCATTAAACCATCAGGCATGGAAATCTGTTTCCTAGAAAGTGGCTTGAGATTGTATGTGAACAAGAGTGTCCTCAAATGCCAAATCAGTGTAACAAAGAAGATAAATGGGGTACCTTGACTGGTTTTAGCCACTTTAAATCTCTATTTTTAGGTAACACAAATTCACAGAACCAGATTGGGTGTTGAGACAATGTCCCAGAGGCTAAGTGACTTGAATCAGGATTTTGTCACTGCTGACAAAAAGTCCCCTGAGTTGTAGGAATTCCTCCAGGAAATATAAAATATCTACAGAGAGACAGGCAAGAAAACTGGAGTCCTAATTGTGTAGATGTTAAACAAACATGTCTTGTTTGATTTGTGGGAGGCAGGCTGATGCAGCTGTAGGTTCTCACCATGAATAAAACAGTGAATCTACCAGAAAAGGATCAGGTAACAAAGAGTTGTGACACTTTCACCTCCATCCTGTGTCAGCAATAGTGTGGTCAGCAGGGCCAGGGCCAGTGATTGTCCCCCTGATTCAGCACTGGTGAGGCCACACCCCAAATCCTGGGTTCAGTTTTGGGTTCCTCACCACCAGAAAGATTTTGAGGTGTACGGAGAACAGCAACAGAGCTGGGGAAGGGTCTGATGAGGAGCAACTGAGGGAGCTGGGAGGGGGCTCAATCTGGAGAAAAAGGGGCTCAGGTAGGACCTTCTCACTCTCCACATCTCCCCGACAAAAGGGTGCAGCCAGCTGTGTCATTCTCTTTGCCCCGGTATCAAATTACAGGATGAGAGGAAATGGCCTCCTGTTGCACCAGGGGAGGTTTAGGTTGGATATCAGGAAAAATTTTTCATTGAAAATGTCGTCAAGGATTGGAAAAGTCTGCCCAGGGAAGTGGTGGAATTGCCATCTCTGGAAGTCTTCAAATAACACCCAGATGTGGTGCTTAGGAACAGAGTTCAGTGGTGCCCAGCTGATGTAAATATCTTGAAATTACTTAGCCTAGAAGCAGAATTTTAAATACCTGTAGCATTATGAGCTATGAAAACACAATAGTATTTTTACACAGATATAACAGGGGTGATAGGATATGTTGTGTGTACATCAGATCATGGAGATAACAGGATAGTCAACAGCATGTGTCTCCTTGAGCTCTGTTTTTACAGGTTTTGCAAGCTCTATGAGTTTTGATGATTTCATCCTTGGGAAAGGCACTTTTTGCTAATCAGCCTTCATTTCATATTGGCCGTGGTTTTTGTCATTGGAAGTTATAAGAGCCACTCTGCACTCGAACAGTTGCTTTAAAAAGTTACCCCTCCAAATAATTCCTCTGCCAGAAGTCACATAAAAATGGCACCATTTCAAGGCTTCTATTAACCTTAAGTGTTTCCTTTAAATAGATAGGGAGGTAGGTAGAAGAGATGGGCATCTCTACTTTGAACACAAGATGAAGTAAAGATCAAGATAATTTCTACATTGTTCTAATTTCATGCTTCAGTGCTTTAAAGGAGCCCTCTAGAGTCAATTGACTCTTTGATCATTGACTAAAATCTAATAACTTTGGCAGCAAATGAGGTGTGAAATGCTGTCAAAATCACTTCAATAATACCTGTGTGGTACTAAACATTTTCATCTCTGTGGTAACAGTTTGTAAAAAAAGCCACAGTTAAAAAATTGGTGGCTCTAGAAATCAACATGCTTTTACATTGAAAAATATTTGCAACGTCCACCTTAGATTTCAAGTCCAAATCAAGGGAAACACCTACACGGTGACAAAAATATTGATGGACTGTTATCAATACCCAGAATATTGTATGTAGACTGTAATGAAGCCATTACAATGCTTTGTAAATGTAGTATTCTTTCTATTTAAGAACTTCCAGAGACATTTTAAGAGCTGACATTAATAGGTCAAAATTTTTGTTTTATTTTTCATTTAAAGTAGATCTTTAAGTACATTTTTTTTTCCAAAGGAGATACCAGGTAATGGTCTGCAAGTAGCAAGTTCCATGGGCCTGTTTCCAAGTTTTGCTCTAGAGTGGAATTACCTCTTGGGGCTGCAGCAAACAATGTGTGTGTCTGCAGCCTGCATGTAGTGTGGATGAATATTGATTTTTGTATTCAGGACTCCTACATTCTTTCTTTGACCTTTTCCTCAAATTATATGTGTGGCTTAACGCATTCTAGGATACAATCAGTTTTCAAAATCTCTGTAAACTGAGGATGACAATGTTATTTTGTGAATTAATTGGATGATGTATATAAATACAGATGGTTTCAGGCTTTCAAACAGGTAATGTCTCAAAATTAAAATTTTTGTAAGTCCTTCAAGTTTAAAATTACTTTTTTTCCAGTCAGAACAAAACCATGCTTTTTATTTTTATTTCCACTGAACTGAAATACTGTCTCCTTTCTGAAGAACCAAAATAAAATATGGTTGCAAATTTACTTTCTTTTCCACTCTTCTTTTCATTTTATATTTCCCCTCCTTGTATTCAGGTCATTAATACTTTATACCTCGTTCTGAATTACTACGAGATCTTTGAATGTGAGGCACAATGTAAGCATGAAGTACTAGCTCATGTATATTACAATTACAGATCCAGGCAGAACTCAATAAGCAGAGGGCATATCTGATAATGTCTCATATTCTGTCAGAATAAGGAAAAAGTACATGATAAAAAAAGCTTAGAGGTGACCCACAGGGAAAGTAATGACTTCTAACAAATCTGGCATTTTTTCCCAGTAGAAAAATAATGAAGTAAAGAGAAAGATGAAGAGAAATGAAAGAAAAAAGTTATGTCTTGTAAAATATTTAGAGAGACATGTTCAATTGATAGTAAAGCAGACAGGTACATTTAGCAGGACCAGAATTGTTCTCTTAGTCTTTGGTTTCTATTCAGATAAAGCATGGAATTACAGGATGAACAGAAATCATATTTCTCCCTCTGTCAGCAAAGGCAACAGAAATTTTGTGATGGAAATTGAAGTATAACTGGGTTTTTTTCTTCTCTTTAGGTAATCTCCATATCTGAATGAATTTAAATGGTAGGTTTTGGAAAACACTGAACAGTGCATTTATTTTTGTATTGAACATGATCAAATATGTCCAAATCAAGATGAGAGATAAATGGCACTGCTGTGCAGACCAGCCACTCATTTTATGGGCTGTATTTCAGTCCATGGACCTGGCTGCCAGCATTCATCCTGTATTGACAATCCTACTCACATCACCTTGAAATGGGGTTTCAGCATTTTTCATCCCTGTTATTGGTACATTTTGAGGTTGATTCAGCTCATGCTTTGCTTTTGAGAAGCTGGCAAGTTTATTAAGAACAGTTCTGGTGCACTAGATAGAAAAGACCCTTTAGGTCAGGCTGTCCCCTCCCTGTGCTCCTTGGAGCTGCTCCCCTCCTGTTTCAGTTTCCCAGGTGGTTACACTGCCACTGATTCTCCAGTAAAGATGCTTTATAGTCTTCAGATCCCTATCAGGAACAATTCCCAAAATTTAGGTGACATTTTCTCTGTTCCAGATTCCTATCTCTGTTTCCTTTTCTATTTCTATTCCTATTTCTAATGAATGACTTTTTTAAATATAGCTGAAATAATTTGAGTCTCTCTCTCTGGTGCATTCCCCTCTCAACTGAGTAGCTTTGAATGATTAATCCATTACACATACTCTGGTTTTGATCTTGCTAAGCAGTTAAGCTACAACTTGCATATGAGAACACGAATAGTTGCCAGATCTTGGAATGTGAATAATTTCTTACAAGCCAGGGTAAATCTATATTCTGAGGTGAGAACTACTAATTTAATTTTTTTCTCAGAGATAATTGCTTCTTTTCTAATAGCTTTTCTTTTATTTTTCTCTAAAATCCCTTTATTTTGATTTTTTTTTCAGATGGACATCTCAGCCTGTTTCCTTTTATGCAATCTGTTCAAAATTTTGTAAAGTGGTCCTTCCCTGTGTCAGACAGAAATTAAAATCTAAAAACATAACATGAAAAATATCATGTGATCCCATTGTAATGATGGAAGAAAGATCTTCTAACACCATCTGACTCCTGTATGACTCTTATTTTTGTTGCTGCCCTGGGGGCTGTAAACTCCTGCATCTGCTCTTTGCTTTTCCTTCTTAACCTTTTGAATTCCTTGAATGGTGCATGTGTCCAGATGAAAACTGTGTGTTCACCTCCTGTATACCCGTTGGTCAACCAAATTGTGCTGTTTGCTCTTCTATCTCTTCCTCACAAAGTGAAGTAGAAAATAAATAAAACAGAAATAACAGAAATGTCTACACTGTTCAATAAATGCCTCCCCATAATCTGACACACAGGGTACTCACCAGTGTGAGTGTTTTTTTGGCTGTAAGGTTGTAGTGAGGCACTTTATTAAGCATGAAATAGGACTGCTTATCATGCTTCTCTCATGCATGAACATACACCCAGACAATCCTGTGCCTGAATAACTTGTACCTCTCTCAAAGAAACATTTAGTCACCCAGCCATGCATTGCTTGCTACTGTTCACATTTGTCATGTGAAGGTTGGTCTCTTCCTGAAGGTCTCCTCATGAAAACCACCAGCCATGGCAGTGTTTTACTTTATTATGAGTTTATTTTTGCTTTACCTGTGTGCAGTACTCTGCTTTGTTTCAAAAAGAGGTGGTGAAGATAAAACTTCCCTCAACCTATTGGGTGACTGATCTAATTTTTTTACCATTACTCTACTTTTGTAAACCTGTCTTCCACATCACAGGAGAGAGTGAGGGGCTGTGCTGGACTCTGCCTCCTTGGAAATGTAATTACTTTGTCTTGCCAATTTCTCTAGCAAGGGTTGTCTCTTCTCTTTTGAGATTAACTCCTGAAATTGAGATGTCTGTTGTGCCAGGTTGAGAGTTGCTGCCTGCAGAGTTATTGACATTGCTCCACAGGAGATGGGGAAGGGTCAGCATAGTGCCAGGAAAGAGGGTGCATGTTAAGACGTGTGTGGATTAGCAATTTTAATTATATCGTTTAACTAACTTGTTCAGCTTGGAGAACCTCACATCACAGCCTACACCTTCCTCGTGTGGGGCAGTGGAGGGGAAAGTGCTGATCTCCTCCCACTGGTGACCAAGGGGACACATGGAATTGTTCTGAAGCAGCGCTGGGGAAGTTCAAATTGGGCATTAAGGAAAGGTTCTTCACTGAGACGGTGGTCAGTCAGTGAAACAGACTCCTCAGGAAAGTGCTTGTGGCACTAAGGAGCTCCTGGATGATGCTCTCAGTCACAGGGTTTAGTTTAGGAAGTCCTGTGAGGAGCAGGGACTTGAATTCTATGATCCTTGTGGGTCCCTTCCAACTAGAGATTTTCTATTATTTTATTTTTTGTTGCTTTCTCTGTACATAAGCACTTCACCCACATTATTATCTTCTCTTCTTTATAACTGGACTTGTGATGATTCTGAATTAGACTGTGAATTATTAGACTGTAAGTTAGATGTAAATTCCACCAACAAACTCTTGGTTTTGCCTAATCTATAGGTAAGGTGTGCTTCCTCTCTGTCCATATGCAAAACTTTGAATTTAACAACCGTGGCTGGTCCTTCAGACTTGAATATCATGCCATAACTTCCAGATGACACATATAGGTAGGCAGCCAGCTTGGATTTGGGCCATAAAGCTTCTCAGAGACAATGCCATAAACCTCTTGCACAGCTTGGTATTTAGCAAAATATTTGTGTAGAGAGTAGAGCAAAGGTTTGGTGTCATCACAGTAGTTTGTGTTCCTAAATGAGGGTTTTAGTTTGAATCAGGAGAAGGAGAAAGATCAGTTAGCTTGAATCAGAAGTGTTGAGAGGGATCTCACAGTAATTCTCATGTGCTGCACTTTGTTTTCTGTCACAGAGCTTGGCAGACACCAAACTCGGCTCCATTTAGGAGGAATTAGAGTAAGTCTGGGGTTCACCCAAACCAATCAAGGTGCAAGTCTGCAATAAGACTACGCCACTAGGTTAGGTCCAGTATTAAGCCAAAAGCTTCTCTATAGTGTGGATACATGCTCTTTAAAAACATGTAACTGCTCTTCTTTGCTGCTGGTCTGAATTATTTCTTAATGTAGGAACAACTTTTATTTCTGAGGAAAAATGGTGAGTCTGAATTTAATAGTCTGAGTTGGCACAAGGAGGGTTTCCCAATGAGTCAAGCTGCAAAGTGACAATGGAATAACTCTCGCCAACACTTGAAGGCCGTGCTGATATTGGAGGAAGTGGAGAATCTTTCAAACCTTCAGCCATGCCAGGGAGTCCTAAAAGCCTCTCCATGTTCCTAGAAAGCTGGATACTTTCAAAGTAACACAGCATGCTGGTCATGACAGTTGAGCTTGAAAAACAAAATCCTTGGATTCCTGAGATGGCTTTATGTGTTTCCAAAACAATGTCAGCACTGCAGCACTTTGCAGAGGAGTATTTGCATGGATATTCCCCATGTAAACTTTCTCATGAAAACATTCTGCCAAATACTCTTTATTTGATTTCAATCTTATCTGAAAGCATTTTTAAGCTGCAGTGTTTTGGAAAGGGAAAATATCACTGCTATGACTTCAGTGATCTAAATTACTGTTTTGCCATGGGGATAAAGAAAAGAGGAACTATTTCTAAAGACACAGTGGAAGTAGGATGCAAACATTGCTGCTTTGCCAGTAATACTCAATAATTTTCAGAAAATTCTTGAAAAAAAAAGGAAAAAAATGTCTTTGAAATAGAAAGAGAAATGAAAATGTCACAAAGTTTAATTTAATTTTCAACATTGTAAAGATAAAAAAATTAACAATGAAGAGGCATAATTATGTTAATTCCATCAAACTCAGACCCCACAGGTCTGGCCCCAGAAAGCACTGCACATACATCTACCCTGAATATGCATTTGGGCAAAACATTTTCATATATGTTGAAAACCAAACAGCATTAGGACATGTTGTCATTTTGAATAATATTGTTTGCAAAATACCTTGAAACTTCCTTAATCTATTAATGTTTATAGAGTTTTCATGATCAAAAGAAATTGTTAAGTAATACATTTTATATTTGCTATATTCATTTTGTAATGTGAAATATTAATGCTTGGGGTTTTTTATGCATAGATAAAACCAGTTTCTTACAAATATTTTCAGGCCTTTTATTCTTGTAGGTTTTCTGCACATGTGTCAAAGTGGTCAAGAAATCTATTGATACAGTTGTGTTTGCCTTACATGTCAGTTAAATTCTCTTAATCCAGCTAAACTGTTATATGAATAGAGAATGGGAAGTTAAATTGTTGATACAGAGGAGCTAAGCTGAAGACACTAAATATTTAATGCATTGGCAGAAGGACTTTGGTAGCATTTCCTTCATTGAACAAACAAGCTGGCCCACCCCATATGGAATCCCACACATAATTATTTCTGAAAAATCTGTTGTAAACTTCTGATTATCTGAATAGCTCTTGGAAAGAGCTGCTGGGGAGATCTTAGGCTAGAAGTGTCCAGCTTCATCCTCCTGTCTGGAAGAAAGCCCTGTGCTCATGAGGATGATGAATATCAAAGACATTTCCTCAAAAGAGTCCCTAGTCCATCTTCCATGGGCTGAAATTTGCCCTTCAGATTCCCCTGGTCACATGAGTTGTACTGATGGACATTTTGGGAGATTAGATCCCATGCTTCCACTATGTGAGCTCAGTTAGGAGCTTGACATGAATTCCATCCTC
>NW_005054419.1:474324-478936 GCF_000277835.1 Geospiza fortis | reverse complement strand
GGTTCAGTTCACAACTGAAATACTTTGGGTAACACAATATTGTTCAAGCCCTGTGGCAGCAACTGTCCACTGAGGTTAGATGCAAAATAATGGATTAATGGTCTGATCTGCTGCACAGCCCCAGATGGAGCACATTTTGACCTCAGTGTGGAAAATGCACAAAAATTCCCCAAAGCTGATGTTTTACCATCTCGGCATCAAAGTAGTGATAAAGGATCTCCTGGGAATTGTAATGCAGCTGCCTCATATTTTATCGTTCTCATCTGGATGATGACTAAACCATCCAGACTGAAATTTCTGCACTGTTTTAAAGTTTCTTACTGGGGTACTGTGTGGAAATCCAGTTGGTGCTTTGTACCCAGGAAGAATTTTTTTGGCATTCTTCTTTGGAGTAGCTGCCAGCAGGATGCCAATTTCCATGACTGTGCAAACACCTTAGTTGGGACCTTATCAATCCTTCGAGGTTTGATCTTTTTTCTTTTACTGGTATTTATTATTCAATGAGTATGTGCATGTTCAGACAGTTTGCATTCTCCCAGTACTATCATTCTCCCATAAATATACATTATTGGTCACTGCCAGAGGCAGGAACTATGGGCTGGATTAATATTTCATCCAGTCTTAGTATTTATGCAGTTACAGCTCTGAAGTTTCACAAATCTGACATCTGCACCTCTCTTCAAAGGTGGTAAAGTCACATCCTTACCACAGCTCAGGTTCTGTATCTTCTCTGAACCTCTTCCTACAGCCAGGAGTGAAAGGAGAATGTTTCTTTTTGTGTAGGCTTTCTTTGCACTTATTTTTTGTTTTTTATGAGTAAGGGTGAGAGGACAAATAGAATTATGTTTCATTTGGAGGGAAAAAAGATGACTTTTGTGTGTGTTTTCTGTCAGCAGCATGTAACCCTGAAGCAATGTGCCATGATTACTGAGTGCTCATCAATCTGGATCTCTGGTAAGGAGTAATAAAATAAATCATCACGAAGAATAGCCATATTAGTCCTGACCATGTTAGTCTTTAATGATACCAAGAAAAAAAGCAGTATCTTCATTTAATTAGACCACGAAAGGTTCAGTTACTACATTTTGGTGAATATCTTACAAGTTGTGTTCCAATGAAGGTATTGGATAAAGTCATCCCTACTGTTTCTGGAAGTGCTATGGGTATTCAGGATCAATGTCATTAAAGAACTGGCAAATTGGGAACTAAACTTTCATCATTAGATATTTGGAGACATGAGACTCCTACCCAAAACACCTGAATTGGGCTCACAAAACTAGACAGGCATTATGAAAACATCCAAAGCAGTAATTCCAAACCAGAGACTTGTGTAAATACTCTTATTCTGAAATCAATGCTCTTTAATTTTTGCTTCTGTCTAAACTCTTTTCTAAATGACACAAACCAAGCTGCAAAAAACAATGTAATTTTCATGCCAGAATAAAAGCACCTATTAGCATAATTATCCTGCTTTCCTGAGAAACCAGGGCCTGAAAGGGAAATGAAAATGTCCAAAAGACAGAGAAAAATTATCAGCCATGGATTTGTGGGTGTTCATGCTCTTCCTTGTCACAAGCAGGTGAAGGTGCTGCTCTAAACAACTGCACTGGATAGGCCTCAGAATAATTTATATTCAAATGTTTTTTTGTTCAAAGATTTCTTGTGTAGAGGATTATGCAAAGTAGGTCTGTGCCTTTTCTTCACTGAGTAAATAGGTTATGTAAAATTTCAGTGATATTTCACTATGCATTCCATTTTGCTGACCAACAAAGGGAGTGCATGTGCATATTTCCTTGGAAGAGACCTGAGCATAATGTCATCCAAAATAAACTCTGCTTTGCCAGGAAGAGACAAAGAAATATTTTCTTCCTCAGTTGTGTCTTAAACAGGGGGAAGAGGACCCCAGTAATTTGTAATGGTTCATCCCAAGGCAGTAAATGAACTTGACATTTCTTGTTTTTCTTGCATTTCTTGTCTACTGGAGGATAGAACTGGAACAAATCTTTCTACACTAAACTTCACAATATATTGATTCAATGGCTAGACATATAAAACTTGGATTAAAACAGAATTTCAAAAAGTTTTGAAAGCTAGTTAAAACTGTATCCTACCTCCATTGCCAAGCTGATAATATCAGGTTTGGGATCCCATTCCTGGAAATCAGTTATCTGAGGCAGGTTTTGCTTTATTTTTAAATAGACATTTTTAGTCTTCCCTTCATAACTTGACTGAGCAGTGAAATACTTCATATTTTGACTCTGATTTGCTTGTTCTCAGTCATTAATTGAGTACCAGTGAGGAGATATACAGTAGTTTTGTTTCCTGGACAGTATTTCGGCCTCTATTTCACCAGGTTGTCCAGAGAAGCTATGGAGGCCTCATCCCTAGAATTTTTCAAGGCCAGATTTGATGGGGCTCCGAGCAGCCTGTTCTAGTGGGAGGTGTCCTTGCCCATTGTGGGGGTTTGGAATTAAATGATCTTTAATGTCCCTTCCATCCCAAACTATTCTGTGATTCTGTGATTCAGACACCTGGTTGAAGTGGCCACAGCCAGTGGGTGAAGTCTGATATTCCCCCACCAGCTCAAGCCTGGGACACCATCCCTGGGATGCTGGGAGCTGTGATCTTGCATCAGAACACCAACACCAGTGTGAGGAAGAGCCTGACATTTGGAGCACAGTGAGTAAATAGCCTCATATCAAGTTTTTTCAGAGAATTTAGGTGGATACACCTTGTTTTTCATGCTGTGTGCAGGAGCATAGAAAAGCCCACGAGCAAGTATTGAACCAATACTTGAAATTATCTAAGAAAAGTTATTTGGGATTCTGAGCTGTGGCTGCAGCTCCTGACCCTGCCACAGACACTTCATAGACCTTGGGCAAAGCTCTCTGTACTCTGCAGCTTAAAATGGAAATATTGAATCTTCATTTCCTCTCTGTTTGTCTTTCCCTCCACAGAACAGGAAGATTTTTTATGATTCAGCTCCACAATGTCTAAAAAGGAGATTAAGGTTTTTCATGGAGCTGCCTGTCTGTTGTGAACTGTAAATAATAAATACACAATTCTGTTCTATGAAACAACAAGCTTTATCTTCCATATTATATTGCTGTTCAAAAAGTCCTATTGCTATTTCAGCTGGAAAAAGCAAGCATCAATTTTCTCTCACTAGTGGGACAGGAATTTTTTCTGCATTTTGAAAAAAAAAAAGGGAATATGTGGCACCCTAAAGTCACCTGCACATTTTGATTACTGAATGATTTGGAATGTGCATTGACAATCTCCAAAATACTCTCCTACCTGCTAGGCTAACTACGTGAAAGAAGGCCATAAATGCTGAGGTTTAGATAAATCCATGACATTTCCAGCTTAATGGCAGTGTTCAGCTTGCTGTTCCCACTGCCAGCAGTACTTGTGGATTTAATTGTTGAAGTGCTTCTGCTACTGAACAACTGATGTGAAGTGACATGTAAAATAAGAACTTTGCAGATGGGGAAGGTTTCATTTTTTATTAATTTCTGCCCCACACACTAAGACTAGCTTAATGAATGTGGTACCAAAATTCAAGAGCTGTGAATTCCTCCCCAGAATTTTCCAGCTGGACAAGAGGACTGCAGGATAGACAGGTCTTACTTAGAGGACAGAGTTCTGCGATTTTACACCTGGATTTCTCTCCCTCCTTCCCCCACACACATGGCATCAGCTCATGCTTCCCTTCATACTCCCTCCTCCCCAGATCTGCAATTTAAAAACTCAGAAGTTTAACTGAAAGTTGCTCTAAAGCTTTTTGCTGCTCAAACCATTAACTAGCTTTTGTCCAGACCCAAGTCTAGACAGAGGCATTTGGAAACACAGGGCTGGGCTGGGCTGGAATTCTGTCACAGTCAGAGCTGAGCTCAGAGGAGAGCAGAGGAGTCATCCAAAGCTGTCACTTTGGCCATCCTGAGCCTACTGAAGAATTATATGTTTTATATGCCTCACCCAGCAGCTCCCAGGCTGAGTTCCTCTGCACATGCTTGATACCAAACTCCCTAGAAATTTCCATGGTAACAATTGGAGATGTCACAGTGAATTCAGCAGCCACCTGTGCCTGATTTTGTTTTTAACAGAGGGAGTCTCACTTTACACTGGTGTTGCCTGTCCCTGAGCATCCCTGGATCAGCACAGGGTCAGGTAGAAATGTAATATTCTCCATGCTGCAGTGAGCAGGAATTGGGCATTGCTCTTGGTTCTGCCACTGGTTTCTGTGGTGACTGGGACCAAACCTATTTGAAGAGAAAATCATTAGTGGTGAAAAAGACCTCCAAGATCATCAAGTCCAATCTTTGGAACACCTCTTTGTCAATTAGACCATGGCACTAAGTGCCATGCCCATCATTTCCTGAACATTTCTGGGGATGGTGATTCTGTCGGGATCTCTAGCTGGTCAGAGTGACCCCGAGAAAAGTTCGAAAGTCTCTTTTCCCAGCCCGGCGCTTGAAGAAGGAGTCAGAGCTCTTCATTTCTCGGTCTCAAGGTTGTTTATTTTATCTTATCTATAAAAAATTTTCTCCTGCCCTGCCGAGGTCAGCTCAGCAAGACAGTTCCAGGCACTCTCCGCCCACCCCAAGGCTGC
>NW_005054419.1:471790-474209 GCF_000277835.1 Geospiza fortis | reverse complement strand
TGGCTTGCTGATCTTCATATAAGGTTGGTAATTTGCTCCATGGGTCATAATCAAAACCACAGGTGTCTTGGGCTCTGTGACAGGGTCTCTGAGACCCCTAACAGGGGTCCTGGTGTCCTGGACAGCCAGAGGTGTGTCCTGGGTCCTGACATGATTCCACCACCCTCCTATTCCAATACTTAATCAACTTTTCACTGAAGAAATCCTTCCTGATGTCCAGCCCGAGTCTCCCCTGTTACAACATGTCTCCTCTTGTTGTGTCACTTGTTACCTGGGAGGAGACATCCACCCCCCCCGGCTACAAGCTGATATCAGGAAGTGTGAGGTCCTCCCTGATCCTCTTCTCCAGGCTAGGACACAATAAAAATTATTTTTATATTATTAATGCAAATTTATGTTATATTTAATTTATAAATTAATGAGCTATTGTAACATATTGTTTCATATTAATTCCTGACAAAGCACCTGGAGAAATCTGATGTTCTCTAGGGCAGTGGCTCCCAGTTCCAAAAATATAAGCACATCTTGCAGGACCTTTGTCAGATCTGCCAAACCCCTGTGAATGTCTAGAGTACCTTGGGGTATGTCCAATCACACTGGGTGCATCATTAGGCAAATGAGCTAAACTCTGCTTCTCTGTTTTCCCTGCTGGCTTCAGCCTGATCAGCAGAATGCCAAGAACTACAAAATGCTGCTGCAAAGCACATAATAAAGCAAAGATCGAATGCATTTCTTCAGGAAAAGCTGTATGCATCAAGATATTAGCTCAGGCTTGTCTCCATCCATCTAGGATTAATTATTCTCATTTGTGTACTTGTCATTGTTGCACACAAGATTATTTTCCTTGCAAATGGGACCACATAACTGCCTCTCCTTATCCCTTCTCCTCTTAATGAAAGCCTTCCCATCCCCTAAAGCTCTAGAAGAGAAAATAATGCCATAGCATCTGGATTTTATTGGTGGGAGTGACAACACGCTCCAATCTTTACAGTCAATTGCTCCCTGACAATTAAAAAAAAATAAAAACAGAATTTCTGCAGCAAACAGGCAGTTTGACTGTGAAGCAAAATGCACTTGTGAGAGAACAAACTCACCTGGATGATTATCCCTTTTCCAAGAAAGGATTCAATCAGGGCAAAGAGAGAAGAATTCCTTTCCAAAAGGAATCAAAGACAGAGGCAGAATCAAGGCTGAACTCATATTTTAGAGTCTGCTGGTACAGTTGAACACAGTTTGTGTATTTGTGTCACTTTTTAAATGTTTTAGAGAGAAGCAAGATCTGTTTTTCTGTAAACAGTTCCACATGACTAGGGAATTTTGTGGGATTTTGTTCTCCCAAAGCCCCATCCTTCAAAAATAAGCAAAGTTTTGGGTTTGTTTTGGTTTGGTTTGGTTTGGTTTTATTTTGGTTTTGTTTGGTTTGGTTTGGTTTGGTTTAGTTTAGTTTGGTTTGGTTTTTTTTTTTGTAAAATGGCTCCATTTCAACCATGGATCAGATCTTGCCAGTTTTAGGAAAACTTATTTTCAGAAGGATCTCCTGGAGCTCCCTTGCACCCCACCAGGGAACACAGAAACAACAGTTTAAGGATACCAGATATAGATTGAGCTCTCAAGCCTTAAAAATGGGTTTTCTTGGTCCTAAATGTGCTCTGAAATTGGGCATTTTTTGGCGTCAATATTCTGAGTTATGTCCTTTATATCTGGGATATTACCTGTCTTGTGGTGACATTTTATTCCATTATTTTTCATGTAAGTATTTATCATAGCAAGAGAAGGTTTGTTTATTCATTCATCTATTTATTTATTGAAATATAGTGCAAGGTAATGAGGAGAACTTTCAGTTTAAATTTAATTTTATATTGAAAATAGGGAAATTAAGACTTAGAAAATGAAACGTGTTTCAGAAGACTGATATTTTCCCCCAAACCACCCACCAGCTTGGTTTTAGCTGAAGTGTTTTGGTAGTATGGAAACTTAAATGCAGTTGGGGAAGTCATGGAACAACACAGAGATGATACAGAAGAAGGGGTTTGGAATTACAGCTTCTCCCATGGTGTTCTACAGCTTTGGATGTATTTGGAAGGGTGAGAACACACAAAAAAGTCCACCCATTCCTTTGCAGCAGCCACCTCTTCTGTGTGGTTCAGAGCATGAGCCTCACAGCAGCTCAGACCTGTACACCTCTTCAAGCTGAAAACAAATTGTCCGAGGACACACACATACTGCTGCTTACTGGGGTTTCACATTCCCCAGGTTGTTATGCTACAGTCTTCCCAATCAGTATTTCCATATTGGGAATTAAATTCCAGAAGGACCTGAGTTTAGTGCCAAAAAAGGGTTTTATCTTGTGACAGAGCCTGTCTTTATTTCATGAATGTTGTGGGCAGAGGTCCTGATCTGAGGTGTGAGATCTGGGATA
>NW_005054419.1:459695-471738 GCF_000277835.1 Geospiza fortis | reverse complement strand
CGAGGACTCACCAGGAGCAAAAGGAGCCTCCAAAGAAAACATCCTTCCCCGGTTGTTAAATAAGAGTATAAGTGCTTCTCAGCAATTCTCTTACCTATATTTTGAGTTTAAGCAGCTTATGTTGTCCCAATTTGTTCCTATGCAGTCTGGATTTCTGAGTGTTTTTTGGGAACATTATACCTATATAGTATGCAGTTTACTAATTATTTCTGTAACTGGTACCTGCTTCTGTTACACTGTTTCTGGGTCAGAAAATATAATTACTGCAAATATTATAAATTTTAGTTGACAATGTACAGGAAATCATGCTGTGAGAAGCCAGTGTCCATAAAGGAGAGAAAGGAGTCCTGCCAGTTCATTTAAACGAAGGGAGAGAGGCCACCAGAGCACAGCCCCCAGGGTTTTCTTTCTCTCTCAGGGTTTTGGAGGGCACAGCCTCCTTTTATCCCAAACTCCCAGCTTAAGGAATAAATCACACAAGACTCCATTTTCTTCATGCTGAAAAAAGCCCCTTCTTTATTCACATAACTCGTTCTTATACAGTTTAATAGACCTCATGTGTGACTCCAGTTGGTTAGTAGCTTTCTTGCCAGTTACTTTATTGGTTAGTTAAAGGTATTTTACTTGTCCATCAAATCTCTCTACTCTAAAATTCTTCTCACATTTTCTTCTCATGGGACAGATTTAATGTTTCTGCAGGTGCTAGTTGTTTTTCACCCAGGAATAGATTGTTATGCTAACAAACTGTTCACACCAGGATCAATTTCACAGGGGAACTTGCAAAGTGCTAGCTCGACAAGGCCAGCCACTGATATAACAGAGCAGGCCTGATTTTATGAAGCTTTTCTTTTGTCATTTTTCTACCTTACTGCAACACCTGGCTGCATATTGCACTCCTCCTTTCCCCATTGCCAGAGGTACCAGGAAGGTGCAGCCTTCCCAAAACACCTACCCCAGCACTCCCCCTTGAATCTGGCATTTAACTCCAAAGTTCAGAAACTCAGGCTTGTGCAGACCCACTTGTTTCAGGAGTCAATGTCCGGGTTCTGTAACAATTCTTGAAGTTCATAGAGACATTAAGACCCATTCCAAAGATGTTAACATCCATCCCCTTACCCATGGAATTGTTTGGAAAGGCATTAGCACACATTTTTCCTATCAAAATAATAAAAAATATTCAAAGAAGGCAAATATGTTAAAGAAAGGTGGCACTTCATCAGCAAGATTGCTTCAGATACAAACCACCAGGATCAATTTCTATTACCAGGCTAGATTTTCCTTTTTACAAAATTAGTGATTGGCATTGTTAGTGATGGACTGTTTTCCAAATGCTGTTTGTCCATTTTCTAAGCAAGAAATTCACCATGGTGGAGGCAATGGGAGCAGCTTATTAAATCACTGGATCTAAACTGTTCTCTGGTGACCACGCTTGGGAGAGGGTCATGAGCCCAGATCTCTCCTGGGCTGGGGTAATAATTGTTGAAACATTAAATACAGGCAGAGAAGCAATACCAGCTCCTCCCTCAGTGTTATTTTGCATAATGCCCCTGCCTGTGGCAGGGGAATGGAACTAGACAATTTCTAAGGTCCTTGCAGCCCAAAACATTCCATGATTCTGAGTTCCTGAAGCTGTTTACTTGGAAGAAAACTCCCAGCATTCAGGTAATTCTGGCCTTGTACACTGCAGACCCATAGCAGGAACCTGAAACCTGGGTGAAGTCTGTCCCTTTTGCTTAACCTCAGATATCCCTGGCTGTCCTGCTGTCCCTGGGCAGAAAAAAGGGCAGAAAATAACTCTTTAAGCAGTTCTAGGCAAGACTTCATCATAAGAAGTTTGTGGTAATTCAAGTTAATCACAGTCTAAATGTGCTTCTCAATTCATTACAAAACCAATTTGTGCAACCAGTTCCAGTGCTGAATTCCTGTTTAGTGCATCTCTTATCTGAGAGAAGATGTGCCTGATTGCTCGTTGTTTTCAAAGCTTCAAAAACTTCCAGGGTTACTCAGTGGCAAACCATAACCAGCAAGGCTCTTAATTCCACTTTCAGTTCTGTTGAAATGGTAATTTGGCCACAGACAATCTCCCAGGTCCTTTCATGTACCCAACTCCTGGTCTTTTAAAGCTTAAGCCTTTGTTAGAATTATTAAAATAATCCAATAGTATCCAGGACCAGAAAGATGCTGTGAAGATAATTTTTACAGTCAAAATTGAAGGTGATAACTGCACTACAGAAATGGAATCATGCCTTGAATGCTTTAGATCATCAGTAAACAGTTTGTTCTTCAAAAACATTTATATGATGTCCTGGAAAATCCTTGTGGACATCCAAAACGTGACTTTGCTCTTTTCCCTCTGGCTCTCAGTCTCTTTTAAAGACCACATGTGCTCTGCTTGTTCACTGCTGAGCACTGAACTAATTTATTCCAGCCTGCCAGTTCCATCATCATGCCAGTTTGTTTCTCATCCCAAGTCCCTTAATTATTTTATGCAAACTGGGGTTGCCCAGTGGAAATGCTTCATTGAATCAGGCCACCTAGACATGTCTCCTGCTTTGAATGTGCTTTGTCAGGAAGTAAAGACAGAAAACTGGAGGCAGAATTAGGGAAAAAAAGGGAGAAAAAGAAAAGCATTCATATTGCATCTGGTTGATTTTGCAATAATGTAAATGAGAAGGAATTAAAAGGGCTTTTTACTCGTAAAGGGGAGAATGTGAGAGAAGGTCATGTGCTGTTTCACGAGTTCCTGTTTGTCATTAGCACTGCACTAATTTCTTCTCTCTCTTTTAACTTTGTGTTTGCTATTTGCTGCTCCCTCAGCTCCTCAGACTGCAGCAGTGGATGATGGACACGTTTCCCATTTAGTCATGAAAGACCTGTGTCTATCTCCCATTAGATTAATGTTTTCCAATCGTATTGCACAAAGTAATAACCATCAGCCTGCTGGTAGCTTTTACACATTTTAAGTAATTTTTCTCCCTTGACAAGACATCAGATTAACATTGTAAAGGAGAAAGTTAATGCCCATGCAATATTTAGACAGACAAAGAGAGAAATTACATCTAATCAGGCCTGGTGTGAGTGATTTCTTTAACTCCTGTTCTCAGAGTTCCAGATTTTTTATGTTGTCAATCATTTATCATCTTTTCTGTTAATAAACAAGTTAATTTGTTCTGTTTTTTCACCTCTTCTGGGAGCACTGACACCTTCAAACTACACTACTCTCTATTAAAAAATCCCCTAAAATCTACTTGAATTAATCACCTGTGATTTTTAGAACTTATTCCAGACACAGTGCACAACAGAGGATGCAAACCACTGCAAATTCATGGAATCACAGGATGGTTTGGGGCTCCAAACGCCATCCAACCTGTTGAGAACATATTGGTAAGTCACTGCCATAATGTATATTAATAAAAATTACCTTCAGATTAATTTATAAATAGTGTTGATGGAGGCTTACAATTGTGTGGCACGATATGCTCAAAGCAATTTGGGAAATTCAGCTGTTCACAGCTGTCTCAGACATTTCTCCAGTATCTTAACGAGGTTTGGGAATCACAGAATCACAAAATCACGGAAAAGACCTCTGAGAACACTGAATCCAGCCTTTGAAGATGAAAACAAAAATGTAAAACTGTCATTTAAAGAGGACATTTAAAAACAACATCTGAAACAATCCAACGATCCGCTGGATGCTCCAGAATTCATTATTCATTGTGTCTCAAGGTAATAAATTTTCTGGCAGAGACAGTTGGAGTTTTCATTTTTCTCCTTGTACTGTTCTCATGTTGTCCACTTCTTCCCTTGAGTCATTTCTTTGTTTTTTCCCCATTCTTTCCAAGGTCACCTGAAGGTTTTCCCAGCTGATGCAATAAATTAATTCACTTTGTTTTATTTGTTCCCTCAAAAATAGCCAGACCAAGACTACTACATCCAGCAATCAACTTGTCCCTTCCTTTATCCGGACTGAGAAGCAGAGTTGCTCAACAAATAGCTCCAATTTATGTCCATCATCCACAGTGTAAGGTAGTTGTCAGTGTGGGAGAAGATGATATAATACAGCTCTGTCTGCTCTGCTTCTCCAGCTCCAGGGGCCTTTTTGTGGTGCTATTGACCTTGGCAGAGCTGGGAAGTTTTATTTAGTGTTGCTGTTTTCTTCACTGAAGTTTACATATTTTAACTGGCTCGGGAGATGTGTGTGTGTGTGTGTTTCAGACAATAAATGACTTCAGGCATTCTGATTCTATCAGTCAGTGAGATCTATCTTCCTCTGCTCTGAAGGCTACCACATTTTATACTGAAACAGCTGAAGATGTACTATTGAAAATGCATATTATTTCAACTTTTTAAATTTTATTTTATGAAAACAACTTCATCATTTTGTTGATACTTTGGAAGCCCTGCTTTGTACCCAGGTGAGACTATGTTGACTCAGTGCACAAGTTTAATTCTTAGAATTAATACGCTGAAATTTATTTTAGCAGTAGAGGTTTGTAATATTAAATGCTTAACCTATAATGCTTTATTTTTCAAGGACTGGAAAAATAAAATTAAAAAAAATAAATACAGGGAAAGAAGTGCTTGTGTGGAAAACATCCCTAAAATAACAAACAACTAAATGCAAGAGGTGAATGGTGCAGCCACCTCCAAGAAAATTCTTCTAAGATTCAGCCAGAAAACACTTTTTGACAACGGTTTATAAAAACACTTTAAGACTTAGAAAATCTGAACATAAACAGAGATGAATATATATAAAAAATAAGTAGTTACCTAAGTAAATAAATGAAAAATTGCTGCAGTATTTGGTTATCATCTCTGGGAGGAAATATCCCAGTCAGAGAAAAACATGAGACAGTTATCTGTAGATCTTGGATGTCTTTCTATAAAATCTCTTGTATTTTTAGGTGTCAGGTCAGAGATTTACCAAGTACTGAGCACAGCAGATTTGGAATGGCTTTGAGAAAGGCATTTTTTCCAAAACAGGAATGTGACTGAATTAACATTTCTGGAAGAGAAGGGGCTTTTGTGGCTGATTTTCTTAGAGCTGTTGGCAAATTCTAACCTCTCTAGCTGTTTGCAGACTATAAAATGCACAGTGAAAACAATAAGGAAATGGATAAAGGGGCAAAAAATATTTCCTTTTGTTTCTTCTTGATTTTTCACAGACAAATGTTTGGTGTGTTCATGTGTGAGCCAATGAAAGACCAAACAAACACAAGCATTTAAGCATTATTTTCTTCCAGTGCAAGCATGATTTTGGTTTGATTATAATGAGTTCATTAAAACTTGTCTGAAGAAAACATTTTGACCTTTTGTGACAGGTAGCATAGCTCACAGGAGAATTGTCACCTTTCCTAAATTTTTATCAGAATATTCACCTATGGGGATCATTATTTCTGAAGAGGAAAGATGGTAGAGATTTTGCAAGGAAAAATTACTGTTCTGACACTTGTACAGGTCCTTTTGTAGCTGTGAACAGAAGTGAGGCAAGGTCAGGGGAAATAGGAAATATCTTTTATGATATCCTTGAAAAAAAAACCAAAACCACCACAGGTGCTTTTAACACCTTTCTTCAAATCTCTGATAGAAACAGCAGCTTTCAAAATAAAATCCAGCTTGAAAACAGTTGCTTTGAATTTCCCTTGATCTTTCATTTCTCAGAGTCTCCAAGGCTTTCCTGTGTAATTGTACAACATACCTGGAGAGAGACATGGTACTCAACAGTTTTTTACTGTAAAAACTTTGGGGTGAAGATCTGTTTTTCTTTTGACACCCAGGGCAAAGAGTTTGATATTTGAGTGCTTGGATGCTTCTCCCATGTTTAGTTTTCTCTGTTTACTTGACAACTGGAAACACATCTTCTTTCCCTTTCTAGTGCACTGATATTTCCATCAGAGCTGAGTCATCTCCCAGACAAAGCAGAAAGAATGGGACTTTTGGGTGCAAGTCTTCTTACTTGGATGTTTCTTTTGGGATGAGATGAATTGTGCTTGATGGGTCCTATTTTTCTCCATTTGTTAGAGGGAGTTCAGAGGAATATATCAGATATAGGTGTCAAGCTGGAAACAATTTTGACTACCATCCTAGGCTACTTATCTATCCCTTCAGATCTGGGGTGCTGAATTTGTTCAGTGATCACACTAGAGGACTCAAGAAACCATAATGCTCAAGCTTCACTTTCAGGAATTGGGAGAAAATGCAATTTTATTTTTTTTTTTTTGGAAGATTTTATTTGTTACTATAGAACAAATGATAAATATTATTCACTATCTGCTTAAAATAAGCTACTCATAGTATAGAATGGTTTGGGTTGGAAGGGACCTTCAAGATCATCTTGTTCCAACCCCTGCCCTGGGCAGGAATACCTTCCACTATCCCAGGTTGCTCCAAGCCCCATCCAACCTGGCCTTGGACACTTCCAGGGATGGGGCAGCCACAGCTTCTCTGGACACCCTGTGCCAGGGCCTCACCACCCTCACAGGAAAAAATTTTATCCAAATATCTAATCCAAACTTCCCCTCCATTAATTCCATGAACCAGGAGATTTGCTAGTGGCAGGTGCAAGGCAGATCTCATTTAACACATGCCACAATGTGCTCAGCTCTATCTGTGAGACAAGGAATCTTTGGAGATGTTTCCTAAGTAATTTCACCAGTTTGTGGATCATCCAAACCCTTCTTGGTAACACAGATCATGATGCAGCTGAAGGAGTTCTCAAGATGCCTTCCAAAAGTTTTTCCTCCTTCCTGTCATGGCTGTTTCTCCACGATTATTGCCTCTCTTGTCCCTCACATCCCACAGCAAAGTTCTGAGCATCCAGAGGTCAGATGGGCTCCCAGGCACTACAAAAGATTAAATTTGCAATTCAAAAGAAACTATTATGAATCCAACTGTTGTTAAAAATGAGGCCAAGGTTTAGAGTTTTCCAGGATGGGCCACAATAGCAAGAACAAGATCCCTGCTGGGTAACTTGTACATCTTTTACCTCCATTCCCAAGCCTTTATTTCCTTAAGATCTTGAGATAATGTTGCTTCTTAGCTTTTTATCAGACTGTTTGTGAGCACTGGAGGAAATGTTTTGCTATTAAGGCAGCATCTGATGCTTAAACACTTTCAATCTCTCCGAGAGAAAGAAGAGGGGAACAGATGTTAACATCTGCTTTGTTGAATCTGGCCTACATTTTCTTGTTACCGACCCTCTCTTCTCCTCCCCACAGTGTATTGCAGTACCATCCTGCCAGACAAAAACCATAAAATTTCATTCTGCAGTTCTTCTGCTGAAATCAGAAACCTGTAATTGGAGCACAGACTATCTCTAGAACAGAAAGAAAGTAACAACAACAAATCCCTCAACTCCAAATTTGTAAAGTTCATGTGACAAAAGACTTCAGGCATCTGTTCCTCTGGCTAACTTACTGCCAGTGTTACCTTCCCAAAGATTAAATAAATAAAGATACAAAAAGGGCAAGAGTTATTTTCATCATGAATTTTGCCTGCTCTGACTCCCCACAGCCCAGTTTTTGTACAGGAGCTGTCTGCTCAGTAAAGAGCCCTGCAGCACCATTTCAGAGAATATCTCTCCTAGATCCAGGTTTTGCTGTAAATCTTCTAGAACTGCACACAGCAATGACATGCTTCATCCCAGATTTTAGCAGCCCACAATCTTGATGTTATGCTTTAATTGAACTGAAATTACATTTAGTCAGAGCTTGAAATTTCTGATTTGCTCAGATGCCATTGTTTTCACACACAAAGCTCTTGCTCTGTACTTTTTTCCCCTCACCCTTTCCCTCTTGAATTATTTAACACTTAGAAAGCTGAGCTTTGCCACTTTTATTTCCATCCCCAGTTTTATTGCTATCTAAGTGATTTACAAATCAAGCCTTGCATCTAATGGCGCTGTGTATTTCCATTTCCAGTGCTCTTCTTTACTGTCGGCTCTTGTTGGATGGGGCAAACCTCAGACACAAATAACTGAAATTAATGTCAAGTTGCATCATGTGCAGCTTGAATTTCAATTATGGGATCTGAGTGAAAATGCATGTTTTCAGCAAACAGCAATAACGCTGCAACTCGCATTACTAGAAAGCATCACACGCAAGACAAAGACACAGGAGCTCAAAAGCTTAAAACAAATCTGCTTGGCATTTAGTTAAGACCAATAAGCTGAGAGAATGAGCAGTCATTCCCTGCCCTGTGATATGTCTGTGCCTGTTTAGGGCCTGAAACTCCAATGTTTTCTTCCAGAATAATAGGAAGTGAGCAGGGATTAATCTACCCTCCTAAGCCCTTGTGCATCCTAAATATATGGTGGTTTGTGGGCAAGGCAAGTGGCTGAGCCCATCTTTAATTCTGTATTCAGGGATCTGGGGGTGCTGGCTGGCAGTGGCTGAACAGGATCCAATGTGTGACAAATGGGCAAGGAGGCCAGTGGTCTCCTGGGCTTCTGTGTCAGCACCAGTGTGACAGCAGGACCAGGGCAGGGATTGTCCCTCTGTGCTGGGCACTGGGGAGGCCACACCTCGAATTCTTGGGTCAGTTTTGGGTCCTTCATGACAAGAAGGACATTGAGGGGCTGGAGTGTGTCCAGAGAAGGGAACAGATCTGGAGAAGGGGCTGGAGCACAAGGCTGATGAGGAGCAGCTGAGGGAGCTGGGGGGCTCAGCCTGGAGTAAATGAAGATCAGGGGGACCTTATTGCTCTCTACCCTTGCCAGGAGGGTAGAGCCAGGTGGGGTAATTTTTTCTTCCATGTCTCAAGTGAAAGGATGAGAGGAAATGACCTTAAATTGTACCAGGGGAGGTTCAGATTATATGTTAAGAAAAAAAATCCACCATGGAAAATGTGGCTACACTTTGGATTAATGCCTAGGTGTTGGAGTCACCATCCCTGGAGTTTCCAACAGGCATCAGCATGGGGCACTTGGGGATATGGGTTAGGAGTGATTATGGTGGTGCTGATTTGATGGTTATACTGGATGGTCTTGAAGGTCTCTTCCAGCCCTGATGAGTCTGTCACTCACTGTAATGCCCAGAGGGTGTAAATGCTCAATGGGAAGACAATTTTCTTTCATGGTTATTTGTGATCCACCTGGTGATACAAAGCTCAACTTTGTTTAGTTTTCTGGAATGGCTGGAGGAAGGAATTAGAGGTAATGAGGACAGATATATTTTATACTCATGCAGATGTTGAAATGGGTTGAAGGAATCACATTCTCCCCTGCCTGTTCCTCTCCATTGTCTTCATGTTGAGGCACAAGGTTATATTTAGTGTACAAAGTGCAGTGCCCTGTCACTGCTGAAGTTTGTGTGGCTTCAAAATCTTCAGCCGATGGAACAACCAACATATCCCCTCCAAACAGGGGCATGGCAATGCAGCTGCATGTTTTCCTCTTAACTTGCTGAAGAAAATATGTTCCTTCCATCAGAGAGTCACTGCAACATTTGGACATTCTACCCAGGAGTAAAAAGTCATCATATTACACCCCTGTTGCTTCACAAGCACTTCCCTCCAAGAAAGAAAAAATAGCCTTCTAATAGCCTAAAATAATATGATTTTTTTTTTCATGCTACAGTCCAAGTGAAGCTGATGAATGTGCCCAGAAGGCACTTCAAAGAGCCAGATAGATACAATTTATTTCTGGTAAAACCATCCAGAACCTGATGTCCTGGTTAAAATGGCAGCAAGTTAGAGTATTGGAAAACTACTTTTTTATAATCCGGTGCAGGTCTTGCTGTGAAGATCAGCTCTAAGCAGCGACTGAAGAGCTACCCAGCACAATATTAATCAGGTGAACTTTAAGGAGTTATGACTTTAAAATACAGAGAGCTTGTGAAGACATTTTTCTAGGGGACCAGGATGGGGGTTTGTGTTAGATTCAGATTCTCAGTGATTAAACCTTCCCTTTATCTGCATAAGAGAAAGTGCAAAGATGGATTTCTATAATTTATTCCTCTGAAAATACATTTTAAGCAGGAAAGATAGCAAGTTATCTCTCACTGTTTCTGCTGCTTCCCAGCTCAGGGTGTTGGCTTTGGTCAGACACTCAGATCCAAACTGAGGTCACAAACCCCATTTTCATGCCCCAACAAATGCTTACACTACTCAACTGTTAATAAGGGCTTTAGACTGGGAAGGAATGAGCCAAGCCAGTCCTTCTATCCCTGTAGGCACCACTTCACCTGTGCTGATGCTTCTGGCCCCATTAGGAGTTCCCAAATGTAAAATGTCTGCATCCCCACCCCCTGACAGGGCACTGAAATTGCTTTGGATGAACTTGGGTAAGATGCAGCTGCTCCTGTTAGGGCTGTGTTTCAGGAAGCAGATTGTTTTTCATTTACTGTATCTGCCCCAAAATAATGTGCTCAGTCTAAGCTGATGATTTAGGCTCCCTTTGTAGCTGCTGGACTGACAGATTCAGCACCAGAAGTCACTTAATCCCATTGTGAGGCAGAGCTGTGATGTCTCTAATAAATATAAAGGAAGTTTAGACATCTGGCTCAGATTCAGCATTGAGCTTTTAGATAGTTAAGTTAGGTGAAAGCAAATTCAGCTACACTATGAGCCTGAAAAGTTGCTGACAACCAAGAATAGGCATGTCAAACTCAAGGCATGCAACTTAAACAAAGAAGAACTTATTTTGGAAGGGTTCCTGCAGAAAAAAAAATATGCAAGATACAGCCTTTGTGGGGGAAGATAGAGGGGGCAAAGCAATATGTGAGTGCTCTTTTCCATGGGCAGATAAAACCCAGTGTCAAAGGTAAAACAAACCATTTATATTTCTGACAGCTTCCCTGGTTTATTGTGTGCAAAAGCTTTTGGAAGTCAATAGAAAGGTCAACCAGCAGGGTGGAAATTTTATTAAAAATATTTAGACTGGCTTTTATTGCCAAATGTAAATGGAAACCAATTAGATAATCAAACTAAAAGTAGACAAAGAAATGGCATCAACACTCCCAGAATGTAATGATCATTGCTAAGGATGGGTTTTGTCCAGTTACTTGCCTTTGGTAGTGGTGGCAGGGGAAAATCAATTATGTTTCACCTTTTAACTCCCTCTTTTAAAACCTTGCAAAATGATTTCATACAGCATCAAAGATCCAGCAAATAAAACAAGGAAAAAGTGGATAAGAGAGAAAGGATGATGTAAACAACCTGTAAATGCTGGTCTGCAAAAGACCCTAAAAAAAACCCCAAAAACATGGGGAAATGGGTTAAAGAGGTACTGCTCCATTGCAGCCATGAGTGCAGAACAAAATTATTGTGGCAAAGCTTTGTATCCATGGGGTGAGAGGTGTGATTCCTTCAGCTCCCCCTATGGAACATTTGGCATTTGCATTTGCAACAAAAAAGCAATGAACATCTTCAGCTCGTGACCACCCAAGTCCAAGCCACAGCAGTCAGGCCATCACAAGGTTGTGACTGAATCACTGAATCACAGAATGGTTTGGGTTAGAAGGAATTTAAATTCACCCAGTTCCACCCCCCTGCCATGTGCTGGGACGCTTTCCACTAGACCAGGCTGCTCAAAACCCCATCCAAACTGGCCTCGAACACTTCCATGGACAGGGTGTCAACAACTTCTCTCATCAACCTCTTCAAGGGCCTCATCACCCTCACAGAAATAATTTTTTCCCTGTATCTAATCTAAACCAACTCTTTTTCAAATTAAAGACATGATACATGTGCAACAATGGTGTACTTTGGGTTAATCCTCTGGGAGCCCATCGTGTCTTCTGCATTTTGTGCACAGATAAAGGTAACCAAGATAAGCGGGGTTCAGAACCAGGTATGTTCCTCCCATCCACCCATGAGGCTGCTGTGACACTGTGACCCCAGGTCCAGCAGCACCAAAGCTGAACATGTGTCCCCAAAAAGGGCACACACAAATACACACTCAAACAGACACAGAGAAGAACATAGAGAGCACCTCATAAACTCGCACAGCACTCACACAGACATGAACATGCAATGCCTTCCTCCTCCCCAGCTAACTCGGGTTGAAGTTGCTACAGGAATAGACACAGTAGGGATTTTTCCAGCA
>NW_005054419.1:433248-459321 GCF_000277835.1 Geospiza fortis | reverse complement strand
TTGGCTGACTCACCCACCTCGACTGGATTCACTGATTAGGTTACAGGGACTCAGACTGATCCCTGGGTCCCTGAGTTTGGAAAAATGGCCCTTAATCACATAACCCCACAAAGAGCACATGACATTCCTTCCAGACCTCTTCCTGTCCTTTATTTCTTCTTTTCACTTGCCCTTTGTTTTGTCCTCCATTCCCTGCCTTGTCTGCCAAATAATAACCAAATGTCAGCAGTTTCTGCAGCAGGGAAAAATTTCCACACTGGTTAGTCCAAAGAGAGAACTTTCCCCCTGTGCCATGGATCATTGTGACATCCAGTTTTGTCTCTTCAGCTCATGAAGTGGTGCCATTAACCCATAATGCCATATTTTGTTGTGGCTTGGGAACCAAAGGAAATATATTTTGGCTATTGGAATCCTTCCCTACAACAGTAACTCATTTAGCTGAAGGCACATCCAAGTGAAATTGGAAAGTTGGAGAGAAGTTTGTGAAATGTCACAGGGTGGTTTGTGTGGATCAATGAGATTACCTTGGTCCCTCAGCTCTGGCGTTATGAACTGCCAGCACATCAGCGAGGCAGCTTGGCTGGGCAAGACCCCAATTGCACTCCCAACTTTTCCCAAAGAACAGGAAGGGTAAGGAAAATGTCAATCTCTACTTTGTTGTGATTTGGAACCTGGTCTGGCCTCCAGACTGGGGTAATCTGCTCCACTCTATTAGAGCAAAGGGAAAATCCATTCCATTTCCACTAATACATTCCATCCCTTTTAAAAGAAATAGAAACTGGTTAAACAGGAGGATTTTTATCTCTGTCTGATATCGAGTTCTTAGACAATCTTCTTATTTTGGCCTGAGGTAGCACACTGAAATGTGGGTTCTGTTATGTTTCACACTCCTTTTTTCCTTGTTCCCAGTGCTTATAACTGCATGGAAACCCTGTAACATCACATAGTTAATGGCAGGAAAGAATATTGGTACCAGTGTCACTTTAAATCATGACAGCTCTGCTTAAACAAATTATCATCTTCCACTCTTCAGAATACATGTGATGCCTGATGAAAGGTCAAAGACAAAGCTTTTAAACCAAAATAGAAAGCAGATTTAAAGACAGTGCAACCCTATTCCTTTCTTATTACCTTTGACTTGCTTTATAGGGACATGAAGGATGCAGGTCACCTCTGCAATCTGAAAAAGTCTGATTGCCTTTCAAACCCTTTCATTTGTGCAGGGTTATTTAATTTAGCTAAGAAATCCTGTAAAATTTCTGCAAGCTGTAAGTTTCACATGCAAAGAGGGTCTGGCTCATCCTGTGCATCCCATCCTTCATTCCTTCTTGTCTTGTCCAGGACTAACTGACCCTTTCCATGTGTTTCTCCTTAATGCTCACCCTAAACAATAATAAATCTAATTATCTTCAGTGTTTCAGATCTTCACTACTGCTGCTGCTGCACTTTACCTCTTATTCTTATAAGAACTTAGCTTGAAAACATCCTTCTTTTCTTTTCTCATACCATTACAACTTGCATTCTTTACAAGACGGTTAAGACTCTCAGGGGCAATTAAAACACAAATGCAGAATATTTCCATGGATCCACTTTTATTTTCCTGGAGACAGTAAAACAAAGCTACAGCCCAAAGGCTAAAGAGAATTCATTACTGTGCATGTTGTTATCCTCTAATGTCACCATAAATTAGTTGGAAGACTCTCCTCCCAAAATAAGGATCACAAAGATCCTTTGAGGTTAAAGTTTTGTTACAGCAAGATGTCCTGAAAGCATCCTCATTTTAGAGACCCTGCAGGCTTGGAAATACTCATACCTTGGAGGGCCCCATTTTGAATCATGCACATTCCCTTAGGCAGTGGGGAAAATAAAGAAATCAGTATTATTGAAAATGTCCTTTCTCACCCTATTTCTAACTGTGTTTGTACTGATGAGGCAGGAATTTGGAGAGCTCATCTTCTTCCTTCTATGCCAAATACTCATCTATTATAATGTTTTACATCAATTTAATAATTCTAATAATAAAATATTATAAAACACATTCTTATTGCAAATTTCCTGAGAATGGATGTAATTTTATTTTTCACATCCCTTGCATTGTCTCTTTCACTCCATGCTATTTAACATTTTGGACACACAGATCTACCCAAGGAATGACGTGTCATAACAACAGAAAATCCTTTCTCATAAAGGCAAATAATCTAAGAAGACAGAGGTCAGAAAAGGACATTTATGAGCATTTTCAAGAGCCAGGGAATGTGAAAGACTCCCAGATAACCTGGTGCTGTTTGAAGCCTTCAATGGAGTCCCATCTGAGCTCCAGCCACTGCTCTGGGAAGGAGAGGCTCCCTCCAGGATCCACTGCTGTATTTTCAGCCCTATGGAGACATCCTGGACAGCCTGGAATACACCACATACAACTGGGAAGGGAAATTTCCCTTATGGTGAGGTGAAATCCCACTTTAATATCTCTAAATGCAGCTGTTTATGTGAAGTTACCTTCATCTCTGTGAAATCTGGTCAGTATAGTCAATAATAAGAACAATTCAGCTACAAACCTCTAGGTATTTATTTAATGATAAATATAACTTTCAATACATCTTTCTTTAGTCCTTGTTGACTTTTCTTTCTTTTTTTTTTCCAAGTCATTAATATTCTCATTTAAGTCTGTGTTTAAAATACGGTTTTTTGAGATGGGGAAGTTTAAACCAATCATTTCCGTTGCACCATCTGGTATATCTTTGGGTAATTATGACACCCAAAAATACACTAATTTTTCAGATGTTTTTCAGGTGTTATTAACAATCTATCCACTGGATGTATGAAGGTCATTTTAAAGGACTGATGGTTTGTTTTGCTTCTGAAGGTTTTCTTTGGTACATTTTTGTTTTGTTTTGTTTTGTTTTGTTTTTTAATAAGAGTGTGAAATCCATCCATGTCTTCAATTTTGATAGCAGCATTATTATCTTGCTAGGATCTTTGATGGGCCCAGCATATCAAAAAGGCACTGAAAGAATTTCCCATGCTTCCCATTGGCTCAGGGAATATTGGCATTCACTTATTCTGAGGAGTGTTTCTGTTCTGAATTAAGATCTTTTGCCTAGAATTTCAGATAATATCTCCAACTGAAAATAATTTTTTATCCCAGAAAATGCCTTTAGGATTACAATTTCAGATCAGGAACTAATATAAAGAATAATGTACTGAAAAAACAAAGATGAGTTTTCTGAAGCTGTATCGATCACACAGACAAGGAACTTCTTCTAGACTTTCACGCTCAGGAATCAGAAGGGTTTTTTTGGTTACATAAGGTTATGTTACTTATTTTTGCTGTTGTTGCTCTTGGTGGTGGGTTTTTTCCTTTCAAATTTGAGAAATGCAATATATTGTGATCAACTCCTAGAGAAGTAATTTATTTCTTCTGAAATACTGATAGGGTAGGCAATATAATTAACTTCCTGGTGCTCCTAGAAATAATTGATAGTGGTCCATGACATCAGACACCTTATCTATCTGTACAAAAAATTCTTCTTCTTCTTCTTCTTCTTCTTCTTCTTCTTCTTCTTCTTCTTCTTCTTCTTCTTCTTCGTCGTCTTTGTCTTCTTCATCTTCTTCCTTCTTTCTTCTCCTCCTTCTTCTTCTTCTTCGTCATCTTTGTCTTCTTCATCTTCTTCCTTCTTTCTTCTCCTCCTTCTCCTCCTTCTCCTTCTTCTCCTTCCTATTTTATTATTATTATTGTTGCTGTTATTGTGATGTAAGGTCTCATTGCTATCACTTTATTATTATGTATAAATCCTTTGGTCCCCCAAATCCATGTTCAGGCACCAGAAATATAATTTTCAAGGTGTCTGGCTACTGATGATCTTGCTAGTAATGCCCCAAGTTTGGATTTTTCCATGATGTTAGAAATAAATTATCAGAAGCTCTCCCATCAACTTTTCCTACAATGCCCTGGTACTGTATTTGAGGAAACACCAATGTCTTGGGCAGAAACAAAAGATTCAAGATGGTTCATATGCCTGATAAGGAAAACATGGATCTTTTAAATTTTTCCAAAATTCTCTGCTTTGTACATTATTTCAACTCAGCATCTGCTGGACGTCTGAATCTATTATTGCCATATATGCAAAATAAATCAACAAAATAAGGCAAAATTACTTTGAAATTAAGAATGGATTTTTTTCCTGCTTCAATACAACTGCATATTTCTGAGCTACAAACCCAGATTTGTACTCTTTTCCCAGAATCAAAGGAATCAACAGAAAGAAACAGACATTTCTGGGATGTGATATATCTGACATCTAAAATAGATCAGATGTGCCACGTCTGTTCCTATCCACTGGCTCCATAAAAGGAAGGGAGCTGACTTCTCAGGCTCCTGCACTGCAGAATTTATTTCAACTAATTTTAGCAGTGTATTCCATTTTGAGATGCAGTGAATTAGGTGTCTATGGTACCATATTACAGTGAAGTTGGGTGTGTAGGGTAAGGGAAAATCTTATATAAGAACACCAGATTGGGAAAAGACAAGACTTTCTGCATGTTCCCATTTTTAGGCTTGCAGCAGAAGCAGCAAACTCCAGGCTAAAGAATAAATTGCTGTGACAACATAATTCTGTTAATCAATTAGACAGCTCAAGAGAGAAAAAAAAAGTGATTACTGAAAGCTGACGATGAGTTGCCTGCAGAGGAAGACATAAAAGCAAACAAACAATCCCGCCTGCCAATTTAGCCTGGAGGGGACACTCACATTCTCCTCTGACCCCAAATCTAAGCAGCAGTTGAACTTTGAGCACAGCAGCAAGTCCCATCAACCAGCTGCTTTCCATTCCACACAGGGTTTCACTGTCCAGCCTACTGCCTCCAGCCTGAAAGATGTGAGGATGTGCTTCCAGCAGTCATTCATCAATTTTTCTACTCTGCTGCAGGGATGCACGACAGGCTGGAGGTGTGTCATTTTTATATTTTTTTTTATTCCATAACTATCCAAAATAGAGAGAACAAATGAGCTTTGCTCAGCATCCATCCTGCCAGAACACCAACCTGGCCCGGCGTTCTGATGATGAGAGAGAGTTATAAAATAACACGCTTTGGCTGTTGTTTAGCAGATAATAGAAGCCATCAGGGAGAGAGGAAATTCCGAGTGGCACTTTCCTGACAGCTCATCTCTGGCAAGCTGTCAGGTGCAGGCTCCGAGGAGCTTCCCCCGAGCAGAGCAGAGCCCAGCACACTCCAGGAGCTGTTCAGAGCCAAATCCTGACCTGCGGGGCAGGCTCCCATTGACCAGCCTGATGTGTGCTAATTGTGTACCAAAAGGATTAAATTAGCGAGGCAATCGTCTGCCATTTGCTTTTTCTCCTTCTCCCTCTCTCTCTGTTTCCTAATTTGCTTGAATCGCGCACTCGAGAGGAATTTTTAGACTAGGAAGCTTGTTAGCTAAAATATACTTCTCCATTCACTTGATTTCATCTGCCAAAAGCCTCAAGCAAAGTGCAAGTAAGGACAGATAAAAGGGTAGTAATTAGAGCATATAGTGATTAATTTTTTTAAAAAATCATTTGTGTGATAACGACTGCGTTTTTGTTGCCACTTATCTTTCATTATGGAAATTAGAGAGGAATGAATCCATAACTTCTGACCTCAGGTATATGAGGACTGCAGATCCTTCTCCTTGTGATTGGGAGCATTTCCCCTTGTGATGTTAATGAAATAATTTTACTGTCAACTGTTCTTTCAGTTGTTGAAGAACAGGGCTCCGGCAGTGAAACAAAATTTCCTGTAGATTCAGAAAAATTTTGGAGCCTCTTCCATCTTTTCTAGAATAGAATCAGATCAGAGACACACCAATATTGCATTATGGAGTATGTACAGCAGACTTTGCATCTATATCATATGTAAGTTTGTGTATATATATGTGAAGTTTCCAGTTACAATCTTAATTTTGTTGCCTTTCTTATTTGAAATGCCAGATGAATATGGATTCTTCCACAGATAAATGAAATACAGTGGAACAAGAACATTAACTTAAATGAAAGCGAATATATAGACTTCAAAATCAAAAAGGAAGAGGAGAAAAACCTAAATTTCATATTTCTGAATAGACTTCACACCCCTTGATTCACAGTCTCCAACCTATGGGGTAAAAAGTGATGCTGAAATACTCCATTTTTCCCTCTAAAAAAAGCATAAGAGGGAAAATGAAGTGAAATCAGAAGGAAAGAATCCTTCTCTTGATACTTTAGCTATTTTGTCTATCTCAAATTTAATGAGAGACTCTCAGTAAGCAGAGTCTGGAATACTTGAAGCACAAAGACTTTGTGTGGAAAACAGCTGTGGAACACAGAGACCAACCTGGATTGGAAGAGTCTTGTCTCAGATACTGCTCCCTGCATTCCACCAGGGGTTTTTCACACATCCAGCATCCCATAGAAAGGCAGATCAGCACTGGGAAGACATGCAGGGACTTTCTGGATGGTGTTGGTCAGAGTTTATTTATACAAATGCCACAGGGGCCAGTCAGGGGTGATGCTGTTCTTGGGCTGGGAAGAGTTGCTGGCAATTGTGGCCACAGAAGCGAAGATGAGATGATTGAGTTGATGGAGTGGAAGGCTGGAAAGGCAAGCAAAAGAGGCAAGAGTGGGTTTGGGAGAGCAGATGATGATTCCTGGCAGAATTCCTTAAGCAACTTCAACAGGAAAAAGGTAAGAGTCAGATCTGCAAAGAAATCTGAGGAACAGGTGTTCCATTATGTAGGAAGTTTGGGAATTTCAGCAGAAGACCCTTGTGGCTAAGCCAGACACTTTCCAATGACCAAAATCCATCCTTGAAGGTTTTCAAGGCTTGGACAGAAAATATCATTCTGTCTCTACCTAGAGAGTATTCTCTGGGAGTATGTTGAGAATATTCCACAACTTCCAGTGAGCTGCTGGACAAGGAGGACTTCACAGGCCCACAGCTAGAAATTGCTAAGGAAACAGAATCACAGAACCTTTTATGTTGGAAAAGACTTTTAAAATTATCAAGTCAAAGTGTCAAGTCCACCACTCAACCATGTCCCTTAGTGTCACATCTGCATTTATTTTAAAAGCCTCCAGGGATGGAAACTCCACCACTTCCCTGGGCAGCCTGTTCTGATGCTTGACAGACTTTTCAATTAATAAATTTTACCTAATATCCAATCTGCCCTCCCCTGGTGTAACTGGATGCCTTTTCCCCTTGTAGTATCACTTGTTACCTGGGACAAGAGTCCAACCCATTTCTCTTGAGCCTCCTTTTCTCCAGTCTGAGCCCCCCAGCTCCCTCAGCTGCTCCTCACCAGCCTTGAGCTCCAGACCCTTCCCCAGCTCTGTTCCCTTCTCTGGACATTTTCCAGCACCTCAAAATTTTTCTTATAGGGGGCCAAAACTGAACCCAGAATTAGTGATGGGGCTGAGAACAACCCAAAATTAGTGATGCAGCCTCAGCAGTGCCAAGTATAAATAAGAAATTATTTTTGTTTCTCTAATGTTGGTGTTAGTGACAGCACCAATTCAATATTGGAAAACCAGGAAGACATCCAGAAAATATCATTTACATTTCTGTGCTTCTACAGGAACACTAGATTGATAACTATGTTGCTAAATATATAAGAAAAGTAGATCTTTAGACATTTTATACAGATAAAAGTGTGCCTATATTTTTTGTTTTTTGCTTAATCTTCAGTAAATTGTTTTATAGTGGAACCATGGTGTAATCCTGAAAATCCAGGGCACAGCTCAGGACAGAGGGTGTTCAGTCAAGCTTCTCTCCATCTGCATAACAAAGAGTGTCACTGTACCTGGAACTCTGGTTGCCTTTCAGCAGGCAATTATTTGGTTCAACGAATGCTCCTTAGGTTGAACATCGGGGAAAAAACCTTCAGCCAGCCAGAGGAGTCACCCCTGCACTCTGCTTTTGTGAGCATGAAATCTCCTTCTGCCCTGGCTGTGAATAGGAGAGTCAATCACAAGTCAGGAATGATTTAGATAAGGTTTGACCCTGCCTTAGGTCAGAAACAGGGCAGAGATGGTTTTTGATTTCTCCTCCAGAGAACTGCATCCATGAATCTCAGTTTCTACCATTGCATTCCTGTGATTTTCTATGAATATTAAACTGCTGTCGAGGTCCAAGGCATCTTGAGATAAAACATGACATTCCTGGAGGGTGATTCAGTCCATCCCAAACAGGTGAGCATTTTTCTAGAGGCAAGTGGGTGAGGGGGAGTAGATCTGAAAAAGATTCCCCAGAAAATTTATTTCTCAGTTCATCTTCTTAGCAAGAAGCCAAGAAGATGGATTGAATCATTGGGATATGTTATTTTTTTTTACCATTGCAAGTCTTTTGATGTACTGAAGATAAAAAAGAGGCCTTGTGACTAAGAAACTTTTCCCAACACAATGAATTCTCAGGCAGCAGGAAGGATGGGAACTCCACAAAGAAATAATAAATCAGTGTTTTACATCTTCAAAATATTTAGTGGGTTTACAATATTAGAATTACATATTAGTTTGGATTTGTCAGAAACAGAATGTTTTATATCTCAAGTTTTAATAATTTTCCTGATAATTGGTTATAGATACCCATAGTAATTCTACGTTTGAGTTAGTTCTTCACCTAGAAGTTCTTGTTTTTAGCTTTTTAAAATATGTCTTAAATAACCTAGTTCATTTAATTATGATTAAAAGGAAAGAAGGTGACACACACAGAAAGAGTTGTGTGCCACAGTGTTTATTGGTTAGATTTTCTTAAATAACAAAAAGGAAAGTCACATTTTGACACCTTAAGAGAGAGGTTATATGGCAGAGTACGAAAGACTCCGCCAGTGTCCTTATCAAACACAGGACTCATGTAAAATATTACTCAAATTTCTATGATGACTTTTACTCTCTTCAGCAATGAAAGATTTGCATTTCTTTAAAAAACATTATATTCTTAAAAGATTCGCCTCCCAGACTAAAAGCTTACATTCATTCATGCAAAAGCAATTTTTAAATAAGCCAGTCCATGAATTTGGGGTGGACAATACTAATCTGAATTGCAGCCTCTACAACTGATTGTGAAGAAGTTGAAAAACCTTGTAAGAATTTTGCCTTGCAAATCCAGCTGCTGCCAGTCCAGGTGCCATACAGGTGAATTTTGTGGTGCAGCAACCAAGATAATAATAATTTCTGTAAGTATAACTAACAATCTCTTGAATTTCAAAAATCTATGAATACTTTTTAATGGATGTGTACTCAAAAAAAGATATTTTTCACCAGCTACATCTGTCTAAATTTCACTGGTTGGTCTTTGAGTAATGGTGTCAGACTCTCCCTGCAGTCAGAGCAGACATAAAGGGACATCTAGAATGGAATATTTCATTTTCCAAAAAGCTGCTAACAAAGATGTAGTGAGGAATTGGCCTATAAGCCAAGGCAAAGGTAATTTAGAGGAACTTCAGCTTTGCCTCCAGTTCCATTTGCTAGCTACTGAGGCATCAGGTGGAAGTGAGAGCAGCTGAATGGGAATATCTGCAGAGAGAAATGTCCCGTCTGTGTGCTAACTTCAGGCTCCTTGAGCTCTGGGACTTGTAAACACATTGGAAATAAATTCCTGTCTTAGACACTAATCCCTGGCATTATTTCCCTTGTATTATCTTGTCTGGAGTGTAAAACTCAATCCTCGATTTTTTCTCCCCACTTGGAGAATATCATTAATGCTAATTGTGAACTTGGCTGTGATTGCATATTGCTTAGTGTGATGCTAATGAATTTGAATAGTAATTTGTACTATATTGAATTAGCATCATATCTCAGAGACCATGGAGAATTGAACCCTAAAGCTTTCATCATCCCTTTCTTCTCCTTTTACCAGCCAGGCCTCGTGGCTTTTCTGCTTTTTGAAAATCATTTAACAGGCTGCTCACTGCCCAGCTGAGATGGGATCAGCACTGCTGACAAGAGCACTCTAATACCTTATTACCAGCTAAATATAGACTGGTTTGAAATCAGAATGAGTTAAGGTTAGTGCTATCTTTTAGGATATCTATTTTTTGTTATTACCAATTAATTTATTTATTTATTATGTTCACAGAATCACAGAATGGGTCAGGTTGGAAGGGACCACATCAGTGGGGTCACCTGGTGCCACCTCCCTGCTCCAGCAGGGTCATCCCAGAGCACAGGCTCAGGATTGTGTCCAGACAGTGCTGGAATATCTCCAGGGAGGGAGACTCCACACCCTCCCTGGGCAATCTGTTCAGTGTTAAAATATAGATCATGTACAGAGCTCCAAAACCTCCCACGTCCTCTGGGTTGCTGAAGCCAAATCCAAGTTAAGTGCAGAGAACATCAGAACGAAATCAGTGTAAAGACATTTTCCAGCGAAGGAATGAGACCTCCATGCACACATTAGTAGTAACAAAATTTCCATGCTTTGGTTGGAAATTTTAGAAGCATGAGGGAAATAAATAATTTGGTAATTTAAAGATTTTCTTCTTTTATTTTAAACCTAACTATCTACATGAGAATAAAAGCTTAGTCATTTTGATCTGCGACCCTCTACAGGTTTAGGTGAAGAAGAAAACTAGACAAAGATGAGAATATATAGAAATCAATTATAATCAGATATAATTTTAAAAAATTTAATATAAATTTCAGTATTTCTGCAAGATCTTGGCAACAGAAAACCCAAGCAACCATAGCTTTCAAGCTCCTAAGAAAGTGGAGTTAATTATTTGCAAATAAGTATGTTCAAAAGATCATAAATACTTTTCCAGAAGATCTTATGATTGTCTCACGGTAACATAAATGTTAATGTACACAGTAAATGTAGCTATATTTGAATTTTCAAAAATGAAAATAAGCTTTGATTACAATTTAAAATGTCAGAATAAGATTTTAAATATTTTGGGATTTTTTTCTTTTTTCCCTGAATTAATAATGTAATTCATTATACACAGATTCATACGCTAAGTAATGTAATATCTCAAATATTTGTGACAAAATCAAAATATTTTATTGTCTTGCTATTTAATATGCTCCTACCAAAACAATTCTGTAATCCCATGTCTCACAGTCCTACTGGAGAATTATCTGCTCCTCATTGCCTTTGTATGCAAGGACATGAATATTTTTGAACAATTCCTTCCTGACTGTTTTCTCAGAGCTATGGGACATTTCATACATGAATATTCTAGAGGTTTCTCTGATATTCTCTGTGACAGAGAGAGGCTTGGAAATAAGATAAAGGAAATTTACTGAAGGGGTTAAAGCCATTTTTGGGTCATGTATATGTGTGTAGATTTTTATACAATTTTTTCTCCTGACTAGAAATAAATAAAGAAACCTGTGGGCACTGGGCAGATCTGTGCTCATTCCTTTCTAAAAGGGAGATTTATTACAGAGTCAGTGCTTTCTCCAGCTTCACTTGCCTTACATGAAACTCACCATGATATTCATTCTGCATTCCCCCACCACAACTCCTCCACCTGACTTTGTTTTATGACCTTGAACCAGTCTAAACAATCTCTGACAAGCTCATCAGTGATTTGTGATTATTCCAACAGAAGTATAAATAGCAGCTTAGTAAAAAGCTGAATTAAATAAGTAAACTATGCAATACTTTCCCAAGCTTGAATTGCAGCAGCAGGCTGGAAAAATTACACTTTATTTTTCTAAAATCTCCTACAGAATTCCTGAATTAAACAGTAAAATTCAATATGACCAAATTACCTGTGATGTTACTGTAAATTGCTCCTGCCTAGAATCACATAATTCATTGAACTAAACCTTCAAAGGATGAAAACTGAATTGAGCTATGTGAGAATCTTGCTTACATACTCCATGTGAGTTCAAACATCCTCATGAACAGCATTTGGCTGTTTCAACCACAAATATTTGATTCTGGTGCTGTGAGTCTGAAAACTGAGTAGGACCACTTCAGGGAAGGGGATGGAATTCAGGGAAAAAAGGATCCAAAACCAAGAGAGGAATGAGGGTTCCTCAAAGATCTGACATCAGGTAGATGTCGCCAGGCCATTCTGTCAGAGGGGTGTGGAGGTGTTACCTATGGGCTCAATAAATAAAATTCTGATAGATGAGTGACTTGCAAAGACCCACAAGAAAAATGAATTTGCAATGCAGCAGCTCCATGATAAGAGCTGAGAGGTGGGAAATGCTTTGGTCCCTCCAAACTCTGCTTGTCATCCACATGGGGTTTCATTCCACCCCTTCAGCTGAAAGTAAACTGATGTGTGGAGACATTCTGAATTGCCTGTTCCCATTTACCTCAATTACAACATCATTCTCTCTTATTCTGTGCTGCAAAGGGATTGTTGGAAATTCCTGTGGTGGAAAGTGAAGGGATGTGTGCCCAGGTCCAGCCCTAACACAGATTCCCAGCCTGGCTGACACATGTGCCCACAGAAAGCAGAGAGAACATCCTGAATTCCACAGTTTAGGAATATTTTCGTGTGGCTGACAGTAGAATTTGCTCCTATCCTGATCAGCCATGCTCTCCCTTTCCTGATTTTACAGCCCTGTGAATTGAGTCTGAGACATATGTGCCAATTCCCCACAACAGTCTTGCCCGAGTCTTTTATATTAAATTTTCCAATATGATTCTCTTACCTACTTAAATGACTTTCATTTATTAGGATTGGTTTTTTTTTACTTTGCTTGTGTCTCAGTTCTGTCTCAGTAAAAAGGGGTGACAGTCTTGCCTTGCTTTGCAGGACTGTCGTGAAGATTACTAAGCTGAAGTGTGTGAAGACATTTAATGTATCATAAATGTGTTCAGAGCTCGTGCTAATTTAGGATTGGGAAAATTAACCTGAAGTGCAGAGCACATCTGCTTTGCCCTGATCTCCAGTCAGCACAGCTCACCAAGTCAGACTGCAATATGGTGATAAATATAATCACTGGAGATGTCAAACATCAAACTGCTATTAGCAATACAGAGATAATGTGGAAGCACTTCTGAAACCCACACTGAAGAAAAAATTAGATTATTACAAAGGGCTTAGGAAACAGTAATTCAGCTTCCTCAGAGTGTTAAATGCATTGAATATGTTGAAGAGGAGATTAGCAAGGAACTTAATTAGGGTCTATATGTAAGTTTAAAGATATTTTTCACTGGTAAGAGAACAGATTATTGATAAGTGACAGCTTGGTACTGTGAACAACTCAATGAAATAGTCAAATGTAGGAGCTGTTATTTGAAACAAGATAAATTCAGATTATAAATAAACCCCAAATATTCAACAGGGAGAACAATTTACCACATGCAGAGATGCAATCAACTCACCTGTACATGAAGAGATCAGTAATGCACACTCTCAGGAGCAGAATGAGGGTGTAAGTGCCCTGGTTTGTGTTATACAAGAAAACAACTTAGATCAAAATGATCCTGTCTGACTCGTAAACATAAATATCCATTGCCTATCAAGACCATTTATTGTCACCTGTAACAGGAGCTGTGCAGAAATCCTGCTCAGAACTGGGATCCCTTCCTTCCAGCAAAGCACCAAACCCTTGGCCCTGCTCCTGCCACCAAGGAACGTCCCTCTGGAAAAACATCTTTAAACCCAAATGGCATCTTTCTGCTGCAGATCTCCTGCATGGAAGAGCAAAAAGTTCTTCTCTGATACATTTCAGACCCAAACATGAGATTAATCTCAGCTGAGTCTCTGTCTGCAGGCGCATTTCAGCGATTTGACTGTGTATGCCTTTTGTCAAATACATTTGTCATAAGATGGTATTTTCCAAAAACCTCCCAGAATAAACTTATTTTGTTTACAGAAATAGCCTTGGGTTTAAAGAAAAAAATACCCTGATACTTTGTTTTCAATATATTTTAAAAAAAGAACATTTTAAACTGTTGGAATTTTCTGTAAAAGCTGCATTTTCAAAAATAGTAAGTTGCAAAGAAACCTTGTAAATTTTGCTTTGACATGGTACTCAGGAAAAATTTGGAAATCCAAGCCATGAAGAAGTGTTTTTTTCTAAATTCACATCCCAGTTAGTCTATAATTCTGTCCAAAACCAAATAAAACTCCTAAATTCTTCAATATAATCAAAAGAATAAGAAGAAATATTAAGAGATACAGATAATTTTTAAAGGTATTTGAAGAAATGTGAAACAAGAGAATGGAATATGTCTGTAAAAATAAGTCTATCAGAATCAAGGTCAAAATTTCATCTGGGTCTAAACCAATAAAATGTGTCATTTTCCACATCAAAGAAGTGGTGGGTCCCTCTGCTTCAGATTTCCAGGGAGCCACGTGGGGATGCAAACTCTGGCTGGGCCCTGATGCAAAGTTTAAACTCCTGTTTCCACCTTTCAGCTGACATCCCTGAAAGCCTCTTCAGACACATCCTCTACTTTCAGCATAGGCATAAAATCACAGAGAAAACTCTTTTCATCCATTTGTCACGCACCTTTACTCAGTGACACACCTGCCATTGTCAACATAAGGTGAAGGAAAAGAAGCAACTCTTTCAAATTAAAATTAAATGTATTCTCTACCCTCTTCTTTTTTTGGTGTGTGTGTTTGGTTCTTTGTTGATTTTGTTTGTTTGTTTGTTTGATTGTTTGTTTTTAACCCAAGGTAATGGGGTCAGACATGAAAGCACCACATAGTCTCAATAAATAAATTATTGTTGACTGCAGTTTTCCATGACTGTAAAATATTGAGATTGTTCCTTAGGAACATCCAGTTGCCATCCATCAGTCTGTGGCTAGGTCATGAATCACTACAAAAATGGATGTGCAGAGTTGTCTCTGTTCAATAGATGTCCAAGATTTCAGATGTTCCCTCATGTGCTGTGGACTTTATTATGATGGTGAAGCATTTATCAACAACGACCAAAATAAAAAATCACTTTCAAGTGGACTTCAAGGCTGGGTATTCACGAGAAAAAAACAACTCATAAATAATCTTTTAAAATATTACCATTCTTCTGTGAAATAATTTCTTTTCTTGATGTATCCAGGGAACTTGTTGACTTCCTTTTGCAGAGTTGCAAGAGAAATATTACATACTCCTTTGTCAAAGTGAGAGTTTTTATTGGAATGAGTTTCATGGGAGACACTTGATGCCAGGGTGTTGATTTGTTTCTGACTAAATATATTGGGACCACGTAAAATACCCCTCAAAAAGACCATCCCATCCAGTGATGCCCTAATGCAAATCAGTAGTGCAGCACCTGTGGGTCAGACCTTTCAACTGGCAAAATAAAGACAGGAACTATTTATACAAAGAGAGGGGGCTGGACTGAACCAGTGGGGGTGATTAAAGGGCTGCAAAAGCACTTGCATCACTTGGAAGTGAAGGAAAAAAACCCCAATATAAAAAAAAAAAAAGAAAAAAATTGTTGAATGCAATAGAAATTCAGGAAAATAATTAATGGCTTAGAGAAGGCAGATGCGGTGTTCTGTTCTCATCTTAGACTGTAAGAAAGAAGGCAGCAGAGGGAAATAAAAATAACAGTTTGTTCTTTTCTTCTTATCTCAGATGCTCCTAGAAGTTAAGTCCATTCATTCCCTGGTTCTGCTATGGAGTTCTCACTAAGTAACTCCTCAGGGACAGAAAGTTACAGGATTAGACATGCAATTGTAATTTGTAAAACAAATAGCTTCAGCTAATTAATGGTACTAATTCTCAACTGCTGCAGCCATAAAGCTCAGGAGACAATCTGGGCTGGTATTTTAATACACTGGATTCACTTTGTTTGGCACTGTTGTGTTGCTGAAGAGACAGGGCTTGTTTTTATGTAAATGCAATTTCCTTACTCATAAATTTAGTACAGCAAGAATAAGGAATATTCCAACTTTTTTTTAACAAGGTTTTTCTGGATGCTGCTTTCTGCACTGCCGTGCATGTCTGTCTTATTCTGAGCTCAGAAAGTTTGAGCCACATTTAGCCAAAAACATGCACAAAATTAAATAACATTGTGATGGGTTTAGTGTCTATTATTTTCTCTATAGAATGGAGCAACCTGGTGAAACATCTCAATATTGGTTAAAGCATCTCTTCCTCATTCCCACTTCATGTTGCTGATTTCTCCCCTCTTTACTTGTCTCTCCTCTGATTTTTCTGCAGGTTGACCACTGGAATTTTCTAGCTCTGTGTGTCATTGCCATAGGAAATCATTGCAATGCAGTAAAAAAAATTCTCTTTGCAATCAAAAGGAGCCACTACTTCCTGACTCAAATGGAAAGGTCTTGCAGATATCCTAGGGGAAAGGTGTGATCATAGAACCCCAGAATCACCCAGAATGGTTTGGTTTTGAAGGGATCTTAGAGATCATCTCATTTCAACCCCTGACATTGATGCCTCAGGTTTTAGCTTTTATATTTTTCAGATTCTGTGCTGCTTTAGTGTGTAGTTCTGAGCTTCATATTAGGGGATGGTGAGCTCTCTTCACAGAGTAGGGAGACAAAACAGTTCCCCCTCTAGCTGGGGACCACGGATAACCGATCCAAATCTCAGGCCCAAGAGCATAAACGATGGTGCAATGAAGAGAGAAAAACAAGAAGGATGGGACTTCATAAGCTAAAGCTGTAATTGGACAATTAACAGCAATACGCAAATGAACCAAAACTTACTAAAGTGTGAGACGCCGTGACAGGTCGTGCATTTTGTGACCATTTTGGGTTCATCTTGGGTGTAGCCCTGGCTGGGCTCTTGTGCTGCCCAAGGTGGATCCACTGAAGCCTTCTAATAATCCCTTCTTTATTCCTTAACTCTGTCCAGTCTCTGTTCTAGGGCAGCCCTCGCAAGGCATCAGCATGGACAGGGACTCCTCCCACCAGACCAAGTTACTCAGAGCTCCACCCAACCCAGCCTTGAACACCTCCAGGGATGGGGAGCCCACAACATCTCTGGGCAAGGAAGTGGAAGGAAAATCAAATTCCTGGCTCTTTTTTCCAGCTTTGTCCTCTATGTCAGAATGCAAACAGGTCCTGGCTGGCCGAACATAGAGTTGAATTCAGACACTGTATTTCTTCATCCAAAATCAATGAGGATAATTAGCAGATGAAAGATCCACTGGAAACGGCTAATTTTCCGTGTCAGCAGGTAGATAAGGAATCAATGAGACAGTCTTGCTCCTCTCATTTCACTGAATTTGTTTCCATTAGAGGTTGTAGCATGTCTAATGAAAAACATGTTTGTTTGTTTGGGATGCTTCTGTCTGTCTCCTAGGCAAAGCCACACAGGATAAAATATGTGGAACAAATAGGACATCTTCCTGGGCATAAATGCCCACTTTTCCAATTATCCCAGACCAGGAGTCTAACTCTAAGATTCACTACTCTCAGGCTGCCTTAAAACAGACTACAGACTGGGGAATGTCCTTATTTCTTCAGCAGAATCTCATTCCAGATTGGAGCTACAAAAGACTCAGTCTGAACTCACAACTAGATACCTAGAAGAAAAGTCTCCTCAAAGTGTTCCAAAACCATGAATATACATTAATCTTCTTCTTGGGAAACTGCAATGGAATGGCCACAGGATGGCAAAACAAAGGTTTTGACTGAGCTTCAGAGGAAGTTTATTGAGACTTAATTAACTCAATAAGCCCAAATGGGTGTGGGCAGCTGATGAGCTGCAGCAGTGGCAGGAAGAGGCAGCAGTAAAGGACCTGTGGGATGGAGAGGGATTCTGTACCTAAAAGTCAGGGATGGGGTAAATTGAGAGTGTGGCATAAACAGGATGAACCGGGGCACTTCTCCTCTTCCCTGGTCAGCCTGGTTGGGATTTGGAGGAGAATTTCCTACCATTTGTCACTGGTTTGGCACTTCCTCTCTTCCTTCTCCATCCTTTCTCAATCCTCTCCTTTACCTGACAGAAATGTTTACATAAGAAGTTTAATGTAGATTAGTCCAAGCACTCTGTGTTTCCAGTCATTGAAGTAGTCCTGGAAATAAAGCTGCTCAACTAAATTTGAGTAAGCTTTGCTCCCTTTTGTGTCTACAGTTCTATTTGAAGTATGAATTTTGTTATCTCACAGAAGGAGAAGGTCTTATCTCCCTGCATCATTGCTCTAACTGCAGTTCTCTTTCATTGATCGTAAAAAACTCAACTTATATATATAATATATAAATAATTTAAACAATGGAAGAGGCTTTGTGTTCACAGTTAGCCTTTCCCTTTGCAAATAAGTTTCTTGTATATTTAGTCCCTCTTTTTTTCCCCAAAGCAACACATAAATACTTAAATAAATGCATGTGTTTATTAAACTGTTACCAAAATAAGATTTCTTAAAAAGATCTATTTTGCAGTTCACTCACAAGTTTTTAAAAAGGTCACAGGAACCATAACTTGTTATTATTATTTATTTATTTTCATTCTGTATTATTGTTACTGCCAGAAGAACAAAGCTTAATTGTGATTGTCATCATTATGAGCAGTAAATTTAAGCATGCATATGCAATGTATTTAAATTTACATAAATTGTTTATTAAAAGAAATGGAAACTCTGAGTATCATGTCTCATTTTCTCAAAGTAAGCCCTGCCCTACTCTTCTTCAGCAAGGACTTTGCAAATAATTATGAACCACTATTTATAACAAGTCTGGGTTCACAATTCATTCTCCGTCTGTGACTTAAAGGAAGAAGATATTTTCTGGTCAATAAAAAATAATTTTGTAGTTGAAAGATTATGTATTTGGCTATGGGCCTTGCTCTTTCAAGGTTCGTATTGACCTTTGTGCAAAACCTCTTCTCTTCTCTTCTCTTCTCTTCTCTTCTCTTCTCTTCTCTTCTCTTCTCTTCTCTTCTCTTCTCTTCTCTTCTCTTCTCTTCTCTTCTCTTCTCTTCTCTTCTCTTCTCTTCTTCCTCTTCCTCTTCCTCTTCTTCTTCTTCTTCTTCTTCTTCTTCCTCTTCTCCTGTATCCAGCTCTTGAGTTCCCATCACAGGAAACACATGGACCTGCTGGAGAAGGTCCAAAGGATGCCACAAAGATGGAGTAGGACCACCCAACAGCCTTTTTAAACTAAACCACAGAAGATTTAGACTAGATAAAAGGAGGAATTTTTGTTAAAATGAAATTGTGAAACACTGGACCAGGTTATCCAGAGAGGTGATGGATGCCTCATCCATGGAAACATCCAAGGTCAGGTTGGACAGGGCTCTGAGGAACCTGGTCCTGTTAACATACTGGGAGATTTGGACTAGAACACTTTTGAAAATCCCTTTCTCAAACTATTTTGTGATCTTATGATACATCTGACAGGTTTTTGTCATCGTCCATGGTACCAGACCCCTTCTTATTTCAGTTATAATCGGTTAAATCTTAAAGTAACCCATAAATCTTGTGTATTTAGCAGTTTATTTCAATATGTGGATACCTGAACCCCTAACTTTCATTTACCAAGGATAAATTCTTGCCTTTTCCATGAATTTTTTCATCAGTCAGGAAAATTCTTGCTTGATGCATTAGAGCCATTTGGTAGGATCTGGAAGGGGCCAAAAGAGGAGAAATAAAAAGTTTATGACTGCAAAATGACTTTTTTTTAATGACAAACACACAACATGGTTAATGTTGGTCAGTACAATTTATTATGATCTAGAAGAGGAAATGACATTATTTAGCTAAATTGAGCAGGTTGGTTGTTTTTGTGAAGTTTTGTTTGTGTTTGCCTTTTGTTTGTTTGTTTTTTTTTGTTTTGTGGGTTTTGGGGGCTTTGTGTGTGTGTGTATGTGTGTTTTGTTTTGTTTGGTTCTGTTTGTGTTGTTTTTTCCCCAGAGACTTGATCTGGAATTGTATTTTAACTCCTGATGACCTTTATAAAAAACCCCATCATGCTAAATAAAATGCATGCTGACCAAACAGCAGGCCTGTAAACAGAATTGGGGCTGCTTTTCCATAGTGGGTGGATGAATCACAGGAGCAGGAACTTTTTGTGTTTGTCAGGAGAAAAACTGGCTTGAAATATTGGCTACAAATATCTCTGCAGGACATTTTCCATATAAATGCCACTCCAAGAGTTCCTGTCCCTCCCAGTAAGGCACTGGGCAGCAGCTGAGGTTGATGCTGGGCTCAATCCAGCATTGGAACCACTGTGTCCTTACATCCAGAACAGTTATTTCACATTCCAGAAATGGTAATGACTGTTGAAACAAATCTATTGACTTTTAATCAAGGCACAATCAGATGGCAGTCTTGCATAGTCATGTTTTAATTTTTTTTAATGTAATTCAGAACCCAATGAGTGATTTCTGTGCTCTAAATGAAACACTTATTCAATACGCTGCATTTAAAATTGGTCATGCAGTTTTTTGTTCTCCCCCTGCTGGATTTTGCCCTTTGACTGGGAGTATGAGGTGTTCTTTCTGCTTACAAGTTGGTAAATTTGGGCTGAGTGGGAGAGATTCTGCAATTCTGATAAATATTATGAGTCCCAAAGTGGGTCTGACAAGGTGCTCTTAATGCAGGGATCTGAGCTAATCTAAACTGAGCCTTTGACATTAACTCTGGTGGAGAATAATGGCTAGAAAAATGTTTTCTGTAAAATTAAATTTTAATTGGAAAATTCAGCAAATTAGATCAATCTAAGTGTTTCTATTCAAGGCAGACCAATAAAAGAGGGTAATTTAGATGGTTCTCTTAGCCTTGACAACCCAATACTGCAGTGTTGAGATCTGAGGATCAGAAAGTGAAACTGGACACAGAACAAGTCCAAAACTAACAAGGGAGTGTCTTGTTTGAAACTTCAATATGGAAATGAGAAACTGAGTAGATGAAAAGGAATTAGAATTATCAAAGTGTTTATTTTCTAACAGCTTCGGTATTTTAGTGCACTGCCTGGTTGGCCATGAAAACAGGCAGCTGTACATGTGGATGCAGAACAGAGAGAAAAAACCTGCTCCGAGCATTGAGTGAAGCCTGCTGAGTTCTGCTCCCCTGCTTACAGCAGCTCTCACCCTTCACAAACACAGACACATTTGTCTCCATCTTCCTTCCATCAGCTCAGGTTGTCAAAACTTAGATTCAGGCTGTGGTGCTTGGCACTTTCTGTGCAAGCACACACATTCCACTGCTTTGTGCTTCACTTCCTTTACCCCCTTCCACATTTATGTCAAGAACTCAACAATCCGTCACTGGAGTTGTCAGTCATTATCCTGAAAAAAAAAAAACAACAAACCAAGCTTGTTCCTATACTTGTAGCGAGTTGTTGGGTAGAAAGGACAAAAAGTTGCCACAGGAGTCCTTGCAGCAACAGCAACATTTCACCAGAAACTCTTTGGGCACTGTGTGAGCTCTGCAGAATGTCCAAGCTGTGCTGAGCCCTGTCTGCCTGGGAGGGAGGCACCTGGGAAATGCCTCTAAGTTCCTCCGACTGAAAAGAGACGCTCCTAAGATAACACTTTCTGCCCAAGAAGTCTGACAAGATGCAGTGGCAGGTCTGTGCAGGTTGTCAGAGAGCATTTCTGTGGCTTGCTTGCCTTTTACCAGGAATATTCTTATACTTGCAGACGTTCCCCCAGAATCCCCTTTGAGCTTCTGGGCTTTTTGCTGATAAGTGCAGTACAAAGCAGCAAGCGAAAAAAAAAAAAGATAAATAAAAGGAAAGAAAAAAAAAAAGAGATTGTCCCTAAAGCTTGTTCAATGCAAACAGACAGGCACAGATGGTGGAAGAGACAAGGCTGACACCACAACTCAGCCCAGCTCTGGGAACTGAGAAGCAGCAGAGCTGAAAAGAGACCTGTATTCAAAGCACCACCTCACTGTCCCACCCTGGGCACACCAGGGTCTCTCCTTCACCTCCAGCCAGCACCATCCCCTGATATCTCAGCCCTCCTGGTGGCCCCAGCCCCACTCCTGGCACCCCAGTTCATCGCTGGGGAATACTCTGCAATTTTATCCGTGTGAGGGGCAGTGGGGACTGTGCTGTTCTGTGCTGTTCTGCATCTCAGCACTGGTGTGAGCAGATGCCCCATGGCACCAAGGGACAGCTGTGCAATGTGTTATGTTTGTGCCATGGGGAAATAAAGACTCCTCCCTCCAGAGTTTCTTTGGTTTTAGTCCTTTTTTAAGAATAAAAAAAGAAAAAAGGAACAATAAAAGAGTAAAGAAGGACACCATATAAATACCTGAGAGATTTGCTGCATTTCCAGCATCAGCTCTGATACTCAGAGAAGGTTTGTTAAAATAACCCTTGGTCCACACCTACAGGCACAAATGAACATTTCTTTTCTAAGACAAGCAATAGATTCGGTGACTGACAAAATTTGTTTCATTTATTTTGGGTTTAGCAAGCAGCAGCAACAAGAATGACATAGTGAAGTGAATGAAGAATGCTCAATTTTCTAATTCTCTCCCTTCTGAATGACAGAAGGGAAGGGAAAAGGGAAGAGAGGAGAGAAGATGAGAGAAGATGAGAGAAGAGAGAGAAGAGAGAGGAGAGAGAAGAGAGAGAACAGAGAAGAGAAGAGAAGAGAAGAGAAGAGAAGAGAAGAGAAGAGAAGAGAAGAGAAGAGAAGAGAAGAGAAGAGAAGAGAAGAGAAGAGAAGAGAAGAGAAGAGAAGAGGATTCTTTTCCCTGACAGCAGGTTTCATTTTTAATAATATTCTCCCAGGCTGTGATTACCATCAAACTTTGGATAGGACTCTTCCTGAATTATTCAGGGCAATTTGTACTGTAATCATATGCTTGTTAATATGGCTGCTTGGAACTTTAATTCAAAAGAGTTTTTCTTCTGTGCCCTGGAGCTGCTGCCATCAAGGTTAGAGATAGTCTCTGTTTAACAATCTGCTTCTCAACGTTGTGCAGAAAACTGCAAGATGCTCTGGAATTTGCTGTTCAGAGAAAGATCAGTAAAACACCTAACAAGATATGGGAAAATGTCAAGAAGTTCCCTTTCCATGTTCAGGAATGTTGGGGCATTTGTTATATTGGATCACTATGAATTTTAATTTTAATGGAAGGCCCTTGGTTTGTAATCAAAGAGAGGGAGGACAATTGGTTTAATACCCCCAAATGGGCAAGGATGGAGGCTTGATCAGTCACTGGAAGTGAAACCCCTCTGTCATACCCTTACAAACCTTTCTACACCTTTCCCCCTCTGCAGAGTCAAGCAGGAGTTGACCCAAGGCTGCCCAAATCTTGATTCTGTCCTTGCCCTTATTACTTGTCCATCTTAAGCACAGGGACTGAGGTGAAACATTTCCTAACTCAGAAGATTGCTAAAAAGCATTCCATTAGTTAGGGTGCCTTTAGCAGTTCCTCAAGAAGTCCTTTCTCTCAGTGGCAGTGGCTCTGCATCCTCATCCTCACAAAATCCACAGGATGTGTGAAGGAAACACCACAAAGATTTTCAGTCTTGGAAGAAAGGGTAACTTTTATTTTTTTTTCTTTCTGATCAGGGCATATATTATAATTTAATTCTATTCACTTGAAGACTGATAGAACACAAAGCCCTGCAGCAACCTCTAGCCATTCATTTTACCCCATATTTTCTGCTGCTGTAATCCACCAGCAGTTGACACAGCCAAGCTTATAAAGCCCTGCACGATATTTTGCAAACCTAAATTGTTGAGCCACACAGGGAGCAAAGCTCCCATTGAAATGTCAGCACACTGAAATTACAATTTAATGAGTAGCTTTCCAGCAGCAGCTTTCACATATCACTTGTGCCTCACAGCAATAACAGAGAGTGGGGGGAAAAAATATATTAAAAAATCCGTGTCTGTTTGAGATAAAGGTCAACTGCCAGGTGACACTGAGTGATGCCTCCTAATCAGTTTTGGTTCCCAGGCACTGTAGTTATTATTGCTCCTCTCACTATTTTACTATTTCTGTTACAGAAGTAGTTAAAGATTCTACTTGAGATTAGGGAGCCATTTCTTCAGGGGTTGGCACAAATTCTTAAAAAATCAGTTATTATCCTAAGAATTTACAGTCTTAGGAGATTAAGAAGCAGAAACAGAGAAGGTGAAGTGATATCTCCCAAACCTCTGCTTGACTCCAAGATAAGAATTGCGCCACTAATGGAATATCTGGTTTGGTGGACAAAATGGAAAAAAACCCACCCAAACCCACGAAGCTGCCACATTCTCCCAGTGCACACAAATCAAAAGAAATAATTTTGGGTCCAATTGTTTGTATTCAACTCACTTATTTCTTGATGAAACAAAATAACACAATGAAAAAAATTTAAAAACTGTTTGTAGAAAAACAAAGCAGTTCATTGTATTGATTAGGCTAATTATTTATTTTTTTAAAAAAACTTAGTTTATGCTCACTTCCAAGAAGAAGCATTTCATAATGAAATATCTAAGCATTTTTGTAAAAAAAATAAAAGCTTATTTTCGGAAATCTGATGACCTCTGACAAAAACAGAAATAGAAAACACTTTTAAGCTTTAATTTATTTATTTCAAGAACCAAACAGAGCCTTGCCTTTGCAAAATTTTCACAACAAAAACAGCAAATAAAGAAATCTGCTGTTGTTTCAGGAGACCAAAACACTGTGTTGTGTTTGAGTTTTATGTGATCATAAATGTACAAACAGATAAAGGAGGGTTCAGCTGGCTCAGACTTACAGTCTCTAAATACATTAGAAATATTGTAAGGTACTGCTCCACATTTGGAGACATTCTGAGTTATCAAATTAACTGGTTTGTTGTCCCAAAATCAACAGATACTCCTGGGTTATATTGGATATTGAAAGCTTTCTCAGGGGTGCTTACACCATGGCTGGGTTTAAGGTGATTTATCAGCATGGGCAGAATACAGAGGCCTGTTACAATGATTTTCTTCTGTCTTTTGGTGTAGATTTCAGTATCTATAGAATGCTTTGGTTTGAAAATGGCCTCAAAAATCATCTTGTTGCCATGGGCAGGGACACCTTTCACTATCCCAGGTTGCTCCAAGCCCCACCCAACCTGGCCTTGGGCACTTCCAAGGATGGATCAGCCTCAGCTTCTCTGGGAATCTGTGCCAGGGCCTCCTCATCCTCACAGGAAAGAATTTCTTCCTGATATGCAACCTAAATTTACCCTCTTTCATCTCTATGGTACATATTTTTCCCTCCCTGTATCTTTCTCATGCTGTAGATTACATGATCTGTTTGTCCATGGCAGTCAAAAGACACAATAAATTACTGAATAAATGACCCAGTTTTATGTCTTTCTGTGTATAATTTATACACAAGAGAGGATCAGACCTTAAACTAGTGTAGTAAAGGATAAAGATATCTTTAATTTTATTGATAAAATGGATGGGGGGGTGTTATTTTTATTTTCCTTGAAAAAAGAAACAGGCAAATGAACAAAACTAAAAATATGCTATATCTTCTCCCTCAGAAAAAACAAAACAAAACAAAACAAAACAAAAAAAAGGCAACAGCAACAACAAAAAAAATCTGTGAAAGACCTGCAGATTTTTCTGGGGAAAAAAAAAAGGAAAGAAGGAACAAGAAGTTGCTGCCTTGTTCTTGGCAGAAAAATTTCCTCCTAGTATTTAATCTAAATCTACTCTCCTTCCACTTAAAAACAAAAAACCTCCAAATTTTCAACACTTTTTTCTTCATTTTAATTTTTCTTCTTTTCCACTGAAATAATGTGACCAGAAATTAAATGAAGAGACTTTAAGGGGTGGGCAACACAGAAAGACCTTCAAAACAAGTCCAGAACCACACAAGTGTTCAATAGGTAATATATATTTAAAAATCTGATGGCTATTAAGTCCCATTAATTTTAATGGCTTATTCATTCAGATAGGAATTGTCAGCTTAAATGTGCTTGAATGTCTCTGCCTTTGAACTTTGGCCCATGGGTCAGAAATAGTCTTGTCTTATTTTAGAGAGGGATTGTCTGCTCCTGCCCTGGCAGAGTCAGGGCAAAGTCACCCAGGTCCTTTTTTCTGCTCTCCAAATCATGATGTGTAACAGGGATCTTTCACTGAAGGGCAGGGAGGACAAATGCACACAGACAGCAAAACATGTTTTATTCATGGCACTTCCCAACAGATAACCTCCATTATTTGGCATTTTAGCTGCCTTTTAAGGCATTCCTACAGGCAGCAGGGTGAATTGTGTTTCCCCCTGCTCAGCCCATCAGTTACCTCAAAAG
>NW_005054419.1:429964-433184 GCF_000277835.1 Geospiza fortis | reverse complement strand
GTCTGTGTAGGAAGGTCGTGAAGCACCATCTGTGATGGGAGAATCTGATGAGGCTGCAGTGTTAGATCTTGGTGTCTGTTCTTACACATTTGCTCTGGTTTAATGTCTGCTTGGCAGTTCATGGCTTTTACAGTTCAGTAATTTCTTCTCCTCTTTAGCAAATCACGAAATCATCTCGCCCTGTGCTGTCACATTATTCTTGTCAATCAGAGCTCTCTGAAGGCCGAAGGTTTCCTCTTGCGGCTTGAAACTGAGTCTGCATTTAGCTTGAGAGTTACAGAACGATTTTCTAATTTTAGTGCCAGCTAAAATGTGAACTTAGGAATCAGGGTGTACTGGATACTGGAGCAAGTGGTGCTGGAAGGAGTTTGTAGCAGCCAAAGGCTGCATCCCACAGGTCATTTATGGACTGCCAAATTTATCAGATTTGTTTCTGAGCTTCTATTCAAGTCTGTGACTGAAAGTACATTTTTTTTCCAAGATATTGATTCCAAGTGAAGTGGTAACTTTGACAGAATGAGATGTTTGGGCATCCCATCTTGTTAGGGCTGTCTCAGGTCGGGTTACTGGAGGTCTAGAGGAACTACAAACCCTTAAATTCAAGGTCTCACTTGATTTTGTAAGATGAAGTGATTTCTACTCCAAGAGAAAGACTGGGAACTTGAATTTATTGCACTAAGCAGGACTTTTCCCCCCCCCCAGGTGCAGCTGTGATTTTGTTTTCAGCGAAAAGAAACAGGAAAAGATTACATTGGAAAGTGAGACCACTGCCCTTTGCCAGCAATGTCCCCACCCCCAGTGGCAGCTTAAATGACACAGTTTGGAGAGGCAAATGCTCAAAAACTCTCTCTGAATTCTCTGCATCATTCCTGTACTGATCTCTGTGTCCTTTGCAACCACTGGATGCAAGCTACAACTTCTGTTGGAAAACCTGTCATCAGCAATTAGGCATAAACATGTCTGATTGATTTATCAATTTACCTGATATTCTCAGTTGATTCTTCTTTCTCTCATTCAGCCAAAGAAGCATCAGAAGAAAATTTTGAACCCCAGATGGCCACTCAGTTATATCCTCAAGTCTTTTATTTTGTTTTCATCAGCAGCAGAATCTCTGTGCACATAAAAGCTCCATAACTTTCAAATTTCAAGGTCGACCTCCACGTATCCAAAGAGCTCAACATTTCAGTCAGGCTTATTGATGGATAGCTTTTCTTTTGTTCTGCCACATGTACATCTATACTTACATCTGATGCTCAGATAGGTGATCTTTTCTCCCACAAATAAATATACTGCCCTAGGCTCCCATTTGCAGTACTCTGGAGGAAGCAGAAAATTTTCCTGGGACACGGAACTGACAGTGCTGCATAATGTTATTTGAAATTGAGACATACTTGAACCTTGCACTAAAGTACACAATAATATTTGCTTTTTGATTATACAATTTTTTCTCCCATGTCACAATTTATTCCCTCTGGGCAGGTGAGCCACACACAAGGTCTCACTCCCTCCCCTCTTCCTGGGATGGGGCAATGAAGAAAATGGGATGGTAAAAGTGAGAAAACTTGTGGGTTGAGATAAAGACAGCTTGATAGGGAAAAGAAAAGCTGTGCCCACCAGCAAAGGAAAACAAGAAATTCCTTCTCCACTCGCCAAGGACAGGCAGCTGTTCAGCCACCCCCAGGGAAGCAGAGCTCCCCCATGTGTGACAGTGACTTGGTGAGACAAATCCATCACTGAGAACATCCCTCCTTCCTTCCTCTTCCCCCAGCTTCCTATCCTGAGCACGCCATGGTTTGTGTAGAATATCCCTTTGGTCACTTGGGGTCAGCTCTCCTGAATGTGCCCATCAGATTTCTTTGTGGCCCTGCAATGAGAGGCAGAAGAGGCTTTGATGTTAAAGCACCAACACAACTTTCACCACAAATCCAAAATGCAGCCCAGTATGAGCTATTGTGAAAAAAATGTATCTATATCCCAGCTAAATCCAATCTACTCCATCATCATGCTTGATTAATGTCCAGATTTGTTCAATAATTACTTCCTAATAAACACATCAGAGGAGCCTATTTGCCTGCATAAAACATCGATGGTAAAAGCAGATGAGCTTCCCAGGTTGGTGATTGATTTCCCAGGAAAACCAGATTATATTTTAAGAATTCTGTGTAATTAGTGTAGCAAATACTAATCTGATTGGAGCAGAAAGGGTATTTGGGAACTGCAATCTAGGTCAAGCAAGGGTTTGAGTACTTTGAGATAGTTTTGTGTATGCCGTAAAGTTGCCACACAAAGAAGGCCAAGAGATTGCAGAGACAAAGGGGAAGAAGAGAGTGAAGCATTGACACTTCCAGTGACAATAATTGATGTGGTTCTTTCCCAGTTCATGGCACTTGAACTCCTGAAGGTTGAGCCTTTTTCCTATTGAAGAAAGGCACAAGATTAGAAAGGCAACAGCAGTGGTGGCAAATTAAAACCAGAAGACCCAAGGGTCAGAGAACAGGCTCTCTGCAAATAACTCAAGCCAAGGAAATGCCAAATGTAATTTAGATGGATTTTGTTGCTTTTTCCAGCACAATTCCTATCACTGAGGTTTGTTTCCAGGTGCTTTGGGCTTCTGTCTTCTGTCTCTGCTTTGGGTGTTACTTTTCAAAGATTCAGAAAAAAATTTCTCTCCACATCCTCACACACATTTCTTAACAGAGGTACAATGACAATGACAAACCACTTTTCTGTGCTGAGCAATTAGCTGGAGAGAAGTCAAAGCAGTTTGAGAGGCTGCTCAGTGGGACAATCTTGCCCAGGAATTTCTCCTGACTTGGCTTCTCTGCTGCTAAAGGACACAGAGTCCCTTTGTGAGGGCTGAGCCTGCTGTGACTGCACTGTCAGCTCCTGGTAAATTCATATATATTTAAGTGCATTAAACATCTGCTGAATTAGTTCTGGGAGGGCTGCTCTGGCAGAGGAGCCCTCCTGCCCTTGAGAAGGAAATCAGGAGGCAGCCGAGCGCTGACGTTGCGTGAGACCAGAGGCAGCATCGCCCTCCCGAGAAAGGATGGAGGAGACTCCATCCTCAGGAGCAAACTGCTGACATTCCCTGTCCCAGGCAATATAATGAAGCCTTAACCTTGCAAAGCTTCTTCCCCTGTGATCAGAAACAGATCCAATTCGACCCAGCTATGCACTCCCCTCTGGTAAAGTGCTCCTGAGCTAAGCATCTCTCTTT
>NW_005054419.1:420195-429942 GCF_000277835.1 Geospiza fortis | reverse complement strand
GAGGAGAATTTTGGCAAAGTGTTTCCCTGCCTGGGAGCACTTGAACAGCCCTGGAGATGCATTCATTGCTCCAGGTTTGTTTAAACCTGCAAGGCTGATATGTGGATTGCCAGGACACAGCCTGCTTAAGACTGGCTGAGAGAGTTGAGGAGAAGAGGAGGCTCCAGGGAGAGCTCAGAGCTCCTTCTACTTCCAAGAGAGCTGGAGAGGGACCTGGGACAAGGGTATGGAGTGGGGGAATGACTTTACACTGAAAGAGAGTAGGTTTTGATTAAATATTAGGAAAAAGATCTTTCCTGTGAGGGTGGCGAAGGCCTGGAACACAGATGTGGCTGCCCCATCTCAGAAGTGTTCAAGGGCAGGCTGAATGGGGCTTGGGTCAGCCTGGGATAGTGGAAGGTGTCCCTGCCCATGGTAGGGGGGGTGGAACTGGATAATCCTTATGGTCCCTTCCAACCCAAACCATTCTGTGATTATTCCATGACACTGTTCCTCATTTCTGGTTTGATATTCCTCAAGAGTGGTGCTGGATAGAGACTTTCAGGATTTTCCAAGTTTATTCCTGTGGTTCATGAGACACAAAAGTTCTGAAGTATCCACAGACACGCTGGAGCTGCAGCTGCAGAGCAGTGGCAGCAGTTGGAGACAGACCAGGCAGGACAGAGGAGGACAAATCAGTACTGGGGGTACTGAGGGGAACATGGCAATCATTGAGAGTCATTTTACATCTACATCCTATCACAGCAAAAACAGAAGTTGTGCAGGATGAAAAGTTAACAGCTGGCTGAGATTCCTGTGAGTGTGAGGGCAGTGGCTTGCCAGCTGTTTCCAACATCTGCACGTTCTTTAACAGCTGACAATTGAAGGCCTTTTTTAAAAAAACAGTGTTTCCAAAAATAAATGGTAGAATTACTTTTCCCTTTTCTCTTTTTTTTTTTTTTTTCCTGTAAAAAAAGCTAATTTGGGACTCTATTCAGGACGGGCCATAAGTGCATATGAATACTCCATTGGCAACTCCTGGCAAAATTCATCTTTACACCCACAAAACACCCACAGAGGGGGGTCAGGTCCTTGGGGAAATGGGAAATGTCATGGGATGCAGAAAAAGAGGATTTTTTGCCTTCACAAGGATTATTATTGGATGTGGAAGAGAGAAAGGAATGGCAGGGAAAGGAATAGGTTTAAGTGATTTGAGAAGGAACAAGAATTGTGAAATAGAGGGATCAGGGGTTAGAAAGGTGTGTCTGCATTACCACACAATTCACACCCTGAGTGTGTTTTTGTTGGTGAGACTGTGGCCTCAAGGGTTCATCTGTCCTGGTGCCAGAAACTGGAAAAGCCATGACCCAGGGGAGTTAGATCCACACTCCGCACATACATCTGCATTTATATTTATATTTAAACATATTTATTTATTTATATGTATATGTATATAAATTAATATATTTCTATTTATTATTTGTAAATAAACATATTTATAAATAAATTTATATATTATATAGATATATAATTTCTATTTAGTTATAATTTATTTAAATTTATGGTTTTGTGTGTGTGTGTGTGTGTGTGTGTGTGTGTGTGTATGTGTGTATGTATATAGGTGCACACATTTATCTAATTAAACAAATAAACAAATATCCCTCTCATTAACAGATCTTAATCCTGAGCTGCCAAACAAGGGCAGCAGGACAAGGCTATGAGCGAGGATGTGTCTCTGTCTGGATCAGTGTGGCCACCATGGATACATGGATTTATGAGCTCTGTGTGTGCCTGCTGGGAATATCTGCTCAGTTTCACCACTGGGAATTTTTTGGGCTAGTGGATCTGCCAAGTCCTAAAAAGTACTTAGGGGGCTCCCAAATTTCTCTGTAAAAGATTACAAAGACCATACTAATGATCTTTCTCAAATTATTCAGTGCATTTTCCTTTCCTCATATCTTCAGTCTATTGTTATCTATCTGAAAAGAGAAAGCTCAAACTGGCTCATTGTTTTTTAATTTTTTTTCCTTTTTTTCTTTTTCTTTGGTCAGAATGGGAAATATTTTTCTTGTCTTTGGCCTGAGATCTACTATATTCCATAGATCCTCTGCAGAACAATTCCCATTTTCCCAAGTTTTGCCAAAATTGAGGGCATGTGTCAACCTAGAAAAATATGTAGCCACAATTTTCAGACTATTTCTCACATTTGCCAAGACTTACCACTGTGTCCTGCAAAATACAAATAGTCCTCAAAAATTTGACATCAATAAACCTAATCCCAGTTTCAGCACTGTGAAAAATGCGTATTTTATGATTGGCTTTTCGCAAATATTAAAATGAATATTATATGTATGTTAGAAAGTTATGCTGTATTAATTTTTTCAAGTAGTGTGTTAAATATAGTTTAGGTTATAACATAATGTTAAAATAGAAACTATGTACGTGAGATATTTTTTCCAGAAAGGAATGAGGTCCTCGCACCAGATACCAGCCACAGGACACCTAAATCTTTCAGAGAAAGAGAATTTATTGCCCCATAATCAGAAGAAATGAACTTCTTCCCGCCTCACTCAGCCCTGGAGACGCCGTCAGGATTAAGAGGAAGAAGTTGATACTGAGCAGACAGAATCCTTTGTTTGAATGGAATTTATGCATCCTGTATGAGCTGTATGAATATGCAACAGGCTGTTATTTTTAAGGGTTAATCCTTTGTTGACATGGGTCCTTTTTCAGGCTTATGCTGCCCAGAAAAAGGCACCCGGACATCCATAACTCTTTGTTTCTATTGTCTCATATTGTCCTAATCCAAATCGTCCAAATTATTATTATTCTAATTATATTGCTATTTTTACAACCATTTTATTACTATTAAACTTTTAAAATTTTAAAAACAAGTGACTGGCATTTTTCACAAGCGCTAAGGATATAAAGTGAGCTCTGCCCAGCACAGAAGTCTCACAAACCTGATTTGGTACAACCCTTCACTCATCAGCACAAGCTTGTTATGTGCTCTGGACAGAAGTTATTGTCAGGCTTGCCTTCCCTCAGAGTAATTTTGTTTAGTTAATGTTTATCTTAGTGATGGGATTGTCATGTCCTACAGTGACAGAGCTTCACTGCAGACAGGTACTGAAGGCTGTTGCCCCCTTCACCATGCTCCACAATGTTTATTATCTTTCCATACAAGGAAACCACGTTTTGCTGCTCTTGATGAATCCATCCCCATCACCTGTTTGTTTAAATGTTGTCTGCCCAATGTTGTTCACTAGGGACTGAATAATTATGTGTGGGTTTTTTTTTCTTTTCCATTATAAAGACATCTTTTGTGGATTTTTTCTCTTCCAATTTCCTTTTCTTACACAAGGTCTTGAAAATCTGAGATAGAATTAGCCAATTAAATAAATGACATAGGATGAAGTTAATTGGAAGAAGGTATATTTCAGTTGATGACATTTAATGTTCTTTTCCTATCCTAATCTGTGAGTTTGGTTTCTCATATTGGTTTTTTTTTTTGACCAGTTATTTCTCACTGAAATTTATTTTGAACCCTGATGACATAAGAAGGGTCACTATAACTTTTCTAACAATTTTTCCATGCCACAGAGTGATTTGAGCCCACCGAGTACCTCATTTCTTACTAATGATGCACTCACATGGGGTTTCCTTCTTCCCCAGAATGTTCTTTGGGAAATTAGCTCAGTTTATCACTGACCTCTCCCATTTTACTCTCCATATACTCACATCACAAGGAGTCAGATGGCCAGAATGGTGTCAATACTTTTTCTGTATTAGTTTTATTTCATTAATTCTCTCACAAAATTAGATTGTTTCTTTACTGTTCTTTCTGCAGTGCTTAGTAATGTATCCATAAGCTCATCCAGGCCTCCCTCAGTGGCATCACATCCCTTATAATTATTAATTTATTCATCCAGGAATGGAGCAGCAGCATTATTTGTGGCAACCTTTTACTGGCACTTTCTATTCCTATACTAGAAATTGAATACGAAGATATTTTGCCTGAAAAATGGTCAGAGGTCCTTGCAAGGAGGGACAAATTAACATCAGAGTATTTAATTTAATACCAGAGTGTTAAATTTGTTCCTTAATGCTGTTGTCCTCATGGACCATGCAAGATCTCTGAGCCCATGGTCAGGGAGGAGCGTGCAAAGAACTCTTTTATCTGTATTTGTGCTGGAATTAATTAGATTTATGGAGTAGCTTGGAAGAAAGGAAAGTCTCTTTGGGACCGAGCTGATGGGAAGATGGGATGTGATTCATCTCATGATGTCCTTGAAGAATGAATTTCCCTGAGGAGTGAATTCATTATCAAGCATCATCACCAGAACAGAGATGTTTTGTTATTTGAGAAACTTGATGGTCAAAACTCCACTCTTGAATCATGATACGAGCCTCCAAACGGTGCCTGTTTCTGACTCCAGTTATAGGGAAGGAAAACTGGCACTTGGGGGTTCGCAGTTTGGAAAGACCTTCCCAGGAAAGCACAATACTTGGGATGTTTTTCCTTGTAGTATTCATAATTATTACTACAACAAAAAGAACTGTAAAACTCTAGGTAAATGCCAGAAATTTGAAATGTTATAACAAGACAATGAAAACAGGGAAGCCAATTTATTATATATGTTAGGCTTGAAAAGATACAAATAACAATGAGACTTCAAAGTGTGAAGAGCACAAAACCAGATTGATTGATGATAAAAAATGATCCAATATGGATGCTTAGAGGATGGCAAGTAAACCATGATATTTCCTCAAATACCTCTCCCAAACTCCAGCAATTTGAAGCTTGTGAACTCCCTGAGCCAGAGGTCATTTTGCTGTGTTTATTGGTCCTTGGTAAGTTATGATTCTATGAATAATTTGAGATATTATTATTGCTCTGCATTGCTACAGCACAGCAATATTATTTATTAATAATAAATGTTTATTCTTCTTGACTCATCAACAGAGATTCTGTAAAACTACACAAATGACTATGTGTTATAAAAAATAATGTCCATGTAATCATTTCCATCACATTTTGTTTCTTAGCAGGATGTGGACAAAGTGCCTATTTTATAGAGATGTTGTTTAGAGAGAGAGAGGGGGATATTTTTCCAACCAGTCTTTTAGGCTTTTTCCTGTAGCACTCAATTCAGATTTTGTGATACTCTTGCACTAATAAATCATGGCCCACATCCTCTTCCCTCCATCAGAAACTCTTGCAGAGACCAATCACAAAAGTACATCCAAAAACCATCTTTATTTTTCCTTGCCCTGTAATCATTTGACAAAAGAGATATTTCATATTGATTCAAAATTGTCCTTAGAAACTCTATTTTGTCTGAGCAGAATCTGATGCATTTTCACATAAAATTGATTATTTTCCTAAACAAAATGAAAACTCAATCATTGTTCATGCAAAAAGAGTTGACTATTTTCAGCTCTTCTATAAATGCCTCAGCTTATCTGGAAAGGGAGGGTTTTTCATTTTTTTCTTTTTACTTTTTTTTTTTTTTTTGGCATTGCACAGGGTCTGAAGAACCTAAACCTTCATGTTCTTCCCCAGGACACCTTGAAAGGCTGGAAGGGATGAATTGTCCCCAAACACACAATACATGTCACAGGTTCAGTGTGCACAGTGTGTGCAAGGGGCGAAGCAAAAGGATTAATTTGGTTTTAACAGAGCTACCCACCATCAACAAGTTCTGAGAGCCCAAGGAAAACCCTCCAGCACCTCACTAGAAATTTTGTATGTAGAAAATCCCTGGAAGTGTTCCAGGCCAGACTAGGTGGGCTCTGAGCAACCTGGTCTAGCGGGAGATGTTCCTGCCCATGGCAGGGGGTTGGCACAAGGTCATTTCTAACTATTCTATAATTCTATGATCCTATGCAAATTCCATGGCTGCTTTATCTCCAATATCTCCACACAATTCCAGCTCATCCTGCTGTATCTACCTTACTGGATAAGTCTTTTTCAATTTCATACTCACTATTTTACAGGACAGGACTGGGTTTTAGTCTGATGGTTTGCTCCAGTTCTGATCTCTGGATGTTCTCTAGTTTTAAACTATTTCACAGGCACTGCACTCCCATAGCTGATCCCAAAGGAATGCACTACTGATGCATTTATGAGCAGCTGATGCACTTCACAGCAAGTCAGTGAGAGCCTGGCTTTAAAATCTCAGACTTTTGTTTCTTCTGTTTAATTTTTCCCCTTTCCCTCAGCCCATATTAAAATGAGTTGTTATTTTCAACAGTGAGCAGACAAGCAAGAGTAAAAGAGGACTGGAAGCAGAAAGCTGAGGAAGATCAGAAAGGGAAGGAATTAAATAGAACTTGGTGACAGGCAAGAAATGAGCATCAGACAGGAGTCATTCAAGAAGGAGAACTCATTTTGGAGTTTGCAACTCCTTAGACAAGGGGTTGTCATTCCTCCTTCACAGAAAAGGTTGAAGACACCCACTAGACAAAATGCTTTTAAGCCCTAAAATCAGTGTGAGAAGAACTAGAAATTGTGTGTGTGTAGTTCCACCATCCCACCAGCTTAGCACTACTCATTTTCTTGGGAATGTCCTCTCTCCCATGTGGGGCTTCTGCTTCATTCTGACTTTGTCAGGCTGGGAAGGCAAAACCACTGCATGATTGTATGGGGAGTGAGGAAAAAGTGTGAGGAAAAACTGAACACCAAAGCCAGAGGAGGAGGAGGAGGAGGAGGAGGAGGAGGAGAAGAAGGAGAAGGTTTAACCCACCTTAGCCATAGGCAGCTGCCAGCCCTGCACCTCACTGTGCTCTTACTCCCACTCAACAGGTGGGAAAAGGTCAAGATAAAGGCTGGAACAGGGGAAATCCACTTTCTTCTCCCTGGCTACCTCTGAGAGGCATTTCACTGGGGAGAACACTGGGGTAGGAAAGGCCAAAAGCTGAATTTCCCCTGCAGCTCCTACAACTGAATTGTTCCTAATGTCTGCCCAGAATTAACTGCACTGGCTCTCAAGGCAGCCCGAAGTCAAAAAGAAGGCTTAATTAAGCAAAAATGTGTTAAACACTGAGCTAGAGGGTCATCTCTCCCCAGAATACTGAAAACAGAAATTTTAGTCTAGATATTCCTTCTATGGATTTGTATTGCAAATTTCACTTTTGTATTTCTAAAACTTTGTCACCACATTGCTTCTGTGGCAATAAACCATGATGGAGAGAGTTCAGCCACTAAAGCTTTTGCATGCAAGCAGACTCAAAACTACTCACCACTAAACCAGCAGACAGAAACTGCCCCATGCTGCTGTGCCACAGCTAGGAAATGTCAAAAAGAAGGATGTGAAGAAACATTTGATTTCTGTACCACAGTAAATATGGGGGAGATAACCAATAAAAGAGGAAGAACTGAGGTTGAGCTCTGTCCTGTACTTCACCACTGTAAAATCAATCTGAAGAATTAGCCTGGATTTTCATTGTGCACATTTGTCCAGGTATTAGGAGATACATTCCCTGGCCAAGAGACTTTTGTGGGGCAGCATGTTCCAACCCAAAAAAGCCTTACCTGTACTGTTGGGATTACCAGAGCAGGGTTGATTTACTCTCCTGGTTCAAAGCACAGTTGGTTTGCACAGCTGCATCCTGCTCTCAGAGCTCTTTGTGAGTCCATCACACTCTCAAATATTCCCTTAAGTGCTGACATTATCATAGATACGTAGTTTGGCAGAAGGGAGAATTCACTCTTGGTTGGAGCTGCAATTTGGCCTGACCTCCTCTCCTCCCTCCTGAGGTAATTCACACCCTCTCCACTCCCCACACTTCAGGAGAGCACCTAGTTAATGATTCATTGAGAGCCCAGGCCTTTAAACTCCATTGATTTCTTGCTCTGGCTCTTGACTGCATCTGGTAAATTCATTTCTGTTTGATGGTATTAAGTATTTTGAATAATTAATATGGTAATTTATCCCAGGCTGAGGAGTAAATGTTACCTTCTGCTGGGAGCAGGGTTGGGAGGGGAATACTCTTTAGGGCACTTTTCCCAATCCCTTTAATGTCAACAGGGTACTTAATGTAAGTGCCTGTCTGACAGCTATTGCTGCTCTGAGACTCCGGGGCAAGCTCGACTGGGAGAACAAGCACTCCATGCACAAGCATCCATTCTTCAGTTTGCCTTTAATTGTCTGAAAAACAATCAAAATGCCTATGTGACATGGGGAAAAAATCTCTGATCTATCGTGGTCTTCTCAAATCAACGGAAGTTTTTGTTGTTAGGTTTTCAGGAGTCAAACTGAACTCCAGGATCCAAACCGTGGTAAGAACACTCTTCTACAGAACACTCGTGGAAGCTTAATCCATTTTGGATTTAGCAGGCCTAATAATGACTTCTGGACCTTCCTGTCCAATCCACAGCAAAGTAATCCCTTCCTTAATGGAAATGATCATTGGGACATAATTGAATTTTCTCATTATTTCCATTGTAATACAACTAATAAACAGAACCACTAATTTATGGGTTTACTTTGTATTCCATTAACTTCTTTCCTAGACTGTTCTTTCAGGTATCCATATCATAATTCCCAGACCTTGAAGTCATCAGTAAACCAACAGCCACCCAAACCAATCAATACTTTAAATCAGAATAACTCTTCCTTTGATTTGCCTCTGATGTGAAGATTCTTTTTTCTTGTGAGGTCATGCAGTACTAAGCATTCAGACACTGGAATAAAAATCATAAAGTTGAACTGCTCAGTCACTTTTCATTACAAAGATATTTCAGAATCAGGATTCGCCCTAAGCAATATATAGCCAGTGGTGGTTATATACAAGACCAGCTTAATTCCTCAAAGTGGTTTCCATTGTTTCATGACTTCCCTTTGAGGTTTGAGACTTCTACCAGACAGTGATTAGTTTTGGGTTTGTTTCCTGGTTGTTTTTTTTTTTTTGTCTGAGCTGATCTTGTCTTCTCACATGTTTTATACTGGGACTTGGGTCTATTCCTGATCTATTTTCTCCAACGCTGTGTGAAGCTTTTGAGGGCAGAAATAAGAAGTGAAGGGACAATTTATTTTTGCAAAACTGTAGAGATGAAGGTAATTGAATTCTCTCTACTGATTGGATATGTTCATCCAGAGAGGGTTTGAGCCATATTATTTCTTAGATTTAGACAGAAGTACTCTATGACCAACTGCACAGCCTTCCTGTCTGACAGTGCCTAGAGAGCAATTTCAATGCCATGGCTTGGTTCCAGGAAAGCAAAACCCAGAATAAAAACTTCAGCTAAATGATGGGGCTCCAAACCAATTGTAGATTAGAGGTTACAGCTCTAATTTGTGGGGTTTTTGTCCTTGTTGGGTGGTTAAAACCTTGATACCTTCCTGCTTGTGCAAGCTCTTTTCTGTCACTGCCCCTGCCATCTCCAGGAGCAGAGAGATCCAACCAGTGACTAAAATATGTAGCACATTGGGCGCATCTGAAGCAATCTGTGCTTGTACACATCTTCCAGCCCTGTTTCTCCACTACAGGGTGTCCCTTTTTTCCCTGGAATGCCCATTTTCAGCTTTAGAGATGGATTCCACATGAAATAAGCAGTTAGTCTGGGAGAACATATTCATTTATTAGCTAAAATGTCCAGGGGGCTACTATTAGAAGAGGAAAAAAATTGAAATACATCTATTTGGCTGTTTGCCCACAATTCAAAGCATTTAATACCTAGTGCTATCTTAAATAATTTATTACTGCTCAATATGCCTAAAACTTCTGTTGAGACCTCGATAAATGAGGTTAAACAGGATTCCT
>NW_005054419.1:411882-420185 GCF_000277835.1 Geospiza fortis | reverse complement strand
TCTTCTGTTGGTTTAAACTTTAATAAATATATGTTTTACCAGACTTGATAATAACATCAGGGAACAAATGCTTTTCAGTCAGGGAAATGAGTCAGAGGCATTTTCCTCTCTCTGTGACAGCAAAGATAGTATTTCCTTTTTAACCTTACAAGTTTCTTTGAATTACAGCTGGTGAATTTGTATGAGGAACTGGTCCTTAAGGACCAAGCTGTGTGGATCATCTCAATAGCTTTAAAATTCAGATTAAAAGAGACTTTTGGTAGTATATTAATCTGTGTGTATGTATTTGTCTGTGTGCTGCTAAGCAGCTAAATCAAATAAACAAATTACAAGAAAAAATTAGATAAAAGAAATTTCAAATATGTCTGCCTAGCCTCAATTTAAGAACATGGGCCCCACTGGGAACTTAGGATATGTGTAAATGAATATCCAGGCATTAACCACGAATCTTGCAAATAATTCAGCCTGTCATTTGTAGCTGTTCAGGAGCGTAATACCTTTGCAGATAATGACAGTGTGAAATGTTTCCTCTCTCTTAACCTATGCCCCTCCTCGGTGTTCTTAGAGCTTTCCTAATAGGCAACATGATTCTTGCACAGGAAATTTATTAGCTCAGCATATTGTTTCTGACTTGCCACCTTTTGCTTGCAATTAAATCCAACTGCAGACGGAGAGACAACAAATCCCTGCCAAGGTTCACCAGGAAGACAGAGAAGCACAACATATGGGATAATAAAGGATAACAGATAGTGGGAAAGACCTCTGATGTGAGGTTTTCTGATCCAAAATCATACTGAAAGCTGAATTACAGTCTGCCCACCTCCTCCTGGAGCTCCTTCACTTGGCAACTCAGTGTTTAAACTGGGGTGCATCTCTCACACCTGAAACCACCACTGCCTCCAATGCCAAATTTCCAGCAGCGAGACTTGGGCCACTGCATCCTCCATCCAGAGCCTTTGCCTGAAGCTAGGGAGATTTCTAGGATGAGGATGATGCCTAAAGATTTTTACTTTTTTTATATATTTTTTCATTTATTTGTATTTTTGTAGGCTGTTAATACATAGTTATAACTTCTAGTACTTTTCCTGCCCTCTACCATAGTTTATCAAACTCTTACTAATACAGTCTTGAATTCTGTTTAGTCCTTTTTTTTTAGGCTAGCAAGGACATTTTGTTTTGCACCATACATTGTAGACACAATAAAGTGTAGGAATAAAACTTGGGGAAGAGGGGGAGTCCAGTGGGGCAGAACCCTGGAGGGAAATTACCTAACCAACTCTCTCCTAATTGGACAATATTTCATAGATATACTAATTAACTAACCTTATAAAAATTTTAGAAATACAATATCACTTCTGCATATTGCCATATTGTGCACCTTGGAAGCTTTCAATTAAACATTTTATTTTAGATCATCATTTTAACACTGTTTGGAAAGGTTCTGTGTTTTATTAGAGTCATCAAGGACACTGGAGCAGTAGTTCCATCTGGTACCAGAGACCATGTCTGTGCAGACTCCCTCAATCCCACACTATCTATCTTAAAACCAATTCAAAGCTCATCCCAACCCTGACAGCCAAAGTCCTTTTTAGCCAGTCCTGACAGCTGTTCTAGATTTGCTTCCCAGTAACACCTGGGTAAGAGCACTGATACTGCCCAAGGAGGAATTATCTCAAGTTAAAAAGGATGGACATCCCTTAACCAGAAAATTTTCAAGCAGAAAACAGCTTAGGAACATTTCACTCTATAACTCTGCAAGTTGTTATTTATCATTATTTTCAGAAGGAAATGATTGCTGTGTTACCTGCTGAAGTCCTTCTTGGCTGGTCTTGTACATTTGTTTTATGAGATGCAGAACACAAACTACAGGAGCAGCTTCTGTGTCACAAGTTACTGAAAGAAAAACTCCAAGTTGCATTTTAAATCTCAAGAAACCAAGACTTAAAGATACCTGAACACTTCTGAAGCATGAATGAGGAATCACAGAGAAGACCTACAGTTTGGTGTCTTCTCTGTAGCACTGAATATTATTCTATTCAAAATTGCAGTATTGTTTTTGATGACTCTCTTATTGGAAAGTCCAGTAGAGAGACTGTAAGCTACAGAATTTTGAAAATTAGGAATCTTGTTATTGGTTGTTTGGAAAAGAAAATTTGCACTGTGAAAACACTTCTTTCACAGACAAGCTGTCATGCTTTCACTGCATAGTTACATCATATTTTAGTTCACAACAGTTATAAATATTTAAATATGTGTATCCGTGGAAATTTAGGTCTATAGATATTAAAGGATTAAGACAGATGTAAGAAAACCCTGCATCATAGAAACATGGAAAAAAATATTTCCTGTGAATATGGTAAGGTCCTGGCACAGGTTGCCCAGAGAAGCTGTGGATGCCCCTGGATGCCTGGAAGTGCCCAGGGTCAGGCTGGATGGGGTTTGGAGCAACCTGGTCTAGTGGAAAGTGTCCCTGCCCACGTCAGGGAGGTGGAACAAGATGATCTTTGAGATCCCTTCCAACCCAAACCATTCTGTGACTTTGTGATATGCTATTCAGAAATATGTTATGAAGATTTTAGTGTTTCTTCAATTATCGTTTTTACAAATATATAAATGGTATCCATGTTTCTTGTCCATAATCTGTGAGTGGCTTTCTGATTTTTGGTAATTCCACTATCAGACAAGAGGGGTAGGGAGACAGCTGGAGCATAAGAAAAACAATTTGGGCAAGTTTCTTATGGTCATTTTTAAAGTGGTATAACTTTTGAGAAGATAACCTGAAAACTTGGGAGATGCCACGTGTCACCAAATGAAAAATAACATTCAGCAAACACAAATTCTACTTTTCTAAATATTATATTCTGAACAGAGATGTCAAAAACAGAAACACTCTGTGACTATACAACATTTCATAGCATTCTTGAATTAATTATGCAATATGTCATTCCAGTTCTATAGTAAAACGGGAAAACTGCTTCTGAGAACAAAATGAATTCTGTGTTCAAGAACTGGAACATGGAAAAGAGACAAGCATTAATGTATTGTTACTTTTCAAAGCTGATAAAGAAAATAAAATTTATCTTGATTTTGTTGCAAATAGAAAGTTTATTTGGCACTTGCAATAATCCAATGAGGTGATTTTTTTGATCGTAAAAAGGTTTTTCCTATCCAAACAAAAGTCCCATTTCCTGGGCTATGACTACAGTAGTTCAAGTAAAACATGCTAAGAACAGGGATTGGATAAAAATAAATAGCTTCTCTCTCATTTTACAGATGATAAAACTGACATTATGAGAGACTGAGTAATTTATACATTGCACTGAAAATTTAAGATGGGCTTGAACTAATTCATGTCTTGAATTCTCATTCACTGCATCACTAGTTTAAAGATAAATAAATAAATAAATAAATAAAATCTCTTTCAGGAAGTCATTTTGTTGAAGGTTGTTTAGCGTTGAGAATAAAAAAATTATTAAATGCTATTAAGAGCATGATTGAAATAGCAGTCATATTTATATGTTTTAAAAATCACTTTATAAGTATACGTTAAATAGGTGCAATTTCTTTGACTAGCAACTAACCATGCAGCATTTTTATGTCTTGTAAAAAATAATTTTATCAAAAATATGTGCAGCATTTTAATGAGATGCAAAACAGCTTTTATGACCCCATCCAAGAACAGTGAAATCTTCAGTCCCTTTGCTGCTGCACTGGAATAAACAGGCAAATTCATACCCCTTGAAAAAGCAATTTTTTAGCAAAAATGCTGATCCTGATGCTCCACTCCCAGAAACTCAACTGTTTATCTGCCTCACCCACAGACACCATATGTAGGACACATTGAGTGGCTGGAATTAGCAGAGTCATTTATGAACTGCATATAAATACATCATTTGCACAAAATTCTCAGTGATAATAGCCAAATTAGGGAAGGTGATAGCGCCATCATTTTTTTTCTCCCCCCAATTTAACATTTATGGAAATGATGACTTCATCCAGCTCTTGTCCTTCTCAGAGCTGAAGTTAAATCAGAAACAAGATGTGTTAGGACATATTAGAAATAAATGGTCAAAGCTTTCTTTTTCAGTGTATATTGGAGTTATGAGAAGTTTCTCTTTTGTTTTTTTGAGAACCAGAGGGGTTTTTGCTCACACTGGCTGCAGTTTAAAACTCTGATTAAGCACTTCCTTAACCTCATGGATGTCAGTGGATCCAGGTGTTTGCTGAACTGGTACCACAGCAACTCTTCCATACCCTCATATGTAGTGATGTGGCTTTGGTGCAAGCTAAAAATCACTTCCTTGCTTTTGAACTTTGGAGTCTGAATGCATCCAGAACTCGGCCCAGGGAGACCAGACATCAGTGCAGAGAAATGAGTTGGGTAAAAGTTTGGAGTTCCAGATCAAAGAACATCTGTTCTTGCTTTTCAGAGAGAATTGAGCAATTTAAAGGCAGTGAAGCCCTTTGTCAGACTTCCTGCTTTGTCCATAATTGATCTGTAAAGGTTATTCAAAGTGTTATCAGAGGAAGGAGAGAAGCAGGTTCAGAATTTTTAAGGTGTTCTGGTTCTTCTGTTCAATTTTGAACCATTTTTAGAAACAGGAACAACTGCGCTCCAAGACTGGTGTTTTTCAAAGTAAGATGAAAATATGGCAGTGGCACTGCCTTTCTTTCATCCCACATCTCAAGCCATGACCAAGGAGTTCACAGGGAGGCTACAGCATCACAAACAGCAGTCAGCAACTTCTCCATTTTTCCAGTGACCAGATGTAAGAGAGGAGCAAACATAGGCTGTGATTCTTGCCTGACCAATTTTATGCCATTTTTACTTTCTGGCAGCAGCTCAGTTCCTTGTCATGAGTGTCAATACTTGCTGAAGTCAGTTATAATTTCTCCTCATCCTGAGTCTTGAAGAAACCAAGCTGCTTCTGAGAAAAATGTTCCACAGACGCAGATGAATGAAAGAGGCTTCTACTTCCAAAATTTTGAGAAGCACTGGCATAGCATTAATCACTGTCATTTGCCAGTAGAAACAATCACAGAGTGCAATCACTTCTTGATTGCTAAAGAAATCTTCCTTTGCCTAGAGTACTAAGGTTTGATTTATTTTTTTTTTTGCTGCAGAAATATCTGTTGCAGCTGCCACTGAAAAGCACAACTGACAGCAGAAGATATTTGTGATATTTTGGTGTTTCTGTTTACAAACAGAAGCTCATAAAGTTAATACATATATATATAAATAAATGAATATTTCATATTTGTGATGAAGGTTGTCATATCCATGAGTATTTCTCCTCTCCTTGAACCCGTAGCCCATGAGAACACCAGCTATCACCCACAAAATTCCTGTCTTCGTCTCACCCAACGAATGCAGCATTTTAGCTTCCAACTTTTCACAGGATATCTGGAGCAGAGGTAGGACTGCCATTGGGATAAACATCCTTTGAAATGAGACTTCCACTCTCTGCTCTGTTTCACTCAGTCATGGCTGCTAAAACAATTCTGCACTGCTGGGTAAGTAATGCGTTTATGAGATGTTTTATGTAATGCCTTTATGTGATGTTTTATCCTGAGTCTTCACCAGGCAACAATTAATCTCAAATCATACTTTTATCAAGTATTTATTCTTTTATTCCCTTTGGGCTTCGTGATATCAAAGCCATGCCTGTCACAAACAATGACAAATGGAAAATAAACTGAAATATACTGAAAATAAGGATGCATGAGAGGATGGAACTTGGTAGGAATTCAAAGAGATAACACTTGATCTGGGAATAACAGTGAAAATTTCCAGGAAATAGGTGTTAAATAACTAAATTCACATTGCTACAGGTGTCTCTGTAGCAAAAAAGAGCAGAGCAAATATGTTTTGTTGCCCTGAAAGGTGGCAGGTGCCCCATCCCTGGAAATATTCAGGTGGGAGGGAGCTCTGAACAAGCTGATCTAGTTGAAAATGTTCCTGATAATTTCATTTGGATTAGATGACCTTTAAAAGTCCCTTCGAACCCTGAGCACTCCAGTGGATTATTTTAGACTTTTGAGGACTAAAGAAACATATCTGAAATTATTGCATCACTGAGAAATTTGCATCTCACCTACAGCAAGCCATCACAAGCACCTGAGAGTCAATAACCTGCAGCTGAGGGACCGACTGATTCCAGGCCTTAAGAGTATTTTCATCTCCATTGTAAGGAATTAACTTCCTACAGAGACAATAATTGCAAGAACATGAAGCTTGATCTGGTTGTCAATGAGTTCCACAAATGACTCACAAATTGATGTGTCCTTCTGCTTCCTTTCTCTGAGATGCAAAGCCAATAATTGGGATAATAGGTGGAATGGAAATAGGTTTATTCCTCATGAATTTTCTGTTACATTGGTCAAACTGCAATGTTCAGAATGGTTTATTTTCCTTACCAGAAGTTTAACCTGGCATATATCCTGAGAAATATATCCTTTATTGAGGAAGAAATTTAATTTATCTGCTGTTCTATTGGCTAAAGAAAAAACAGCAACCTGATGCACAGACTCATCTCTCAAATTAAGAAAGTGGAAGGGAGTACAGCATAAACAGAGAGCAGATATAATTGAATATCAATAATCCAGTGGCAATGGCCATTAGTCTCTATGGGAACTTGTAATCACATAACAACAATTAAAGAGGCTGAATGGGTGATAACAAGCTAGAGAAATGCTGGCAGTGTCACTGGCCATGAACACAGGACTCAGGGGTTATACAGGAGAATACAGAGCTGGGCAGAGAGAAACCCATTGAGGTTTAACAAGGGCAGGTGTAGGGTCCTGTTTTTTGGGGAGGAATAATCCCAAATACCTGCAAAGGTTGAGGGCTGACCTACTGGAGAGCAGCTCTGCTGAGAATGACCTGGGTGTTCAGCAGTGTCCCCTGGGGCCCAGGAGGGCCAGTGGGATCCTGGGGTTCATAAAGAAAAGTGTGGCGGTCGAGGGAGGTGATCTCCCCTCTCCTCTGCCCTGGTGTTTCTTTGGTCTCCACAAAGACAAGGAGCTGCTGGAAAGGGTCCAGAAGAGGCCACAAAGATGATGAGGAGTCTGGAACAACTCTGTGGTGAGGAGAGATGGGGGAGCTAGGCCTGGTTAGTCTGGAGAAGACATGACTGAGAGGGGATCTCATCAATACAAATATCTCAAATATTTTATAACTCAAAGGTTGGTGTCAAGAGGAGGGTGCCAGACTCTTTTCAGTGATGCCCAATAACAGGATCAGGAGCAATGGCCATAAACTAAAACAGAAGATCCATCTCAACAGTTGGAAGAAATTTCCACTGAGGGTGGCAGAGCCCTGGAACAGCTGCCCAGGGAGGGTATGGAGTTCCCCCTTTAGAGACATTTCAAACCCAGCTGGGTGTGTTCCTTGTCACCTGCTCCAGGGGACCCTGTCTGGCACAGGGTTAGGACTGGATCACCTCCATAGGTCCCTTCTAATCCTAAATTAAGTATTCTGTGAAAATTCTGTGATTCTTTGATGAACCGAGAATTACAAATATATTTACTTTTTTTTCCTTTTTTTTGCTTTCATTTATCTTTCAGAAATCAGACTTGGGATATCATTATGACCTGTGTGTTTCTTCTCAAAATGTTTTATCTATTGGCCAATTTCAAAAAGCAATTAAATAGGGAAACATCTGGAATATCTCTTGTCATTAAATTGATATGAAAAACAGGTAAGGGAACTGAAATGCCTAACAGAGGAAAACATCACAATGTGACCATACACCTTCTGAGGGACCAGAAAATTCATATGAACATTTCTATAGGTGGTAATATTATTATTTTGAATATAAATTGTTATAATTCATATAATCATAGGATGGCTTGAGTTTGCATGGATCTCCAATAGACCTCTACTCCAACCCCCCTGCAATGAGCAGGGACCTCTTCAACCAGACCAGCTTGCTCAGAGCCCAGACCCATAGGGGAGAAGCTTCATGAGCTCCTGTGTTTGCAGAGAAATTTGTGCCCCTAAACTGTTTGTTCAAGCAAGACTTTAGAAGAAGCATCTCTTCCTGCCTCTTTCTTTCAAAGGTCACCTCACCTCTCCTAGATTTCTCCCCTCTTCTGAGCTGTCTTGATTAATCAAAAACAGCATTTTCAATCTGCTCTTAATTTTCTCAGGCCTGAGTCCTGAGCCTCAAAGACTTTTACTGCCCCTTCCCTAGTGTAATTTCTCTAGTGAAATTACCTCAGAAAAATAAGTGAGAGTAAAAATTAAAAGTTCCTTATAAACCTTTGGTTCAAATTTGGTGTGCAGCAAATGGAAGATGGAT
>NW_005054419.1:410737-411872 GCF_000277835.1 Geospiza fortis | reverse complement strand
CACATTCATTATATTTTCATTATGATGACAACACATGAAGTTCTGACAGTTCTGGACTGAAGTTCCTACATTAATCAAATGCTGTCTTTATTGTTTTTTCTGGCACTTCTTCATTAAAACTGTAGCAGCCGAGCTGTAGTCTTGTAAGTTATTCCTAAATTGATTCCTTTTCAAGTACAAATGTGATGCAACCTTGGAATATATGAGTATTTCCAGGCATGGAGATTTCAAAGCACAGTGGGGGGGGAGATAAAAGTAATTATACCTCTGTTTTAAGATAAATACTGACAGAGGATGATACCCAATGTGTCTGACACATTGTAATTTCTCTAATGCATGTGTAAGCAGTCTCTTACCATTAGCTCACAACTTTCATAAGTTCATCCTTATAAGAGAAGAGATTTTACAGGAGAACTAGTGAACACTTTTCCTAGAGGGGAACTGAGGTGAGGCAAGAAGAGAAACACACTTGGGGTTGAATCTAACTCTTCTCATGTATCAAATTATTTCTTTAAAGAAGGAGGAAACTTTTTTCCCCAAAGTCTGACATAGCATTCTGAAACATCCTAGGTCTAATAATATTGTTATATTCATTGATGGTAACAAAAAAATCCCAACTTTTGCATTAGCATTTATCAGTTCAAATTTTCTGTATCTGAAGAGACCTTCTCTGGTCAGGCCAGCACTCATCCCCTGGAGTAATCTGTGTTTAGGTTTGTAAATAGAGAGGCAGTGTCAGGACAGGTGGAAATGGCATCAGCTGTGGCAGGAGAGGTTTAGGTTTGGCACCAGGAAGATTTCTTCACTGAAATAGGTGAAAAGCTGTTCAGGCATTGGAAGGGGGTATCCAGAGAGGTGGTGGAGTCCCCATCCCTGGAGGTGTTCAAGGAATGACTGGAATTGGCACTCAGGGGTCTGCTCTGGGTGACGAGGTGGTGCCGGGTCACAGGTTGGACTCAATGATCTTGGAGGTCTTTCCCAAACATTATGATTCCATGGGACTAAGGCCAGGAATGTCATACAGGATTGCAGTAATAATGCACAGAGTAGGACTGAGTTCTGTGCTAGATAAGGTTTTCCACTCTAGAAATTGAGGTTGTGCAGCATCTCTGGGAAACCTCTTCTAGTGCTTTAC
>NW_005054419.1:395533-410683 GCF_000277835.1 Geospiza fortis | reverse complement strand
TCACGCGGTGACACAAGGACTCAGCATCCTCTTAGATCCCACAGACGACTCTCAGCAACAACATTGACCAGGATATTTCCCCAGGGTTTGCTGAAGACAAAGGAATTTTTCAGCAGACTTCTCAGATGCCTATCTTCAAATTTTTAATGAATTTTTAGCACCTCTCAGTGTTTATGGTAGACACTGAGCATCCACTTCAGCCACAGGTGGCGCAGAATGAGGTGTCCTTTGTCATCCTCTAGCACTGTCTACATTATTTAATTATATTACAAATAATTCTTTACTTTTACCATCAATACTCTAAGTATAATTCATAAAGGGTCCAGTAACACCACTTACCTTTATTTTGGTTTTGGTATATGCAAGATTGGCTATACCTAACCTATAGTTCTTTTAATCAAATACTTCCCTGTGTTTTGTTTCCCTTACCACTTATCCATTTTCTCACTTCTTAATTATATTGATTGTTATAATTCTTTCCTCCTTCTATTTGTTCATATATCTATTTCTATTTCTATGACTACCTAGAAATTGTCATCTTTTTATATCTTACTTTCATTTTCCTGGCAGCCCAGGCTGGCTAATAATCAGTGTGGCCTTTCTTGAACTGCAATTTCCTGAGTGTCTAATAAAATGCACTTACAGCTTTTAATTTTTCATTTTATATATGTTTTGTTTTTCATATTTCTAAAGCTGATTGAAGCAAAGGAGACAGTGTTCACTTCCTTCTGTCTAACAGGTCAAGTCATAAGTCTAGAATAAATGCAGACACACTGACCTCCAAATTTTCCTTTTATGCATTGAAATAATTTTGTGACAACCAGCTGCCTCTCTTTGCCTTTGGTTGGAATATTTCTGGAATACTCCACACCTACACATGCAGCTGTTCCTTGGACACAGAATTGGACGCTGCTCTGCCTTCCAAGTGAATAAACAGTGAGCTAAATATCCTACTGACTTTGCAGGTTCTTTTTATAGATCCTAATATTAGCTATTGCAGGTGTTCAGTGGCACAAGTTTTATTTTCAGCTCAATTTTGTCAACAGCATTTGTTGTGCCTGTGATGCAAGAGCTCCTAAGTGCAGGAGACACACAATTTTCTATCTGTCAGGTTCAACTTGTTTTGAGCTGATAACATTAAAAAATAAGGGAAAAATATTGTTATTTTAGTAACGCTACCACCCTGAGTGAGCTCACTTTGCATTTAGTGCAGAAAAACCATGAAAGAAGTTTTGTTGGACTTGCCATTTAACACAGCATCATAATAATTGTCCATCCCAAGGATGGCTACTTCCATCTGGTGACATGAGAATAAAAGGAAGTGCAGAAAAGGCTTCTCAGATCCTTTGGAAGCACCTCAAAAGCATCACTCGTTCTGTGTATGTGTTACTACAAATCCATGGGGAAAAAAGTGATAATAATTTGGGGCATTTGTTTAAGGTTCAGTCCTGTTGCTCCCGAATTTTGTTACAGAAATTTGTTTTACTCTAGGGTGTTCTTTAAGCTTTTGGTGAACATGGGACACAGAGCCCACCAGAAAGTGGAAAATTCCCTGTTGAAGGCACAGGGAGAGACTAATTCCTTACAGCTCAAATTGCGTATATCCGTGTCTTTTATTATTGAATGAAATGCTCTTAACCACAAAAAATATATGTAACAAATAATTAAAATTATAAATAAATAATTCTCTATGAAGATGACATCTTCCAGAAGTGAAAGGACAGCTTTCTAGAATTTCTATCAGCAAGACCACAGTGTCTTGGCTATTTCAATCTTTGCCTCCCTGGATGCTACAAAAACCAGCTGTTCAGGCTGTTGTTTCCTAATCACTGGGATTTTTTTTTTTTTGGCCTGTGGTATGGATGAAATCTGGTTTGCAGCAGTTGTTCTCACTCCTAAAATTGAATTCTCACCCTGCAGCATCCTGGAGGGACCAAAATAAATGCATGTGCAAAGAAGGGCAGTGAAGCTGGGGGTCAGTCTGGAGTGCAAGTCCTGGGAGGAACTGCTGGGGGAACTGGGATTGCTCAGTCTGGAAAAAAAGAAAAAAACCTAAAAAAAAGGTGTCTCAGTGAGGGAATTTCTTGCTCTCTACAACTCCCTGAAAGGAGAGTTTAGCCCGGTGGGGGTCAGGCTCTCCTCCCAGGTAAGAAGTGTTAGGATGAAAGGAAGTGGAATTAGGAAAAATTCCCTCACCAAAAGGATTGTCAGACATCTGGACAGGCTGCCCAGAGAAGTGGTGGAGTGGCCATTCCTGGAGGTATTTAGAAGAGGTGGCACTTGGGGACATAGATTAATGCTGGACTTGGCAGTGCTGGGTTATGTTTGGCCTCAAAGACCTCAGAGTTCTTTTGCAATGGAACCATTCCCTGATTCTCTGGAAATGTTTAGGATAAACTCAGAAAGGGTAGGGAGCTACAGGCAGGGATTTGAGGTGTAAATCTTGCTTTGGAGCACTTTTAGCCCCAAACCCAAGAGCTGTTTGTTGCCCGACTGCTTTTGAAGCAGCCACCAGCACTGCACCAGGAGCATCCTGCCTCTCCTTGATCTCTCTCGCTGGAGATTGCCCAGGACCATTCCCTGTGCCTGAAATTGTTCCATGTTTAAAGAAATACCCAGTTCAGTTTTCCTCAAGGAGGCAGATGTTATAAAGACTTTCAGGCAAATATTCTTGGTCTTACCTGCTCCAGGTCTGGACTTGGCACAACAGGAGCTCAGCTCAGCCTCTGAGAGATGAGAGACTCCTCAGAAATGACTGTGAAATCTTGCTTTTTATTTTACCTGCCAGGACATTTTCCATTTTCTCCTGAAAAACTTCTTTAATCTTTCTGTCTCCCTTCCCTGCTGCTTTGGGAACTCCCTGCCTTATTTGTCCCCACATAGCAGAAAACTGCAAATGGCCAGCAATTTTCCATGTAAAAGAGGCTGTTTTCCTTAAATCTGCCTTAAATTTCGTGACTTCATTCCCTGGGTAAGGAGGCTGAGCCAAGTGTAGCTGCAAAGAAATATTTTTTTCTGCCTTTTCTCTAAAGAAAGTGCATTTGCTCAGATGTGTTGTCTGTCTGTCCATGTTGATGGTTCTTCACTCTGCTAATCCATCAGAAAGATGCAGCTCATTAAGGTAAAAAGCATCAAAAATTTTAAACAAAATGGATTATTGAACCCAGTGAGAAATTTGAATTAAGGTTCTCAACATCCTATGAGATCAATCATCTCAGCAGACACTGGAGAATCCACAGGGCAGAGCTAAAAGCAATCAGACCTCATAGTTCCTCCGAACACACACAGTATATTTTAAATTTCACCTAAATTTCATTAGAGTGCATGCCTTTAAGAACAAAGACTAATTAGGCATGAGTATGTTTAGGCTGCTATTTCATTTATTTGGTTGATATTGAAGTTTATGTGTTAAAGTGGTTGTTCACTGAGCAAACACAACAACAGTTTTTATTCTGATATTGATTGGTTATTTGCACAGATAACTCTATCTTCTCAGCCATCTCCATACTGCTGGGATCTTTTTTTCTCAGAGAGAATGGAATTGCACTTCACATTCCAGTTTGGGATGGTGGGTACTAAAGGTTCTCATGAAATTACTTTCTTTCCTTCCTCAACATTTCTGCACAAAGGTAGAATTAATCCTACAATGGCCCTGTCTCATTTGTAAAATATTGACAAAGTGACTGTTAAACATTATTATTATCATCATCATCATCATCATCATCATTATTATTACTATTATTATTATTGTTGGAGTAGTTTCATACACAGGAAATTTATAGTGGAAGAGCATAATTCTGTAAAGAGAAAAAAAAGTGATTTCATTTAATTTATACATTAATAAAATCAGTGATTGAAAGGTTGCTGTATCTTCTTTTAAACATTGAATTCCTCATCCCAGACCATGGAAAAATGTGTTTGCACAGGAAAACATGTTAAAGAAATAGCAATATCCCCCAAACAACCAGTAAACCAAAAAGTAATTATTGATAAAAATATTTTTCTTCCTAGCATTAATTTGAGAGGATGTCTGAGTTGGATTTTGAAATATGCATTATATAGGAAAAAACCTCATTGCTCAGATACACAGCAAACGAGGTACTGAAGCAGAGCACCCTCTGCTTTACTCCCTAAACTGGCATCTTGAATCTAGTGGGCTAAAAAAGCCCCCATTACAATATTGATTGCACTTTGGTATTCTGCTTTAGTGATTAAGCACATCAGCCACGCCATCACAGCATTAAGTCTTGATTAATCATTCTTAGAACCACAGGAGTAATATACAGAATATTGATTTAAAGTGTAGGTAGAGAGATCAATTTATGATGTATTCCTAGGCCAGCTTGAAGCTGTCCTTTGACTTTTCTTGGGCTTCCATTTGTTCTGTTTTGATTTCTCTCAATTCTTTACAGTTCAAAGGATCACAGAATATCCCGAGCTGGAAGGGACCCACAGGATCATTAAATCCAACTCCTGGCCCTGCACAGGACACCCCAAGAATTCCACCCTGTGCCTGAGAGGTTAACATCCCACTCCCTAAGGAGCTGACAGAGAGTTGGGCAACATTAAAAATCTACTATTAATACCAATATTAATATTATAATCCTTTCTGCTTTTGTTTAAAAAACTTAAAATGTTTTGGACATGAAACAAAAAGCAAAGCAGAAGGCAACATCCAGTTATTATTTAAAACAACAAAACAAAAAAGACAATCCAAATAGAAAAGCTGAAAAATTCATACATCATTAAAAAAAAGAGTTCTGAGCTAGTTTTTTCTATCCTTCGGGCCACTAAGATATGACCAAGCTCCAAGCTTCTAAAAATTATTATCACAATGCAGTATTGCAACAAATAAATCCAGACTCCCAATAGGTTTTTATGACCTCCAGTCCATTGTTTCATTAATGCAAATACAAGTTCAATATCTGAGTGAGGTCTATGCTCCTGTGATCAGAGAAAACTTAAAGTTCTGTCTTTTCTTACAAGAAAACTTGTAAAAAGAGGGGGGAAAAGTATTATTTATTTAAGTAGAAATTATACAGAAAAAAACCTATGTTACATTAGGAATATTTTTTCTCATCTCATTGTCTTTAAGCCTTCCTTCATAACCCTCACTTGAAAAATAATTCTTGAACAAAACAGAAATCAAAAAATGATATTCATTATCAGTGTATTATTAAATTACATCAAGGGATAGGAAATGTTTATGTAGAAGAGTTACAGAAGAACAAACAACCTCAATTTTCATTGCTGACTCTGAAAAATGTCTTTGGTGGGATAGTCATCATTTTGGACAAAATGTGCCTAATCCAAGCTGTAAAAGACAAAACGCTTCAAGTAGATTTTCCAGACAAGTGAGGTTGTAAGAAATCCAGAGCCACTAAGGACTTCTTGTTTGTCATATTTCCACACACTCTGACATTTTCACAGGGATGCCTGCAGAGCTCTGTCTGAAGAGTTCATATTTGCATATTTTCACAGAATCCTAGAATGGCCTGGGTTGGGAGAGACCTTAAAGATCATCTTATTGCAACCATGGGCAGGGCCACCTTCCATGAGACCAGGGTGCTCAAAGCCCCAACCAGCCTGGCCTTCCTCTTCCTTGTTCTTTTTCTACATGTTCTTAAAAAAGAAATAAAAGAACTTGTGAGTTATCCTAGGCTTGCCATTCATTATAATTGCTCCTTACTGAATTTTGATGTTGGTATTCAAGGATTCCAAGACTATTTCTGTACCACGTGAGGGAATTGTCCATATTATAAATCTCATTTTCCTGGCACTTTCCAGTTTCTCCATAGAGTCCTGGAACATCCTGAGTTGAGGGAACTCATCAGGATGAGTGAATCCAACTCTTGGCCCTGCACAGGGCACCTCAAAAATTACACCCTGTGCCTGAGAGAGTTGTCCAGATCTTGGAATCTCTGCTGGTCAGAGTGACCCCAAGATAAGTTAGAAAGTCTCTTTTCCCAGCCTGGCGCTCAAAGAACGAGTCAGGGCTCTTCATTTCTCGGTCTCAAGGTTGTTTATTGTTTCTTATCTATAAAATTCTTTCTCCTGTCCAGCCAAGGTTCACTCAGCAAGACAGTCTGAGGCACTCTGCCTGCCCGCGGGGCAGTGTTATCTTTTCATACTAAAAATTACGTGTACAATGTTTACAATTACTTTCCAATACCTATCAGCTATGTTAGACAGTGAGCTTCTACTCTAAACCAATCTAAAAGTGCCAACATCACAGCAGAAGATGGAGGCCAAAAAGAAGAAGGAGAAAGGCTGGACATGCCCAGATTCCTCCATCTTGCCCCCTGAACCCCCATTCTAAAAACCTCAAAAAATCTATTTTTCCACCCTGTGATAAATCCACTATCATTCTACTTAAACTTTTGTGGCTTGTAATTCTTCATATAAAGGTTGGTAATTGTTTTTTCCAAGGGCTAAATCAAAGGCACCGGGGTCTTGGGCTCTGTGTCAAGGTCTCTGAGCCCCCTGGACAGAGGCTCGAGTCCTCCAGGGCTGCCAGAGGAATTTCCTGGGTTCCGACATCCAGACACTTCTTGATCTCTGGCAGTCTTGGTGCTGGGACAGCTTCTTTGGAGGACCTGCTCCAGTGCCCAACCACCCTCTGGATGAAGAATTTTTTCCTAATATCCAACCTAAACCGCCTCTGGCACAGCTCCATCCATTCCTTCAGGTCCTGTCACTGCTCAGCAGAGAGCAGAGATCTTCCTGGTGAGGGAGATGCAGAGCAGCTGCAGACCTCCAAGAGAAGGGCTGATGTTCTCACACAGATAAATCTCAATTTGAAGATGGATCTTTTGAACACCTCACACCAATATCTGCGCTCAGCTCTTCACCCTGCATTATCCAGTAGTCTGTTCCAGTGAGAAGTGAATAAAAAATGACAGCATCAGAAGAAGGAATGAGGTCCTGGGTATTGTGTTTTCCTCCTCACAGTATAAACTTTATTTTTGTGTCACCTTTATTTTTGTGTCACCTCCCTGTTTTTAATACTCACCTTAAATATCTCTTGTTTCAATGCTGAGCCAAGTCCCAATGCATCCTGTGGTTAGAAACACTTCCCATGACACATTTTGCTCTGAAAATCTTTGTTATCGTCACCACAGAAATATCTGATTAGTTATAACATTTACCTGGGATAAGAAAATGAAGTGTCATATTCCTGAAAATATGTACAAGGGCTACAGAAGACTGAGTTATTAAATTCCTGTAACTGTGGCATGTATTTTTAAAGGTGTATCTTAGGTAGCTGCCAGTTTTTCATGCTGCCTTCTTCTTGTAGGATTTCAGGACTCTAAATATCCCTCTGTGGCATGGGGGAACCTCAGTAGCCAGCCTGAAATGATGATTTTCTCTAGGGAGGAAGGTGTGTGCCCTATTTCTGCATATTTTGCCCTTATTATCTGTATATAATGTAGAAAAAATTGAAACAAAAAACATTTCTATTTTAGTCCTTAAATTGATTAAATCTAGAGACTGAAACAGGCAGAGATTATCACACCTTGAGCAGGTTTCATTTCAAATAAACTGAGAAGATATAAATATTTTTTAACATCTGATAGCCAATTACTTGATAATTCTACCCTTAAATGGAATCTCAATAGAAATATAAATAACATCCCTGTGAACAGCAGATGGTTTTCCATGATGGATGCCATTAAAATAAATGATGGGAACACTTCTGCAAACAAATAGGCATTAATTAAATCCGTTATCTGTATTACAATATGGGTGTGTAGAAAAACATATTACAGATGTCTGATGTGTTAAAAGTGTTTTTCCTACAATTAATACAGTGCTAAATATTGTTTTATTTATTTATGATTTTTTGAGTGCAACTAACTTAGAAAAATAACCTCCTGAGTGTAGATCATTTTTTTATTAGCCTCTGGAGAAAATGACTCTCTCTCTGGAGAAGAGTAATCTATATTCCTTCCATTCTTCTTTAACTAGATTGTGTTTGCAAATACAATTGCATTAATAAGACTCCCACTTTCTCAGAGTCTTAGATAAGTTTAAATATAGCATTTTGGTAGTGCTCTCATGATGAATGTATCTATTGCTACAGGCACTCCAAGACCAATTTTTCAGAGCTATCTACACAATTATTCAGGGAAAACTTGTTCACTGTGTCCTGGGAGAGTTTAATGCATAATGACTGCCTTTCTTGTTTCAAATTAGGTAAATACCTGAGCAGAACAAGTTAGAACTGTGGGTAACTATTTCTGTAGGCAATGTTTTCCTGTGTTTACACTGAAATAATTGTGTGTATAACCCAGAGGTGTCGTTACATCTCTATTGCATGAGCAACTGCATCAGCCCTCACAGTGCACAGAATAAAATCCTATTTTCCTGCAGTATTTTGATCCATCACGCTGAGCATGGACCGCTGCTCTGCTGCTGGGTCCACTTGTCCCTGGACACTGGGGGTTTTTTGTCCCAAAGGAATATGTGCTTTATCAAGTGTTTGACAGCAGCAGCAAAACATCCTGGGAAATAGAAATGGATCTGTAAGAAAGGTTTCTTCAGTTATCAGTGGTGTTCCAGGGATCATTAAGGACTGGAAAAGGTTCCCCAAGGAAGTGGTGGAGTCACCATCCCCATCAAGATTCAAAAACCAAGCAGATGTGGCACATTAGTGGGCATGGTGGTGTTTGGTTGAAGCTTGGACTTGATGACCTTGTTGGCTTTTTGCCGCCTCAGGAATTCCACAATGCTATGATTTGGTGTGACCACAGCTTCCAGAAAGATCAAACTTTTAGAAGTGGGAAAAGGAGCGTTTCGAGCACCATGTTTGTTGTGAGTTTGAGACCTGTGTATAAGAGGTTCAATTTCATTTTTCTTTTGGTGAAAGGAGCTACAAAGTGACCACAGCAGAGCAAAAGGAAACAAAATATATAAAATTGAGTGTGACCAATTTAAGAAGCAACTTCGACTGGGTGAATTTGAACTTTCGATGTGACATTTACCAAAGTAAAGAACAGGAAATTAAGACCAGGTGAGATTGTTGTTGGCTCATTTCTCCTGCAGTAACTGTCTGTACCATGTCTTTGCTTGTCATGGCAAAGCACTTCATCCTAAATCTGAGGTGGGTCTTGATTTATCCAGGTTCTCCTTTAACCTTGAATGAAAGAGAAATATTTACAGGATTAGCAGACAAAACTGCAAATTCATTCAAGAACTTGCTGCTATTTGCATCTCTAAGGATCTACAGCACAAAACTTTCATCTTCCCTTTCTCCTTGTTATTTTTAGCAAAATATGTGTAACTGACAAGGCAGGGAGCCAGGCCCACACCCTTTCATTACCAGAATCCTCATGAAGTCTTTAGAAAGGGGAATATGCATTTTCCTTGTAACTACTGTAAAATGAGTGTGCAGCTGGCTATAATGATGTTGCAGAATTTAGGGGAAAATCAAGTAGCAACAGCTTCTGGATTTTATATTTTCAGTATTTTCGCCAGAAATGCAGAAGATGCTATATGAAAAGCACTTCAGGCATTAAAAAGAAAGAGGTTATTAAAGGATTTAAAAGGATAGGATTAACATTCAAAATGATCTTGAGAAATTAACATGTGGGGCTCAGATTGACAGAGCGAGTCTCTTAAAGCAAAATTAGAATCATTCTTCTGTAGAAAATGCAATCCAGCACGAAAGTTTGGCATTCAAGAAAACTGGCAAAACAGCCTAAGAGGCGGGAAGGATGATCAAAGGGCTGGAGAACCTCTCTCCCATGGAGAAGAGAAAGCTCAGGAAGACTTCACCAAAATATTTCAGTACTTTGAGGCTCAGAGAGACCAGAGTTTCTCTCTTCATGAGGAGCCACTTGCAGAAGAAGAGGAGAAATGGGTACCAATGGCAGAGGTCTCATCTTGATATAAGGGAGGAAATGTTTATAGTGAAAACAATCAACCAACAAAACAACCTCACAAGGGGTTCTCAGGATGGGATGGGATGGGACAGGGTGCTGGATGACTTCATCTAGGCTCCCTTTCCCATGGAAACTTGGACCAGATGGTCTTTTCATGTCCCTTCCAACCTAGGCTGTTCTGTGAGTATATGAATTAATATCTGTCCTACACTATTTTTTCTTCCACCCACTTATATCCAGAGCGAGATCTGGGAGCAGGATGGCCCATATGCTTCTGTGAGGTTTTTTTTCTCCTCAGTGTGCCTGTTTCTATATATTTCTGTTAGTGAAGACAGGTTCTGTGTGTATGTGTCACACAGAAATTAAATTTGCTCTGACCCTTTATACATCAAGCTATCTGTCTCACAACTAAGTTCCCATCCTGCTGTTGTCAGTTTTTCTTCTAATATCCATAGCAACAGGATTGTCTTGTCAGTCAAATATTTCACAAGCTTTGAGGCCCAGAAGAATTATTAAAATATCTTCTATGGCTTTCTGAAGAAAAAAATCCAAGATTTTTTTTCTGTTTCTCCTGTGATGAATCCAAAATGCATATTTGTGAGAAATACCTTCCAGAAAAAAAAAACAAAAAAAACAAAAAAACCAAAAACCACCCGCATATGGCCTGTAAAGCCCAGGAAGATGGAGCATTCACCAAGATCATTGGGAGTTTTAGTCTATGTTAATTTTTTCATGTGTTTTAGAATTCATGTCTGGTTTCTAATTTGAATTTATATGTTTCTTGCTTCTAGGCTCTGTTTCTTGTTATGTCTTTCTCTACTAAATTAAAGATCTTTTTACTACCTGGTATTTCTCCCTGTGGAGATATTTAAACCATAATAGAGTCACCTCTTGGTTGTCCTTTTTTAAGACAAACAGCCCAAGTTCTTTATGTGTGATTAAATAAGTCTTTGAGCACATGAAAAACCTAATAACTGAAAACAAAAAAAAAATTCTTCCTCTGACTTCCTCAAACATCCAAAAAAATTACATGGCTGCTCAAAAGGGAGTGCTTACAAGAAAATATAATAATCTATACTACACTAACGAGTTGGACTACAAATGCTGAAGTTATCCCAATACAGTAGTTCTTTAGAAGAGACCTGAGAGGGGAGATATGAAATAAAGATGAAAATTTTCTATATAGGCTTTTGGTAATTTAAAATAAGTTGAGCAGCCTCTGTTCAGAGAAAATATTGCAGCCATTGCTTAAAGAGTTGCTGTAGAAGGGCTCAAGCATCTCTTGGAGTCAAGTGGAGCCCATAAACAGAACAAAGCAGGGTGTGCAAAACTTGGGGGACTTCACTAAAGAGGACGTGAAAGTAACATGAAAAGAAATATCATAACTTAACAATCATTCTGGGATTAGAAATAATTGTCAGTGAAAGTTGTGGAATTGTCATCAGAGGAGTTATTCCAGCCTTGTTATGAGCTTTTGAGATAAAACAAAGTGCTGGAAAACTACAGGGAATGTTTGGGGAAACCTCCATGGTCCTGTTTGAAGCCAGAAATCCATAATTAGATATTTGAGGCCACACTGAGGAAGCTTCCTTCATTTGGATATAAATAGAGGGATGGTGGTGAAACATCTAATGAGTGTCATTAAGCCCCACTAAAAGTCAGTGTTCCTGATGATCTGAAAGAACTCTTTTTTGTCTTTAATTATAGCCCAGCAAATCAGCACCAAAGTTGGACAATTAGACTTGGGACAAACTGCAGGCCCGTCTTCCCATTGTAAACTGGGCAAATTGGGTTGAATCAGAAAATATCTGACCTTGACCCAATAGTGGGAGAGCAGCAATTGCCTTTCCCCTGGGCATTGCATCACTGATAGCTGGAAATCACTGGAACTCAATCAATCAGTCAGTCAGTCAATCAATCAATCAATCAATCAATCAATCAACTACTGGAGACCAGCAGGAGAATTCTAGATTCCTGCGCTGTAAATCAAGATGCTGGTGAATGACAGGAAAAGGAATATTGCTGGTTGGGAGCTCTGCTTTGTTGTGAAGAGAGGAAAGGCATTTCTTGCTCTGAGGAGGGGATTCTCAAGGCTGATACCTTGCTGTCCTCATCAATTAGGTCACTGACTCGAGGACTTTTCAGTTTGTTTTTCTCCATGCTGACGTGTAACTCACCCATCTGGGGTGTGATCCAGTGTGGGATACCCCCAACAGTGAAATTTCTGAGGCAGAATTGTGCTGGGCTGTCTGTGGGCATTAGGACCAGAAGAGCACTGACAACTTAAGTCGAAATTCCAGATTGCCAGAGACTCTGCAGGTCTGTGTTCAATGTTTACTGTCACCATGATATTCTCTAAAAAATCCCTTTGCCAGGATTTTTCTCCTGAGAAGCTGAGAAGCCTCAGAAAAGAAATGTAAACAATAATTATCTGATTCCTTGGAATGTGATTTGGAAATTGCTTACCAACAGGTGCATCTTTGATTTGTTCCATGTGAATTGTTTTTACTTAATGACCAATCACAGCCAGCTGTGTTGGACTCTCTGCTCAGACATGGGTTTTTATTATCATTCTTCTCTAGCCTTCTGATGTCTCCTTTCTCTTTATTTAGTATAGTTTTATTATATCATTTATTTTAATATAATGTAATATCATAATATAATAAATCAGGCTTCTGAGAACTTGGAGTCAATTCTCATCTCTCACCTCATCCTGGGGACCCACAACACTGCAAGAATTGGTGACCACAGTTTACCAACATTTCTCTCTTTGTTTATCTTTTAGGATGATGTTACAAGATTAAAGGGTAAATTGTCTTTCCTTTGAATCAGGGCATTGTTCAATCTCTTGCCATCTATGATTACAATACTGGGAACTCTGGACAAATCTCAACCAATTAAAAAAAAAGTAGAAATACAAACCTAGAACCATTTATCTAATGACTCAAAATGGGACATGGCTTCCTGAAGGTGTGAATAAAGTTTTTTTTTTAAACTGAAGCCACCTATGGTCATTTTCCAGTAAGTGTAGGCAATAAGCAATAAATACAGGTAAGATCCAGAAGGGCAGAAATTACAGGATGTGGGATACAAATGCTATATGCTCTGTCTTCCAACATCGTGTTACATTAATATATTTGGGATTTTAATCTAGTTGATAATGGCTTAAAAATGGGAAATTCACGTGCCCATTCAAGAAATACCTGAAAGGAATTCTAAAAAAACCCCAAAATTTTAACTTCTTGTGGAATACATCCCTTTCAGCAGGGGTTACAGTGTAATGGTCTCCCACAGTGCAGGCTCAAGCACTGAGTTAGATAATGAACATCCATGGGTGCCCTGTCATGTTCTTGGGTCAAGACAAGGCACAGCAAGGATGAAGGCTATTTTCCTGTAAATGGATAAATTTCTCTTTGGACAACTTAGGATCAAATATTTATCTGGCTGTGAATGTCTTAGTTACCAAAAATGAGCATTTTCTTGTTACAGGCAAGTTTCTGCAACTTAGAGAGGAATATTTTACTTAACATAAATAAGTTCTTCACAACATCATGTATCATTTTTGAAGACCTGAGGGCAAGATGGACAGATAAACACCTGTAAATATTTTTTCTCTCTTAGGATTTAACTCCCCATTAACTTACTGCTATATCTGGTCAATCCCCTTCAGCCGCATTTCACTTCAGATGTTGCAGCCACAGAAGTGGATGTTGTTTTAAAGAACTTTACCTAAATATTTCTGCTTTTTTATTCCAGTGACTGAAAAACATTCAGTAGTTTGTCACCTCTTGCTGCTTCCTTATCAAATCTTGCATCCACATTAAATTTTTAACAGAGGAGGAAAATCAAATTATTACTTTTATTAAGTATATTTTTGCTTTCGCTATACAAGATCTTAATTTTCATGAAGCATTTTCAGAAGGACCAGAAGAAGCCTAATCTAAAGTCAAGTCTTTCTAATCTCACCATGTTCTTGTCCAAGATGAAATAACTTCCCTGAAAAAAGAAGGAATAAACCAATTTAAAATTCAGAAAATGTTGGTTTCAAGTGCTTCAAGAGCAGGTTCTATGTCTTTGATTTTTATACCACAGCCAAACCCAAAATGAGTGACTTCAGCCATCTCTTTTTTCCTTACAGAACTCCTTCCACAGTCTACATTCCAGAAATTTGTCATGTCTCATGATGAACTTGCTCTCCTACTTAGGAAACATCAGGAAAAAATATTGTGGATCCATGAACATTGGGGTGATAAAGTAAGGGGAATCTGACAAAATCTAATATCCCTGAAACAAATTAGAACTCTTTTATTGTTATTATTTTCGGTAATTAATGGGTCTCCGTTGTCTGCAGCTGTAGTTATGGCAATTAGTTCAGCTTAGTGCAAGTCTCCAATTTCTTACATCAATAAATGTAAGATCAGGGCAGGATCACTGTCAAGCATAGTCATTGTTTACAGCAAATTCATCTTCATAAGTACCTGACTATAAACAGAACATCTTTCCACTGAGGTTTGCCTAAAAATATCCATCAGCGTGCCTTAGAAATGCTGGGAAACACTGGAGGGAGGCAGGGAGAAAATGCAATAGATCTTCTGCAAAATTGTAAGACAAAATGTCAGTGTAAGGAAGACATTTATTTTCCTCTATTCCTTAAGTGCTACATGAAATAAAAACTCTATTGTCTTGTCCAAGCCAAGGGAGAAATACTTTCTGAGGGATCAGGAGCTGGACTTAAAGGATCCTTGGGGGTCTCATACAACTCAGGATATTCCCTGATTTTCTGTGATTTACTAAGGTTACAAAGTGTAGTTAAATGGGGGAGAAGTGTGAAGAGGGAATGAGAGAAGCAAGGATTTAATAGGAACACGGTGGTGAAGACAGGACTGAAAATCAGGTGCTCACCTACAAACCACAAAGGGACACAATAATTTGGTCTCCATTCTTTGAGGAGAGCTGTTAGGGAGGAAGAAATCTGAGGGAACTCTCACTTTGGACTTCTAAGGAAATACCTTAAGGAAAGACCCTTCCTCCACTGTAAGGAGACACTGACTCTACCACTATTCCCTAGGAAGGAATAGCAAGGATAAATCTATTCCAGCATGAGCAAAACTCATATTGAGGGCGATGAAACCCCAAATGCATTAATTTCCACCATGAAGTTTGTGTTCCTCGAGAGGGGCAGTACTAAGGAAGCAAATCCAAGGAAGAACCTTGTACATAATTCCGTGGGATTCCTGTCACAGGCTAAACTGGTACTTTGTATTTA
>NW_005054419.1:393804-395477 GCF_000277835.1 Geospiza fortis | reverse complement strand
GAAATCTGTTTTGTGGGACAGGAAGAATATCCAGTGTTTAAGGAGGCAGTTGTTAACAATAAATAAGACTTAAAATACATTTCTTTCAGTGTCTGGTGTAGCAGACCTGGGACATCACAAACTGGCTCTGACTCCCACAGATTTGCTGTTTCCTTTTGAAGAGAGGAGTTCTGCTTCAGTTAACAATTTTTTAAAGCACCTAAAGAAACCCTAAAAATATGTGAGGCACATTTGAAGACTATAATCCTCTATCTCTCCTTGAATTCATTAGATTTGGGCTACCAAACACATTGGAGGTTTCAATAGGTTCTTACTCCATATATCTGTATTAGGAAAGTTGCTTATTACCAGAAGAGTCTCCAGAAAAGAGGAAACAAAAACCCCTTATGAGCATACAGTTGCCTCTTTCTCCTCCCCAAATGAGCAAAAAACCTGTTAAGATGACATTTTTGATAATGTATTATGGCAGGTAAATTAAGCAAAGAGTTAATTAAAATCTGGGAGTTAATTAATGAGATCCACTGCACATTAAAGATCATTACTCCATCTGAAAAGAGTAATTAGAGAGCAGTTGCTGGTGTGTTTTATTCTCCTGGGTGTTTTGCTGACATGCCACATAAGTCATTCGATGTTGAGAAAATAATCTGCTGATCTCCATATTTACTGTGATTATTAGATAATTGTGGCAAGTTAAGCTGTAGCAGGGAGAATCCTCTTTCTACCAGATTTCCTCTGAACTACTTATTCATCTGTCTATTTATCTGGCCTCTTATGTCCCATAATTAAGTCATTAGTGATAATAATAATTTCCAGTCTCCATTTTAACTGGTTGCTTTCACCTAAAAAGCTCCTATTCTTTAAATCAATTCAGATAACAGAGCTGAAAGTTCAAGAAATCTGCTCTGTTGTGCGGCTGGCACTGCTGGGTTGTGTGGCCATGGGCAAACCTGACTCACTTCAATTCCCAACCAGGTGTCAAATGTGAACTTGTGTGATGAGACATCTGATGGCTGGGATGTCAGTCAGCAGCTGTGGTAATCACTCACGGGGATTACTCTGAGAAAACAGATAGTGGATAATTCTTCTTGCCATTTTCTAAGTAGCAGATCCTTGAAAAATTCCAGAATTTCACCAGCACTGATTGCAATTGTTGCTGCTGAAAAACTCAAAGTCAGTTGTTATTGTTTTAATTCATTGTGGATTTAATTCATTGTGGATTTTTTCATTCTAGAATGGTTTGTGTTGGAAGGGGCCATAAGGATCACCCAGTTCCTGTTTCCTGCCATGTGAAGGGAACCTTCCACTATCCCAGGTTGCTCAGAGCCCCATCCAGCCTGGCCTTGAGCACTTCCAGGATGGGGAATTCACAGCTTCTCTGAGCTGTGCCAGTGCCTAACCACAGTAAGGCACACAGTAATTGCTCACAGTAAGCAATTTCTTCCTAACACCCAGTCTAAATCCAGCCTCTTTCAGCAGAAAGCCATTTCACCTTGTCCTGTCACTGCAGAGATGTTTCTGGGGAAGCCTTTGAGAAATCAGTTTGTGTTTGTCTTCCCACACTCTCAGATCCATTAGCTTTTGCCTGATTATTATTTGCGCTGCCTTTATTCAAAAATGCCCTGGAGCAACATTGCTTACCTCAATTCAAGATTGATATTTCTTGTCCTGCCAAC
>NW_005054419.1:371396-393775 GCF_000277835.1 Geospiza fortis | reverse complement strand
ATCCCTTCATCAGCTCACATTTCAGAACCACACTTTTCTCCATCTCTCCTCCACCTCTTTAACACATCCCTCTTCCCAGCCTTACTCTGCCCTTCACCTCCAGCCCTTGCAAGCTGTTACCTTTCTAAATCTGTCCTGCACTTCTGAATTTGCCAGATGTTTTCCATCTAGCAGTACCCCGGGTCAGGATCTATTGGCTGCAGGACTCTGAAATTGCTCATTTCATGTTTAGCTTCATTAGATAATCTCAAGGTTTCTGCTACAAAGGAGGTGGATGCCTTCTGCAAGTTTGGTTTTGTTTTTTTGTTTTTTTTTCTTAAGCTAAAGATCTCTTCAGAAATCAGATTAAGAATCTAGAGAGACCAGACCTGTGTGGTGTCTTGCAATGATATTTGAAGTAAAGCTGAAGGAAAATTGAGAAGTGTATTTTGGCTCCATGGAGTAAACTCCAGAACACTCTCTCTTCTCTTTTACTTTCAATAAATGTTTTTCATTTTCTCTCATACAGGAGCTAATAGTTTAAAATGCTTGCTACCTTCTCAGTAGACCACTGAATTCCTAATTTTTCAGAAATGGTTGACCCCCTCTAAACTTTCAGCTGGCAATGCAGTTCTGAAGAGCCAATGCAAGTGTGCTGTCAGCTGCTGCGTTTCTTCTGTGGCTTTACAAGGATTTTTTAGATATAGTTTACATTTCCTCATGCAGCCCTTTTATCTCCCAGAAATTCACTGTCTGTAATTTCAAAACCTTTCCTGTGTGCTGCATATATAGTGACAAAAAGTCTTTTTCCACATATGGTGAAGATACAAATATTCTTCACCTGCCCTTCAAAAATCATTATTTAGGTCATGGAAACAAAATGGAATAAAATCTCAGGTATGACACCAAACTCTGATGGTTTTTGTCTTGAAATTTTTGTGTGACAAAGTTTTCCTATGTCTCAGAATTGGGTTTCCATTTTTCCAAAGGAAGTTCAGGTTTTATTTTTGTTCTGTTTCAGGAATCTGAGAGCTTGTTTTATTTCAGGAGAGAGAAGATCTAATAAAACACACCAGAAGGGCAGAAAGATTAATATTTTCTGGTTAGTAAACGTGCAGGTCTCAGTGTAGATGATGGCTCCACTGAACTAGAATCCTCCTTTCATCCCTCCTCCCTGGACACATCTGATAATAACTCTTTATTAAAATGTCAGGCCATTCTGGGAATTAATTAATAAAAAAAGAACTCTGGAATTGGCACAACACTATATGTTAGAAATTCTTATTAAACTACACAAACTTCATCCACAGAGCAGGATGACAGCTCCTCCCACATGCATTGAGCAGAGACATGACACAGACAAATGGTTGAGAGAATCAGAGAAAGGTTTGGGGCAGGGGGGACCTCTAAAGATCGCCTGGTCCTGCCATCCTGCCATGTCCCAGGACATCAGACATCAGATCAGGTTACTCAGAGTTTCTTCCAATTTATCTTGAGCACTGTAATATCCAAGATTTTTCCCAGAGTCAAGGTCCCTTCCTAGACAATTTGTCCCCTGTTTCATTTCATTATGATCATGAGTTCATTACTCAGCCACGCTGGTCCCTTTCCTTCCTTGCACGTTGGAATCAAGAGTTCTTGTGCTCTATGAAAACTTGTTGGAGTTGTTGCCAGTTCCCTTCTACCCCTGGGGGTACCTCCCCATTTCAACTCACATCTTGTCCCAGGGTAGCTGAGAAGCAGCCAGGACTGGTATTCAATCCCAGAAAAGAAGATTTTCCCAGTTTTCCCACAGGGAACAGACAGACTTCTTAAATTAAAAAGCTTTATTGTTCAAGTGATTTAGTACTTCAAGTAGTTCAGAGGATTTAGTGCTACATGGAAGTTGATTTACAATCAATTAGAGTTAAGAAAAGAAGAAAGCGCTCCCAAACACAATTATACAATTCTATATTCTTATTCTATATTATACAATTCTCATGTACACAATTAGATTCCAGTGAATATGGATGATTACCTTTCAGCCTGAACTATCATCCTAACCTCTAAGCTATAAAGCAGCAGACAAAATATGTTTTTTTCTATCAGATCATTTAAAAAATAAAGAAAAACATTTGAGTGACTTTCACTATCTTTACTAGATCAGTGATCCTTCTGATTACATAGTGAGGTACTATTAAAGAACACTTAAAATCATTATTCTGTTGTGTTGCTGAAGGGTATTACAGGCAGTGAAGACATCTCTGGATTTGGAAGTTCCTTCATAGCAAGTCACCACAGGCTGAAATGCTGTTCTAGGGGAGTATGGCTCAATTCTTACTCTGTCCTTGTGCCAAGGGGTTGTCCCCACAGTGTCCCCTTCCCAGGGTCCAGACACCTGATTTAAGGACTCTCTGATAAATCATATGCCTAAGTTAACCAAAAAATATTGTGTTAAAAATAACAGAAACTTTCTAGGGCAGGAATCCAGATTTCGTTCAGTCCATGTGGGCCAGGTTCTGATTTATCATAGAAATTTTCCTGAAAAAGTGTAGCACGGCAAAGTCCTGCAAAGGCTTATTCTTTTTCTTTTCTTTTCTTTCTTTCTTTCTTTCTTTTTTTTTTTTTTAGATATATTTAATTTATTTGATTTTTAATCTCCACCTTCAGCATGTAAATTTTTTATTAATCCAACACACCTCATAAATCAATTGATCTCAACCATCTCTTAAAAAACTCCAGGTTCTTTGTTTCCAAAGTAGACTATTTACCTTCCAAATGCACCTGTTTCTCTTTTTGAGCCTCTTTTCCCATTTTACTTTTTTTTTCTTAACTTGTAGATGGCTCAAGGCATGAATTAGTTATCATTTTCTCATCTCTTGCATCTTTATTTACCAAATAGAGTCACAGCTCTTCCCAAGTGCAGGGGTTTGTACACAGTGCCAATTAGACTCTTGTTCTGCTCCAAGCTGGGACAGAGCAGAGAGAGGCAGAGGGATGTGCTGCCTTACAAATGGGACTTACAGAGTTATGTATGCCAAGACTCTGTAAAAGCTTCATCAAACAAAGTCAGTGAGGGGGAAAAAACAAAGCAGAGAGCTAATTATCAGGCAGCACTAGTAAATCAAAAAAATGTGTTCAAAATCCAGATAATTAAGCCTTGGTCTAGGAACAGGGGGATTCCTCCCTGCATGTTCAAGTCTTTTTAAACCTGAATTTGAAGACAAAATGTAGTGTTGTTTAAGTTAATTTTATTATTTTTCCCTCTGGTGAAGAAGAAGAAATCACGGCAAAATTGCTTGATTGTTTCATAAGAGGAAATCAAACAGGTAACAAAGGGCAACCTGCCATCTTGATTGCCTGACAACTTTTTAATGAGCGATTCTGGCAAACATGTTGGGAGAATTAAACAAAATCTTCTCTTCTGTGTGATATTCCAGATGCAATCCCGTTCTAGGGTGACCCTGCTTGAGCAGAGAGGTTGGCTCAGATGAGCCACTGTGGTCCCTTCCAACCTGTGTCTGGAATCCTGTGGTTCTCTGTGGGTCTTTGATTTGAGAAAACATCAGCTTTATACTGAGAATAGATTTAAAATAATCAGGAAGAAACTCTTCCCTATGAGGGTGGTGAGGCCCTGGCATGGATGGCCCAGTGGGGCTGGGGATGCCCCACCCCTGGAAGTGCCCAAGGCCAGGTTGGATGGGGATTGGAGTAGCCTGGGACAGTGGACGGTGTCCCTGACCATGGAAGGGGGCTGGAACAGAATGCTATTAAAGACTGATCTTCCAACCCAAACCATTTCATGTTTCTGTGATTTCTGATGCAGGGGACTTTAGGAAACCCCAGTTTGTGCGTCAAGGTGAATGTGTTCCTCAATCACCCAAATGTGTTTAAATACTGCTAAGAATCACTAGCTGTGAGAAGCAGTATGTGAGTATTGAGTTTCATTCCACCCTTTCTCTCTGAATGATTGTGGGAGACCATGGAGGAACCCCAGCTGCCCATGGGGGACTGGAAATGTCCAGAAAAGAGAGACAGAACAATGCCTGTAGGGGAAATTCTTTCTTTTCAATTTATCAAAGCTATCAATTTCCTTGGTCTGGATATACAAGAATACATTGGACCTCTGCACCCACCACACAGCCCAACTGAACACACATAGTGTCACTGACATATTTTCTGAAAAATCCCTTTGCCAGGATCTTTTCTCCTGAGAAGCTGGGAAGCTTCAGCTTCTCCATGTTTTGCTGCTTTGGAATGTGATTTGGAGAATTGTTTACCCAGCATGTGAATTGCTTTTAATTAATGGCCAATCACAGACAGCTGTGTTGGACTCTCTGGGTCTGGTACGAGATTTTGTTATGCATTCTTTTCTAGCCTTCTGATGTCTCCTTTCTCTTTCTTTCTATATAATTGTCTTTTAATATAATATAATATCATAAAATAATTAATCAGCCTTCTGAAACATGGAGTCAAGATTCTCGTCTCTTCCCTCATCTCATCCTGGGGACCCTCGAACACCACCACGTTTGGTGACCCCGAGTGAGTGACACCCCACACACGTAGTGACACACATTGTGTTCATGGTAATAACAACTGTGCCATAAAGCTGGTGTATTTTGGTAGTAATGGTCAATTTTCTCACGTATTTCTGATTTCTTGTCCAGGAGATTGTGCTGCTGTCATGGAATGACACTGAGGCGCTGGAGCATGCCCAGAGAAGGGAATGGAGCTGGGGAAGGGGCTGGAGCATGAGTCTGGTGAGACTGAGGGATCTGGGGGGGGACTCAGCCTGGAGGAAAGGAGGCTCAGGGGGGACCTTCTCACTCCTTCAGTTCCCTGACAGGAGGCTGTAGCCAGGCCCAGACAACAAATGGTAGGACAAGAAGAAACTGCCACTTTCTGAGGTTTCTTTTCTCTTTGTTTTTTTTTTCATTCTCAGATCAGAAAGTAAAAGGACAAGCTTAGCTCTGATGCCTGTCTTTATTTTGTCAAGTAAAAACCCTGAAAGTACCCTGAGTTCTGAGGAACTAAATAGTCTTAAATACAAAACATCCTACTGCTGCCAAGACAACTTTGACTATAGATAAAGTTCTTTAACTGACAAGAAGAATATAGACTAAGGCAGGTAGAGTTCAATGGAAAGAGAATGAGATTGTAAAACATTACAAGGGGTGGTTCCAGAGGGTTTTCTCTTTTTGTCTGAATTCACTTTATTTCACACTCCTGGGTTTGGCATTGCCCCAAAAGCAAGTCTGTGGCTGTGTCCATACCTCTGTGAAATTCACACTCCCTGTCCAAGATCAAAACCACAAGCCTTGTATCCAGATTTCCAATAATGAAACAATTTATGGCACAAGAATTTCTGGTATTAATAACCTGTACATTTCTCCTCTGTTCTCCTCCTGTCCCATCTTATCTCCATTTCAAGATGCTGCTGATTCTCCATTTCAATCTTTTAAAGATGCTGCTGATGAACTTTACACTGATAAACCACAAAGTTTTAAGAATGAAAAAGAGAAGTGGGGGGGGCAAGGGAAGAAACAAAGAGAACTTCCAGGTTTCCTGCTATACTTGGATTAAATTCTGTGAAATTACTATTTTAATAGTATTTTTTGTATATCTGTACTATAATGAGAGCCATGTTAAGGAAATGAGGGAAGACAAAGGACAGTTTGTACTTTCACTGTCCAGGCTTTAGTTCATGAAGGGGAGGTAGAAGGCAGGAATTTAGTTGCCCATTGAATCAATGGTTTCCCTAAATTTCCTCAAAAGAAAATGCACAGTAGAAATTTTAATTTGCAGCCCTGCTGCAGAGCACATGCTAAACTTTCATGATACAATTAATTCACTGTTCATTGGAAAAAAACAAAGAAACTAAAAACCTTTTACATTAGAGCAGAAGTGACCTGCCTGTTTGTTTTTCACCTCAATATAGATAGAAAAGGAGAAATTCCTGCTTACACTTTGAATCTGGGCTGTTTTTAGCACTGCTTCCTGTGGTTTGTGTCTGGTCTTAACTGCTACCCCCAAATTCCTGGAGGGTGACATCTCATATGTCAGGTTAAAGTTTAAGCAATCTGGAAACCAAGTGTTAAGCACTTTTTAAAGTTCAAGAATGGGTTGAGTACCGGTGTAGTCATAATCCCAGAGAAAATCCTTCTGCTGGAAATGATCTCTATCACTGCTCCAGCTAAAGCACAAAGGCTTTGTCACAGCAAACTCTTATCAGCTTTGAGGGGAACTCAGCTCCTGTTCTTTGTGTGCACTCAGCATCTTCTCAGAGTGAGCCACTGTTAATAAAAATAATCACCACTGAGGTGGACTCTTTTACAATCCATGATAACACATTATATATGAGATGTGACCACCAGCTGGAAGGAGGCATCCAAATCTCTGTTTCAAAGAGTAAATAACAATTCAGTGGTACATGGAACAAAAGAGCTACGTGTGGGAAAACAATCTTCAAAGAGCCAACATAAAAATAATGAAGCCAGGGAAAATGAAATTAGAAGATGAAGCAAAACCAGAGGGAAATATAGCAAGGAACTATAAAAGGGGTGGGAGATCACAGTTAAAATAAAATAGACAGCAATTTAAAAATAGTTTAAAGCTCCTAGAAAATTCTGAGAGAAAAACATTATGACGCTAGAAAAAAATGAGAAGTGATAGCACAACGTAGGAACTCTGGGCATAAAATTAATGTATTAAAAGTAATGATATGCTTACACTGCAGAGAAAGAAAGCCCATTTCACAAGCGATAACACAGAGATTCTTCCCCATCTCTGTCAAGGTCATGGACAAAAAACTGCATTCTACATGTAAGTGGGATAATGAAAGTGCAAGGCAAGATTTAAAACTCCTCCTTCCACCCTCTGTGGAGGGGTCCTGGAGCACATTGTCCATCCCACTGCCCAGCAGAACTGTCAGTGGTTAATAATGACTGATTTGGTGGAAATAAAAGGAAAGTGCAAATCTGAGCAAACAAGTGGATGCAGAGCTCATCTGGGATGAGGAATTCCTGGCACCCTGAAACAAGCAGCTGTGCATGAACGTGGAAATGGTCACTGGGATAATTATCATGCACTTTGCCTGCAGCATTATTGTCATTCTTTCTTCCACTGGACAAATTGTAGAAGTCAACCCAGCCATGTCATTGTGACAGTGTTTGTGCCATGGCATTTCTCCAGGCAGCCCTGAGTAACACACGTGAGCAGCAGAGAGGTGAGGAATTGAAAACATACATCTGTGCTTTGCTTCCCCTCTTTTCTATCTCCCTGCTTGCAGATGTTCCTTTTTGCATCCCATATTTGCATGTTTATCCAGGAGAGCTGGGATGGCTCCCACTGGATTTGCTCTTTGCAGAGCTGAGGAATGCTCCTTCCAGCTGGATGGAAAGTGCTTTGGCAAGAGGCTGCTCCTCAAGAGACAAATCTGGAAACTTTTCCTGTCCACTTAGTACTTATGAAGACTAAAGTAATAAATACAAAGTCCTTAGTGCTTATAAGTGTAAGACTCATCACTGAGTATCTCTGGAAGGCAGGAACTCAAGTGCTGAATTCAAATTTCAAGAGAGCCTGTGTCTCTCACGCGTGTTGTAAACAGATTTTCACGGACCCTTTTGAGCTCAAGCTCAGGGAAAATTTATGTGGTGACTACCATAATAGATGTCTTGACATTTCTTGCAATTTTGAAAAGCTCCGTTCAGAGTGGGATGGTAAAATATCATAAATTGGTTTTGTAAGATATTTGGCATGCAGTAGCAGGGCTGTTGCTGTAAAAGCACAGAAGGAATCTGGGAAGATGACTGTGTCAATCAAGCACTTTTCCATTAGGAATGTTGCAGTCAAACAATGATAAAGATTGGAGTATATATAATTTACATCATGGGTTAATGATGAACCTTCTTCTCCTAAACAACCACCTAAATAAAGTTTATCATCATAGTCTTCCAAGTTCATTAACTTATTACATACCACTGGCAACCAACAACCAAAAATGAAATAACTTAGAACTGGCTAGAGAAGAGGAGCATGTGGGAAATCTAATCTGCTTAAAAATGACAAGTCAGACTGATAAGAATGAATCAGAATCTTGTCAAACTGTCAAAGCCAAATTCAACATATTAAAATTAATCCTTACTGTGGTAGTTCTTGTGACCACAACTCACTGGCTCAGGAGCCATGTTGCTTTCAACATTGTCTGTGTCTTCTTTGCATTTGTCATTTGACAATGATTTAAATTGGATTAAACATGAAGTAATGTACAAGAAGTTCAGGAAATCATTAGGTATGAAGTGTTTCTGGTGTACAGGAATAATTTAAAGAGCATCAGTGTATGTGCCAACATAATTAACAAAGTAATGCCGTAATGCCAGTTAGTACTTTCCTCGAGTGAGGATTTTATGCTACTGCATTTCAGTGTGGAAAAAACTAATTTATGGTGTGTCTGCAACAAGCAACAATAAAGCTCTTGTTTGTTTACAAATAAATCTTCCAAGGAAATGAAATGCTTGGGAAATTACAGGTAATGCACTTCCATTTTTGACTGCAAAATGAAGGCTGTGATTTCTTGATTTTCATGGCCTTACAAAAATAGCACTCATAGTGGAGCAAGAGTTAATCAGCTAGAACAAAAACTGAAGCATCAACTCTGCAGCAGGGCCTGGGACAGCAGGAGATTGTTAGAAAACACTGGATGGCCAATGTTCTGTAGGAGTCAGAGGTGGTGGTCCATGACAGGGTTCAGGACGTAATGCTGGAAATGTAAAGCATGATTGAATGCACTTCTGTGAAAATGTGTATTTATCACCTAGACACACACACATTTCACGTGGCAAAAATCCTACCTAAATAAGATGATAGCAAAACGTTTCAAATACAGAGCAGCAGAGGGAACCTGCTGTCCCTGAAATTTGATTGCACTTCCCTTCCCTTCCCTTCCCTTCCCTTCCCTTCCCTTCCCTTCCCTTCCCCATGCTCTCAATTCCTGTAAATTTGCAATATTAACGCACAGGATGTCTGGAGCTACCATAAGCTTAAAAAGCTATGCATGTTTGAATATTTTGAATATTGAATATTTTTGGTGCAACAGCTTTATCGCAACATTCAAAGGCTATCTCACCCTTACTAAAGCAATGCTTAAAATGAAGTTGCTTTATTTTTAAAAATTAAAACCTGAAGAGAAATATCTGCTTCCAGTTGGTGCAGACCTGCTAAAAGTGTACTTAAAGTGGATTTTTACTGGAACTTGTGTTGGCTTGACCAAGAGATACCTCCAGCCTATGTCATCACAGCATCTGATCTCTAGAATGTTTTTAATATCTTTAATCTCACAGCAGCCATATGAAGCAGAACATTTATATCCCTGTTTGATCCTTAAAATATCACTTTCATGCATATAAGGGCAACACAGAAACTAAGGAGGATACTTGTTGCAGTAAGGTAGAAAAATCATAAAGAAAGGCTTTATCACTGGCCAGGAGTTTATGTACAAATCACGAACGGGACGGGACTGCAGTGGAATGTGCCTTGAGCTGTTTTATTTTTCAGCATCAGTCTCATATGGTTATGACAATGGGAAGATACCATCAGCTCACATCCCAGGCAGCAGACAAAGAACTTAACATTTCAACTTACTTTTTAAGTTTTTTGACCAATCACATAAAGCAAAAGCATATTAACAGTAGTTCTATCCAACCACTATAAGCACACGTACCTTTGGTTAAAACAATGCTTGCTTATTTCAAATACAATACCTGCTTGTAAGCCTTAAAACACAACACACAGAGCTCCATTATTAAGCTTCAAACTTCCTAATGTCTTGCTAGATAAACTTTTCTGTAGCTTAGAGAGTTATTCTAGACAAGCGTTAATAGACAGACCATCGTTCTATTTGTCCTTGCTTTTCTACTTTTTAAATAATTTTTCTGCTGACCTATGTCATGGCTACTGCTTAGCTCTAATCACAGTTCTGCTGTCTCTGAGGCCTGCCTTTTGCAGCTTTCCCAAGACCATCTGGTTTTGTGGATTCCCACAAGGCTTCATAGAATCAAGCCTGCTCTCCTGGAATCAGTGGCTGGGCTTGTCAAAGCTAGCACTTTGCAAGTTCCCATGTGAAAACAATCCTGTTGTGAGCAATTCATTAGTATAATAATCTATTCCTGGGTAAAAAACAACTTGCACCTACATAAACTGTTTTGCACCTTTAGATAGAAAAATGAAAACTATCTTTCACAAACAACTTCCTTGCACCAAGAGTTTGAGTGACCAATCAATACAGAATAACAACTTGTTACTAACCAATGAAAGTAATTAGAAAGGAAGCTACTAACTAATTGGAGTCCTGTTGCAACATGACACGAAATGAATGACACTCACACTCTAAGATGTCTAATGCAAAAAAGGTGAATTTATTTCTGGACTTTGATATTTACAGAATTTTAAAAGTGACCAGGGATTGTAGGATGAAATTGCTGCTTCTCCAATTACACTTGTCAAACTAAGAGTTTATTAACTTTTTCTTCTTCTAGAAAGGAATGCAAAACAATCATTATTTCCATGAAAAGTGCGTGAGAAACTCTACTACAAAAATGTAAAAATCAGAAGGCTTAAAAGAACTTTAGAAGAACAGAGTGACAGAGTCCCACACAAGGTCTATAAAACTATGTAAAAAGGAGTTATTTGAATAAAGAATAGGTCTTTTTCCACCATGGAGAAAATGGAGTCCTGTGTGATTTATTCCCAGAGATACTTGCATAACAGGCATGGAATTGTTAAGGCTGGAGAAAACCTCCAAGATCATTGGGTTCCACCATTATTCAGCAGCACTGTGTTCACCACGTCCCCAGGTGCCACATCCACAGACCTTTGGAGCACTTCCAGGGATGGTGACTCCACCTCTTCCCTGTTCCAATGCCTGGAAGGGAAAGTTTGAACTCTCCTGAATGACTTGCCCAAGGACACAGAATTTTAGGGTGCAGGAAAATCCCATTCTCTGGAGCACCTTTGTGTCATTTTACTGCTGAATCAGCCTTCAGAAGGATGCTGAATTAACACATGGAGTGATTCAATAAAATTGCTTCTTTGATTTCTTTTTATGCTCTGGGAAGATTCTTTACCTGTATACCTGTATATATTTCTGCATTTAATGCAGAAATTGCCATTGGAGGAGCCTCATGGTTACAGTGCCAACACCTATGGAGCCTTCTTAAGGGAGCATTAAAAAATTCCTTTATACTCCTTTGAAAACCAGGTGGTCCTATTTAATATGGCCAGAGACAGCCGAGCTCTGCCTGCAGTTAAATCTAAGGCTGTGACTGTGCTTGCCCATTTTTCCTTTCCTTTTTTTTTTTTTTTCCAAAACCCACTGCTAAATCCAGAGAGGAAAAGTCTCACAATGGTTACATCTATGACCGTGAGAAAGAAGAATCCCATTTATAATGGAAATAGATCTCATTTTATGCATTTGGAATTTCTTGCCAATGTTTCAAATCAGGTAGTTTAGGAAACATTAAAAAAAAAAAAGGCAACAAGACAAAGAAAAAAAAAAGAAATTCAAAGAAGGAAGACTCTGGAAAGGAAATGACACTGAAAATTTCTGGTTTTGCTGTACAAAACTAAAATGCATCTAACATACCTTATCTTAGAAACTCCTTCATCCCATCAATACATTTATCACTAGATCCCTCTGGCAGTATCTGTGTTCCCTCTCCCTCCTTTCAGTAGTCATTCTCCCAAATCCCAACCAAAGGGAAGGAAAGAAAAGTTATTTTCTGTCTGTTTCACAAAATCTAAGTAAGATTGTGTTGCCCAGACTTGTTCAGGAGGCAGAGGAGGAAGCAGGTCCAGGCTGCACACACTCCCTGCACTTGCTGTCACCTGAGGAGTGGTTGCAGATGACCTTGCTATATCAAATCAACCTCAAATTTCCTTTATTTGTATTAAAAGACAGCTTGATTTCCCCCATAAAGACTTTCTGCTTTCATGAATGGCCTCCAAGCCACCTACAGAGTGCCCCATGGAGCACAACCTACCCATGAACACCTAAGAGTGGTCTCCAGTTTTCCTTTAGTCTTCCTTAAAGGCTGTTACATCTGATAATGCCCCGCGCCAGCACAGGCTGCTGGAGACAGCTCCATGGGAAGGACCTGGTGGTCCTGGTGGGCAACAAGCTGCCCATGACCAGCAGTGTGAGCTGGGGGCCAGGAGGGTCCGTGGGATCCTGGGCTGCATTGGGAAAAGCAGGGCCAGCAGGTCCAGGGAGGTGATCCTGTCCCTCTGCTCAGTGCTGGTGAGGCACATCTGGAGAGCTCTGTCCAGTTCTGGTTTCCTCAGGAGAAGGGAAAGTTCCTGGAGAGAATCCAGGGCAGGACTGTGATGATGAGGAAGGGACTGGAGCATCTCTCTTACAAGGAAAGGCTGAGAGAGCTGGGCCTGTCGATCCTTGAGAAGACAAAACTGAGAAGGGACCTCATCCCTGTCTGTCAGTGTCTGCAGGGAGGGCTCAGAGCAGGGACCAGGCTCGGCTTGGTGTTCCCAGCAATGGCACAAGAGGAACGGGCAGGAAATTGTCACTGTCATATTTTCTGGAAAAATCCCTTCTCTGGGATTTCCTCTCCTGGGAAGCTGAGAAGCCTCAGAGAGAAATGAAAACAATAATTATCTGATTGCTTCGCCTTGTTTTGCTGCTCTGGAATGTGGTCTGGAGATTGTTTATCCTAAATATGACTTGTTTTAACATAATGTCCAATCATGGCCAGCTATGTTGAGGCTCTGAGGAGTCACGAGTTTTTATTATTCATTCTTGTAAAGCCTTCTGTCTGTATCCTTTCTCTTTCTTTAATATAGTTTTAGTATAGCATTCTTTAATATAATATAAGTACATAAAATAACAAATTAGCCTTCTAAGAACATGGAGTCAGATTCACTCATCTCTCACCTCGTCCTGGGGACCCCTGCAAATACCACAGGATATGATGCCCAGGAAATTCCACCTGGACACAAGTCAGAACTTCTTTAGTGAGCACTGAACTGATTGCCCAGGGAGGGTGTGGAGTCTCCTTCTCTGGAGATATTCCAGAGCCATCTGGACACAATCTTGTGCCTGTGCTCTGGGATGGCCCTGCTGGAGCAGGAAGGTGGCACCAGGTGACCCCACTGTGGCCCCTCCCAGCCACCCATCCTCTGTGCCTGATTTCTCTGTTTTGAGAAAGAATTTTTGCTCATAGTGTGGAAGCAAATCATGCTGAGGTTTCAGGCGCACTTAAAAAGTAATGGATACAAAGGAAACTACACAGAGCTGACTAAATTGAAGAAAAATTCAGACACAACCACTTCTGGTTTTGGTCAAGTGTCCTTGCGCCGTGTATCAACAGATGAAGTGGAACACTTTTCTAACATGAGGCAAATGCATCTGCAGAGCTCTCAATAGAGTTGCACTGAAGTTTTTAAATTATTACAATATCTAAAGCAACCTTTTTAGAACAGTAGACCTATATTTTTGTACCCATCAGTTTGAGAATAAGATGTATTTTTTTGCCTAGCATGTACATATCTCTTCAATGTCACCCTGTACAGTGGCCATTTATTTACTTGATGGCACAGATATGGGATATTTGAGGATAAGAACAGTACTTGAAACAGAATAGCATTCCTAACCATCGGATTCTGGTCTTACATAAACATAATTGTCTTGGAAAAGTTTCTGCAGTGAATATGAACTGCTATTACAAAAAAAATGCAGTTATATCAATTACTTACAATCCTTAATTACTGTTATTACAGCCTTTATTTCTTGCTATAGCACCACAGGTATATACAGCGCACACAAAAGCTTGGTTTTAAGCCTTTTCTAAGAAGTTGATGATGTAAAGAACCATGTTGTATTCTCAGATGATGGTCAGATTAATTCTTGTTTTTCCTCACTACATTGCTGCAAAACCTGGCACTGCCTCTCTCCTTAGGAAAGTTGCCATGAAGCAAGAGAATTAAGGAGAATTTGGGAATTAAGAATAGACTTTAGAATACACATGGAATCAATAGCACTTTATAAATTCACACCAAAAAATAATTTCATGTTCTGCACTTATTACTATTGCAGAAATTGTGCACTGAGTGTTGCTTTAAGCCCATCTGTAGTGCTCAAAGGGCAAAGCTCACAAGTCTCTGACCTTGCTGAATCTGTGTGAGCAGCGGTGGTCAGTGAAATCAGGGTTCAGGTGGGGTGTGCCCCAAATGGACCAGCTCACTGAGCTGCTTCTGCTTGCAGTGGATAAATTCTGCCTTTTGCAGAAGATACCTGGGGAAATTTAGCAGTTCCTGCAAAAGGAGCTCATGAAACATCCCTGCTCCAACCTCTTCCTTGCAGGTAGTTCATCTCATGGCCTGAAACCCTTGGAGGCACCTTATTGCTCGCTGACTCCACTTCTTAATTTATCTTCAATACTTCCTAAATCGATACTAATGAGCTAAAGAAGTTGTCAGGAAAAGAAACAAGCAAACTCTGGTCTCTGCATCAGTGCCAAGATAAAATCGTGATGTGGATGTTAAGAAAAACAGATCTAGGTAGATACATAGAGGGAATTAAATACATAACTCAAGAGGAAACATTCTTGGAGGAAAGGAAAAAATCATTGAAACCTACTCTCAGTATTTCTAGTTCATTAAAAAGTAATTGCTACATTTTACTTTTCTTATGGCTGAGGATTTTAAAGCACTTTACAAGCATTAGCAAACCAACTTTTCCAGCATCCCAAGAAGAAAGTTGAGGCTTACTATGTGCCTTGTGTGCATGGAGAAACTAGTCATCCTTAATATTTGAAGATAATTATCTAAGTCCTGGGAACCAAAAACATATTTTGGCTCTTATTTTATTTCCCTAGAGGTAGAATTTTTATAAGGATAATTCTTTATAATTTTTCTTTTTTTTTCTGGAAAATTTTGGCTTAGACAAATAATCCAGAGCCATCAGCCACTCCTGCCAGAAGTTGCAGAATAATTAAATAATTTTTCCCTTGCACATTTTCAGGCTTAGACAACAAGACACTGAAAACTTACAAAAATTCAGATTGACATGTGACAGTTTTTATTGAGAGATTGTTGTCAAAGTGCAGACATAAAATACTTAATTACCCCTGTGGAGGTCCTAGGTCAGCCTTGGCACAGGTTGTGCACAAGCAGCAGCAACAAGACCACGAGCAGTGGTTGCACTGCAGAGACCAGAAACTTTTTCACTCCTGTAAGACTGTACTTTAATACAGAAAATCAAACTGCCACACGTTGAAGCAAAGATAATCTGAAAAAAAACCCAAAAACTTTTATCCTCCAGCTAAGAGCAGCAGAGGAGAATTTTAGCTAATCTTCAGTATCCCTTTAGGTATTGAAATAGAAAAGAAAGAAATAAGATACTCTGTGAGGGTATCCTGAGCAATTTTTTTTAATGTAGTTATTATTATCCAAACAAATCTGTGATTGGGGAAGATACTATCTATGAATAATGAAAGGTTTCCTTTTGTATTCAATTTCTAGATGCCTTGTGATTAAATGGATGTTTTTCATGAAATAATAATAAAAAAATGCTGACACCGTAAATCAACCAGAACCAATCTTCTACTTTCCCAGGCATTACTGTAAGAAAATTAATTCTCTGCACCCAGGAACAAGCCCTGTATCTCAAAGTAAATTGATTAACTGTGTTTCAGCTTCTGTGTAATTAGGAATAATGGTTCCCATTCTTTTGGGTGAGTGGCAGAAGCAGGACTGATGAATTTGCAATGTCTGCTGCTGAGATATTGTTGAGACCTTGTTGCCTCATTGCCTTGTACTTTTTGGTGTGTGAAATCTCATGAAGTAAAGCTGCATCTCTTTGTCTGGGATTTTTTGAAAGTCTTTGACCTTCATCAGCCTCTTCAGTTTCCTTGGCTGTGATGTGCCAAGGGAGGACCTGGAACTGTTGGATGGAGCATCTCTCCTACAAGGAAAGGCTGAGAGAACAGGGATTGCTCAGCCTGGAAAAGAGAAGGCTTTGGGGTAACCTAACTGTGGCCTTTAAGTACCTGAAAGGAGCCTACAAGAATGAAGGAGAGACACTATTTAAGGAGCCTGAACATACAGGACAAGGGGAAATGGCTTCAAAATGAAAGAAAGTAGATTGGATATGAAACTTCAAACTGAAAGAGAGGTTTAGATTACATATTAGGAAGAAATTCATGAGGGTAGTGAAGCCCTGGCACAAGTTTTCCAGAGAAGTTGGGGATGGCCAGTCCCTGGAAGTGTTCAAGACCAGACTGGACAGGGCTTGGAGTAGCCTGGGATAGTGGAAGGTGTCCCTGCTCATGGCAGAGGGGATGATATTTAAGGTCCCTGGCAACCCAAACCATTCTGTGATTCTGTGATCCTGTGTCATGGAAGAGACTTTCTGTCTTGGTCATCAAGACATGATTAGAAGGTGTGACCCCAGAGAAACAGCAGAGTTTCTTCCTCTTTCCCACTCTGAGCCACACAACTCCCATTTTGAGATCCCATGAATGGGGAAATTGAGGCATCTGATGACCTGTACCTTATCTCCAAGTTCATGGGGCAGGAGAAGGAACATGGCACCATGCTGACAATGCACACATTCTGGCTGATCTGGGATGGAAAATAAATGCTATGTTCTCTCTTTGGCTCTCTCAGAAATTTATGCTGGTTTCCGGCACTTGGATGCCTGAGTATGAGACAGATGCTGAGGGATCTTCTCTCCAGCTTCATCTCACCCCAAAGTTTACACTTGATACCATGTGGGACACTGACCAAACAAACTGGACTCATGCTTCAGATGAAGCTTCACAAACCCTGTGGCATGTGCTCACTTTATCTTTTCCATCTACATATTTAGAAAAATTAACCAAATTTTGCCCTCCATAATTATTGTTTTACAAACCCGGGCAGCTTTCCCTCTCCACATCTGTTTTTGAGCAAACAAAAATAAAGGGCTTTCATCATTCTAGAAATGAAAGTGTAGCATCTGAGGAACACAGAGTAACAAAATCTATGGGAAACCCATGAATTCCAGACAATATTGAGATCATAAATCTTCACTAAACCACTCACTTAGCTATTAATTTCCAGTTTGAGCATGGGGAGTCTGGACTGGGTCTTTACATTTTAGTTTCTTTGTGATGTGTTAAAGTACATTTATGGGATTTCTTAAATCCACAGAGGCCTTCTATGTAGTAGTGGAATTACTGTATATCACTTCAAGGCACACTTGCAAGGCTGTTTGCACTGTTTTTCAACCCATTTTGTTTTGAGGAAACCTGAACATTTTCTACTAGAGGTTGTATGCCTCTAAAGCTGTCTTAAATATAGATCATCACATAGCAAAATAGAAACTGAAACTCAAAATACCCTGCATTTTTTAATGTTATTCCCAGTATTCATCTCTAGACATGGACTCTTCAAATCCATGATCCAAAATCCTGGATTTGAAGAGTCCACAAAAAGTGCTTGAAAACCATGGCTCTTTGATTTATTTTTCTTTGAAAACAACTTGATATTCATGGTTTTACTCCTGTTTTTATAAGTGATTTTAAGAATTTTTTTTTTTTGCAAATTTACTAAAGGTTAATTATTATAGTAGCAATAAAAAAAATTAAAAATCACCTGAGGGTTGAACTCATTGCTGTGTAGAACTTTCCTATAACAGGCAGGAGAGGGAAAAGTGCTGATCTCTTCAGTGATAGCATGTGAGGGAATGGCTAAAATATGTGTCAGGGGAAGTCCAGATTGAATATTAGGACAAAGGTCTTCACTGAGAGCTTGGTCAAGCACTGGACCAAGCTCTAAAGGAATGTGGTCATGACTTCCAGCCTGTCAGTGTCCAAAAAATGTTTGAGCAACAGCCTTGGATACAGCATTTAACTTTCCAGTTGTGTGGTGCCAGGAGTTGGACTCATTGATCCTTCTGAGTCCCTTCCATTTCAGGATATTCTACAAAAAATTGTGTGATATTTTCACCCTAAGTGACTACATCTGTTTCTGTTGAAAGTAGAATTCAATTATGTCCTTTGAAACCTGTGGCATTTTGTCACTTGTCAGTTGGACTGAGCTCTCTGCAAATCAGCAACCATCAGGTCTGCACAACAATTTCTTCCCAAAGCCTTCTCTGCACTCATGAAGCTGCTGCAGGATGGCAGCTGTGATTATGCCCAGTGATGGTGTCCAAACAAGCAAAGCCAGCAGAGGTCAGAGATGAGAGATAACTGAGAGCAGCTTTTTGGATACGTCTGTGCTGTAATTTGTCTCACTTTCCATCTGAAGCCAGCTCAGCTCTGTCTCTGACCTGAGCATTTCCATCTGGGGATTGAGATCACAGAGAGATGAAGTGCAGAGAGCTTAGGTTCCAACAGCTCCGATAGAAAATGAGACTGGAATTAGACCTGGGAAAATGAAACTGGAATCAGACCTGAGTTTTGTATACAACACACCTCAAAACACACCAAATGAGGCCAAAAACCCAGCAACACTGCCAGGCTGCTGGGAACCAAACACTTCTGAAAAATGCCACAAACATTTAGGATGTGACTCTCACTTATAGTGCAGGCAGTGAAGATATTAGTTAGTGGAATGAAACAAAATTCCTGAGATTTACTGGTTTGGGTTGAGAAAGTTTTCCATGGGGATTTCTTAGGCTGTGATGAATAAAAGCCCATTAGGTTTCTCCTGGTGTCTGGGAGATATTGACTGATGTTGTGCAGTGTAATGGAAAGCTGGCTGATCAATACTGGGCTATTTTTCAGTTTAACTATATTAATTGTGCATAGTGTGTTCATTTGTGTCTGAAAGAGAAATAAACAGGTGTGAACATCGATTCCTGCTAAATAACAGCCCATGTATCCATGATGTCTGAGTGATTGAGACAGGTAGCAGGGTGGAAAATTAGGCCATACCTCCGTGGGCAGTCATTGGTTCTTGGCTGTAGGCACAGAGAAACTGGTTCCCCCCTTCCAATCCATGGAAAATGAGCGCAGCAGCTTAAAAGTGATGATCTCCTTCTCTCCAGAGGGCAGAGTGATAGAGTGGAGAGAGCAGCACCTGCTCAGAGACTCCTTCCAGCCCTTTCTTAGTACTTGTTGAGAAATGTGCGGAAAGTCTTGATTTGCAAAAATCTCCCTCCTATCCCCCTGCCCAAATCCATCACATCCAAGCCAGAGAAAAAAGCAGGTGCCACAGCTCATCCTCCTACCTTGAGTTACAGCCAGAGAAGACTCCTGAAAATAAGCTTTTGACCAGCGAGGTTTGGCAGGTCAAATTTCATGCTTTCTATGAAATTTGCGCACCTGAACCCCACATCAGGCACTGATGTCAGATGAGCTTTTGCATCACTATAACCTCTGACAGTTGCTCCATCACGAGACATCTCCAGCCTGCTGCCACCTCCCTGTGCACCAGATGGGTCCTGGTCATTATCCCCAGTCTGGCACTGCCTCTCTATCAGTCAAAGACACACAACAGATCCATTATATCACAGCTTTTTGGATGCGAACTAATTAGGTGTCTTGAAAATATCATCTAAGCTTCTTCATATTTTCATCTTGCTGCCTTGGGGGTGTAATGTAGGTCCAAATCCATTTATATAAGGAGAATTCATTATGTCTGAGGAAACAAGCCTGATAATAAATAATAGTAATAACGGTAAATTGCAAACTGATAACAAAAAGTTGATACTAAATAATGTCTAATAAGGTAGATGTTTATCTAATGTGCATTGCCTTTATTATCTTTACTTTAGTTGAGGTGTCCTGGTTTTCACTGCTGGGAATTCAGCCCACACGTTGTATAAAAGGTGGTAAAAATGCAAGGTAACATTACAACCTGACAATAACAAAGCAGAGATGCAAGACATGGAGCACCTGCAAAACAAAACCCTGCTGCTTTCAAAATCTTCAAAAAGTGGTGAGGATCCTTGACCTCGTGGTACATCAAACCCGCTTCAAACACTTACCCCCTCACATGTTTTCTTGCATGAATAAAAACAAAACAAAATCAGTTTGTGGATCTGTTGGCTTCATGCAAACATCCTGTGGGGAAGAGGAAATGTAGCAGCTTCCACACAGGAATGAGAAATGGTCACTTTTCTCTGCATGCCAGTGACCAAGAGAGAGAAGGCAAAGGGATAAAGAGACAGACCAGGACTGAGGGGGCTGAGGCACAGGGTGGCTGAAGTGCCTTGTTTCCGGCAGGCAGCCCATGATGTTGAACTGCAGCTGATTTTTTTATTTTATATATGAGTTTTTTGTTCTGGGATTTTGCAGCCCCGTGCCCGAGCCTTGGCCGTGGCTCTGGCATTGCAGCAGAGAAAGCCACAGATTGCACTGGAGCCATCAGAGATCCAAAACAATGCTCTGGCAGTGGGTTTTCTGGCAGGCTTCTCACAAACAGTTTTCAGGCTCCCTTCAGGCACTGAGAAACTTCTAGAGTAAGGAAAATCCTGAAATTTTCCCATATATTTGCATAATTCCCATCGTTCTGGCAGCTTTCCCTGCTGTGACATTAACACAAAGAGTCACATCCTGTACTGCTCTCACCTTTGATAAACTTATAATTTATGCAACGCCTTGCTGTAGTTGTAGTCAGAGTTGCTGTAGGACTGCAGGATGTTTCAGGTGGGTTGGGAAAATTCAGTATTTCGCTATCCCTGCCAGCAATTCTAAGTCCTGTTATTCAAAGCCTCTTGTGACTGACAATATTCAGACCAACAGAAGAACTAATTAGTCTGAGGTAGCTTGGGAGTCTTTCTGCTGAATTCAGAAGGCTTTAGGATCAATCAGCTGGGCTTTGTGCTGCCAGGAATGAGAGACACTTGCCCTGGGCTGCTGTGACAGACTATTTCAGCTCCATGTATGAGTCATAGAATTAAACTTCCTCTCTTTTTAATGACATACAGGTTAATCTGACAGCCATTTCTCATTGTTTTTCTGCTAAAAATTCTTTGGCAGACTCTTTTGAAAAGACAGGTGTCCAAAATACATATTTTAAAACCAAGTTCTATGAAATCCTCAAATTAATATCTGGCTACCACTTGAAAAATAAAGCTTTCAGTTCCTGGGGCCTCTCTACATATGTAGTCATGAAGAGTAGTCTTCTTCCCTCTCAGAGGGCAGTTGCAAGAACATTCATTAATTAATTTTCTGGTTTTCCCAGGAGAGAAAAAGGTCATAGATTATTATAATTATCATCCCTAAAATTAAAATGTGTGAACCAAAGCATAACAACAAGTGAACTGCTTAGCAAGGCCAAGATTAAACAAAAGTTAAGACAACATCTCTTCAAAAAAAGAAGTAAAATCAATGATTGCAGGCAAAAATCTGTAATTCAACTCTTCAGACCTTGTGCAGGATGAGATGGGAGCCCACTCAACAAATTATTTGCAAAAGCCTTTTGGTTGTTTAGTCCTAGAAAGAAATTATGAGAAGTCAATTGTCCCAGGTTCTGTATGAAATTAGTCTGTAGAGAAACTGTGATCAAAACTGAAGAGGGGAAATCATGGTAACTTGAGAAGAAAAAGGAGAAGTCAGGAGCAATCCTAGGGATTTTTAACCTTCCCCTGAGCAACAAGGATTGCCTGAAGAATGCAATCTTTCCTTTTAAAATTAAGATAATATTAATAATCTATTAAATTGCTATTTCTTCACTGGTGTCATCTTCAAGAGCAGCACTGCCTTGGGAGTAAGATAGATAGATAGATAGATAGATAGATAGTATATGTATATGTATATGTATATGTATATACATATCATATAAATAGAATAATAAATAATTGTCTAAAAGTGATGTTTACTTTAATCACAATGACTGAGTCTAAATTCTGTGACGTGTGTGTTTGTGTTATGGCATGTCCAGAGAGCCTTTTCTCTTGGTCAACTCATCTCTTAGCCGGGTATGGGGGATTCTAGACCCCCTATAGGAAGGATTGGGTGAGATGGGGCTGGTTGGCCCTGTTTCTAAACCCCACAGAACTGGGCTACATCCAAAACACAGACACAGGAGCTTGGGAGCTCTACTAACCCAGTTCTGATGTTGATCAGTGCACTTGGTGAGTTCTGTTCCAAGTCTGAGGTGCTCTGAGAAACTCAGCCAGCTTCCTGCTAGTCAGCCTTTTCTTCCTCCTTTCCTTCTGATTTTTTTGCTGAAAGATGCAGGCAAGTGAGAGGAATTCTTTTTAAAGGACAGCCATCAATGAGCAAGAAACCAACAGAGCATGAACATGCAGAAAGAGAGACATCAAAATACAGTGAATTCAAGGAAAAGAGAAGTATAGGGCACAACACCTTTATTATGAGTGTTAATCCAGCAAACCCTCCTTTTTCAGCACTGTTATTGTCTGCTTGGGAGGTGTAGGCTTAGGGCAAGTTACATTTCTGTATGTACCAGCCTTGTTA
>NW_005054419.1:367680-371331 GCF_000277835.1 Geospiza fortis | reverse complement strand
GTTTGGACAATCCCGTGTAAACTGTTTCATAGAGTTTATTTGCATAGCTGTTACTGCAGCTCCTTTCAGTTTAATGCCACAGTCTCCACTGCTGATGCCTCTGATCCCACATAATCAAGGATTATCTTTCTAAGTCATATGACATGAGATAATTTATATGTTATAGAAAAGGAGCCATTGGCCAGAGCTAAAGCATAGATAAATCACTGATATTGAAATGGAAATCTTGAACTCTTGCACACCTTGAAAGAAAACCTCTATTTCCACTAAAAGAGAATTTCAAACCCAAAAGTTGCTCAGAGTTACTCAAGGATGTCCTATAGAGTCATTGAATGGCTTGGGTTGGAAGGGATCTTAAAGATCATCCAGTTCCAACTCCCTACCCTGGGCAGGGACATTTTCCACTGGATCAGTTTCTCCAAGCCCCATCTACCCTAGGTCTTAAACACTTCCAGGGATTGAGAGTGACAACTTCTCTGGATAACCCATCCCAGTGCCTCACCACCCTCACAGTAAAGAATTTCTCCCTATAACTAATCTTAATCTTCTCTCCTTCAATCTCGCAACCTTTTTTGTCCCAGAAAGCTACTTAGGATTGCTAATCACCATTTCCCCTTTGATATACAGGTTTTGGTGCTAAGTTTCAAACATGACTCTTGGCTTTTGGAGAACTAACATTAATTAAATTAATTATACCTCTGTGTGGGTTGGAGTTCAGTTCCAACATTTGCCACGTATTCTGTCATGTCCCAAAAAATCCTGCATCTCTCAAGCTCTCTGCTTGAGGACAGGGATATTTTGTGTTGTCTGTTTACTGGGACAATGTTTATTTCCTTTTTGGCCTTTCAAAAAGAACTTTTTTTGTGGACTATAGGCAGGTACACGAACATTAATCAATTAAAAGATTAGCAAATGTCCTTAAAACACTGTAACCAGAGGGATGTCATTTTTGTCTCAGCCTCTCATTTCCAAACATTGCCTTAAAAACCTTCTTGGCATCTTTTCCTTTCACCATTTCCATTTTTACAGAAAATTCTGAAGGGGAGAGAAAATGCAATGTTTGTAGGCTAAAATAAATTAGCTTAGAAAGTGTTTGCTTCAGGTTTCTTAATGTTCCTTCCCACAACGTAAAGATTTATGATTTGAATAAAATGAAATAAAATTAAAAATAAAAAAGGAAAGAAAAGAAAAACCTTGAAGTTGCATTTTTATGGATTTGCATATTGTTTTTTCCAAGGAAGATTCACACTAGGCAACAAAGACTGAATAAATCATTAGGTAGAGACAGAGGAATGCTTTAAAAGAAATGATTTGCAACAGATCTACTGTAAAACATTACCCATGGCAAATGTAGGATCAGCATTATATATAGAGCTGCCACTTAGGAATTTTATGGGCTTCTTGGGAGGTTACTTGTGTAGGGAACTGTGCTCTCTCCAGGGCAGGGCTGTGAACCAGGAGATCTGGACTCTATTTTCAGCAAAGTCAATGCCCCCACAATGTCAGCTAAATAAATTACTCCATTTCTCTGTTTGCCCTTGCAAAACTAAAGGTGAACTATTCATACACACGAACTTGGAATCTTATTTAGGAATATGCTACAAGATCTTCAGGTGCTACAAAAATGGAAAGTGCAATTTCTATTATGGATTTTGGATTGTTTCTTGGACAGAGAAAGTTGGAAATAATTTAGGATTGCATGTGCTACATGGCAAAACTAGTCAAGTTGTACTGGGCACAAAATTACAATTTTTTTTGTAATGGAACAGTCTTTCAGAGTGTACAAAAGTCTGTGTTATCCATATAATCTGTTTTATAAACAGATTATATGGATAATATTGCTTGGGTTGATTTTTTCTCTTAAGCTCTATGGAAGCCAAAAACAAGAAACTTAATCCAGACTGGTATTTTTGTTCCCCTTTCCATTTGTTTTTATTTTCAATGAAAGCTTCAAGAAAAAAAATTTGAAATCTGAGGTCACTTTAACTTGACGTCCCATAATTTCTCATGCACATAGACTGGAGTGATGAAGGAACCTGTAACATGCATGTATTAAAGCTTTGAGGGAGTTTCCTCAGCAAGACTAAGTGAATTGGACATTGGTTTTATAAGATTGGTTTTATTTTTGTAGCACTCATCTCTGAGAGGTCTGTAGCAGCACTAAAAGAGATTGGAGTCCCTTTTCACCTTGGGAGCACATTATTATTTGAAACCTTTCATCACTTAGGTATGTGAGTTAGGTGAGATATTTCCCTAGCTTAAAAAACTGAGCTGAACTTAGAAGTCTGCCTCTGCCTCTGGCCAGGAACCATTATTAGATTATTTTCTTAATTACAGGATTTTAAGCAGGTAGTTTTATGTTTTACAAATGGGAGGCTGTTTTGGTCCTTAATTAACCTTTAACTTTATTGTCCATAGCTCTTAATCAAAGATTATAGAATCAAAGATTGTCCAAGTGAATGCTTGACTGCTTTGTGCATTTAATATTTTATACATTTTATGTGTTATGCTTCCCTAACTCTGGTCATGGGTATAGGATAGACCCCTAAACACCTTCTGCTGTCACACAGATCAGCAAGACATTCTCCCAGAAAGGGTTATTGGCTTTATCTCATCACCCTGTAAACAGTGAAGGGACTAGAAAATTTCCTCCTTGCTGTCAAACAATTGGAGGTCAAACACAAGCCCAGCACTTCTGGCATTTTCATCATAAAAAATTCCACAGTGTTTTTTCGCTAGAATATTTAAATACAAATGAGGTAGGCAGGACTTCAGATGGTTGCACCTCAACACTGTTAAGTCAGGAGAGGCTTCTGTAAGAAGGGGGCATTTGAAAATTTCTTTCATGTCAACTGCATAGCTGAGTGCTGTCATCATGATCCACAAGGCTCTTGTAGCTCCATATGTCCAAGTGCTAAAGCATGCCCATGCCCTTATGTTTTTATGTAGGTCAAATCTTTGCCTTGCCATCATTGGCAACAGCTCTTTAAACCAAAGAGAAATGGCCTCTTTGTGATCAGTGTTATTACAATGAATTTCAGGAGAAATTAAAATAATGGAGCACTTAAAAGTAAAGAGCCAGCACTTGAGATAGCTAGCTATTAATTATAAATGCCAATCTCTATCAGGAATTCCTTTTTATGTAAAAGCAGTCTGTTCTGAGTACTTATTTTAGTGTTAATTAGAGGGAAGTGAAGATGAAGTGCTATCCAAAGATGAGCATTCATTACAAGGTCTGCTGGCCCCTTGTGCTTTTCCCTGGGGTGCTCTGGTGCTGCCCTGGCACGAGCAGATGCCTTTGAGACATTGATGCTTTGTCCTAAGTAACAGTGAAAATCTGTAAGGATGAGATCTGCAGAAGATTCTTGTTCCAAGAAAAGCATTTGTAAGGGTTCAGCTGCAGCACAGAATGATTTAATTCTAAAAAACCACACAGTGGAGGCCACAAAGGTGATGGAGGGTCTGGAATATCTCTGTTGTGAGGAGAGACTGGGAGCTGGGGAGGATTAGTCTGGAGAGAAAAGAGAAGAAGAGGAAAGAGAGGAGAAGAGAGGAGAAGAGAGGAGAAGAGAGGAGAAGAGAGGAGAAGAGAAGAGAAGAGAAGAGAAGAGAAGAGAGGAGAGAAGAGAAGAGAAGAGAAGAGAAGAGAAG
>NW_005054419.1:340754-367559 GCF_000277835.1 Geospiza fortis | reverse complement strand
AGAAGAGAGAAGAGAAGAGAAGAGAAGAGAGAAGAGAAAAGAGAAGAGAGAAGAGAGAAGAGAAGAGAAGAGAAGAGAGAAGAGAAAAGAGAAGAGAGAAGAGAGAAGAGAAGAGAAGAGAAGAGAAGAGAAGAGAAGAGAAGAGAAGAGAAGAGAAGAGAAATCTCATCAGGCCATATAAATATCCCCAAGGCAGGCACCAACACTCTCTCCAACAACAGGATAAGGAGAAATGGCCATAAATTAAAACACAAAAAGTTCCACCTCAACATGAGTAATGACTTCTTTCCATGGAGGGTGGCACAGCCCTAGAACAGCTGCCCAGGGAGGGTGTGGAGTCTCCCTCTCTGGATTCATTCCAAACCCACCTGGACACGTTGCTGTGAAAACTGCTCTGGGTGGCCCTGCTTTAACAGGAAGATTAGACTGCAGGATCTCCAGAGGTCCTTTCCAATCCTAACTATTCTGTGATTCTGTGATAACAACATCCATATTTTCAGTAAATATAGAAAAAATTAAAATTGATTGAAAATCCTGAGAAGGAAAAAAACCTGAAGACATTGACCAAAGTTTTAATATATTTTGACAGTGCGTCCATGAGCCAGGAAGGAGGAAGATAATTTGAACACACTTGAAAAGAACCCTCCTTGAACTGTCTCTGTTGTCAGAGGAGCTGACAGGGGCATTCATTGAAGGCCACAGATGCCAACAGCCAGTCTGGTGCTGGTCCATCTCCATGGAGTCCCTGGCCACCCTTTCCCAATCCCCTCCTCAAGAGAGCCCAGCCAGCAGAGACTGTGGGTCAAGACAGAGCAGAAACTCACAGTTCTTTCCTGGGAAGGTTGGTTTTTTGTCCTGCAGGACATGAGATTTCCAAAGATCCCCTCCCAACCACAATAATTTCTCTCATTCTCTGAGTCAGTGAAGGGTGAAGTTTTACAATTTTCGTTTTACTGATGTCTTTACAACCTGGTGTAGGACTGCATTGTTTTCATCAGCTCCTGTACTCCTTCCAAAGGTGAGTTAGATTGATTCATATGGAATAGGAGGGATGAATTTTAAAACCGATGTTGTCTTATTTACAGAAATACAACAGTCAGTAACCTTTATTTTGGGGTAAATAGACACTAATGAAAACCATCAGACACATCACAGTGAATGGGAGTGATCACTCATTTGGTACAGGACCCTTTTGGGAACCTTGGCCAGTTTCATATTGTTCACTTGAAGGTGTAAAAAAGACCTAAAAATGTCTTAATTATGAAAACCTACAATTAAAGCCTATTTCAGTTCCTATGTCATGTGAATCCAATTGTTTCCAAAAGTTTTCTTCTCTTCTTTACAAATGCAATCAGATACTCTTATTAACTACAGGAAAGTGAGCTTTTACTCTAAAAATGTAGTCTACATCCAGAGTTCTGAAGACTGGAATATGACCTTTCCTATTTCCTGAATTTTCCTAAGTGTTTCTTTAATTTTTACATGCATGAGAATGAGCTTCCTTTCTTTGCCAACTGTTGCCCTTATGCCTCTTTTCCTGCCATTAGTGAACTAAAAGTTTGGAGAATGTAATTGTAAAAATCATTCTTTAATGTAATAGGCTCTAGAGACAAATGTCAGATTTTATTTCCGCTAAAGCCGATAATGGCACTTGATAGAACCATTTATAATTTCTAAAGAGGGAGAAATAATTCTCTTTAACTGATTTATTCATATCAAGCCATTTACTCTTTCTCTGTATGTAGTGGATCAAACTGAGTTATGTTCCCTAATTGGCTATTGATATGTGTGGGGCAGTTTTAACCATGCCCACCCACCTCCTCTTTTATATCTGGGGATCATCAGAACAGGCCCGGGACCTTGGATAAAGCAGCTGGAGACCTGCTGGCATCTACTCTCATTCCCCAGCCTCTTAAAATAAAGTTGTTCGATACAAAGGAGCTATAAAACACACAGAGGAGTTGAAGGCAGAATTCCCTCTTAATCCCACTGGGATATGTTCTGCTTTGGAGGATTGAGGGTTTTCAAAACCCACTGGGTGCTGACCTCTTGATTGCTGGCTCACCCTCTCTAATGAATCCACTGCCTTGAGTGTCCTGACTGGGAAGACCTTTGCCAGGCAAAATAACCCCTGGCTCTAGGCCTGAAAGGAGTGGAGAGGTACACTTTGACATCTTCCCTTTATAAATAGGCACAAAGCATGGCAGGGAGGCTTTAAAAATAACATTCCTTTAAGAGAAAGGAAGATGAATGCTGAAAATGAAATTTTGACCCCGCTGAAGTCAATGGAAGTTTTCCCACTGATTTCAGCTGGTCCAAGCCTTCGTCCAAAGCACTGATCCATTTAATGAGCTTACAATAGCTACACAAAGGTGGACAGGGCCTTTGAAAATTGTATTCAGGGCTCCAATGTGGCTGGAAAATCACAGGGTTTTGAAATCAGGGAAAATGCAATGATAGTGTCAATTATTTCAGTATTTACAGAATTATCAAGAGAAGTGCCCAAAATACATTCAGTAATTCCTGCTTTTGTTTGTCATCCTAAACTGTAACAACACTTTGCATAAGTTTGGATCTATGTCTACATCACTATAATTTTATGCTGCTCTTGCTTTTCTGGGTGCCCTCAAGAGTTTTTCTGCTGCATTTTACCAAGAAATCAATGATAAAGTTAATAGAGATTTTTCTTTGCCACAAACTGCTTATAAAACACATCACCACATGCAAAATTTGTAAATACTGTGGATTTCTTGGAACAGTGCACCCCATGGTAAGCAGAATCTTTGCCTCCTGAAAAGTATGATCAGAGTAAATATGAAAACTAACTGTTTTGTTAAGGCAAGGCAGATATTCTTACCAAAAGTTATCAATTTAGCTTAAATGGGTGTATGCTGATTTATATCAGCTGGGGATATTACTCTTGTAATGCATCCGTCTTTTTATAAATGTTAAAATGTTTTTATTGCTTCCTTTACTGTTTTACTTCATGCACAGAACTGCCACAAATGTAATACACAATTATTTTCACCTGAGAAGTTATTCCCACACATCCCTGTACTTCATACACACTTGTACCTTCAAATGACTCCTTTTCCTGTATTTTATGAGAAGATTTTGCCCTTCTCTGATTTCCTGTATAGCCCACTGGTTCTACCTTATTAAACTCAGTGATCCTCAGACAGGGTTTGCACCAGGACAATATTTAACTCTAATGGAAATTCAGCAACAAATTCCCGGAAGCATCTTTGAAAATTTATCCTTTGGCATTATAGTTACTCTCTGCTCTTCATTCTGCCCCAAGTGCTTTTGTTTAAAGTCATTCCTGGAGTCCACGAGTAGTCAATCTCTGTGTGTGCTCCCAGCAAATGCACACAGCTTCTCATTTGCACTTTGATTTGCCAGATACTTTTTCTAGCTTTCCTCCAAAAGGCTGTAAATCTGGAAAAGAAAAACACTTTTCCTAATGTTTGATGTTTTTTGAAATTTGATGGTTTTTTTAAAGACAGGAGTCAAATGAGAGAAAAAGAAAAGGAAATTGAATTGATTTGAAAGATTTCAATAAAAAAATTAAAGTTTCATTAATATAGGAATTTATCCCTGTGTGGGCAAACCTATATTCTTATATTATCCTCTCTGCCAAGCCCTCTTGATTTAATAACCTACTGTTCACACTAGAACCCACATGTGCTCCACATTTCAGATGAAGGGATTATGGCTGTTCTTAATGATGCAGACAAGGCTGGATACTTGTACATTTTACATGCCTGGCTTCCATTTGCAAGATTGTAATTAATTTTAGCAGCTAATTACATATCCTCTATGCATGGCAGTGGAAGATTACAGATCTATTTTGTACAATATCATTGAATCTGTTGCAAGCAAATTTCAGCCCGGTCATCATCATGATTTGGGACAGGTTTGCTCTCTGTGGTTTAGCCACAGAAGTTCTACCTGAAATCCAGTTAGCTCCCAAAATCTAGAATGGGAACAAAAGTTATGTTGCTATTTCTTCTGTTGCTCTATTCTAACTACAGGGATATGAACTTGTAGAAATAATGGAAGTGGGGAAATGCTATATCAGGCACATTCTCTCTGGAATACTTGAGATGAAATTCATACCTGTGTCCCTGGAAACAGAATCACAGAATGGTTTGGGTTGGAATGGACATTAAATATTAAACATAAATTCCTTCCAATTCTCCTGTCATGGGCAGAGACACTTTCCACTAGTTCCACTTATTGCCCGAATGTGACTTTGGCCAATTCCTTGATCTGTTTGGTGCCTTGACTCAGTTTTACAGATAAGGATTTATGTCTCCCTGGTGCAGAGGGTTGTTTGGATATTTGTGGGTTTTTTTAACATGAATAAGAATTCAGATGGTACAACTTCTACTGTAAGGAAACAGTGAGAGAGTTGAGGTTGTCCAGCCTGGACAAGAGAAGGCTCCATGGAGACCTTAGAGTTCCTTCCAGTGCCTGAAAGGGGTCCAAGAAAGATTGGGAGGAATTCCTTATCAAGGAGCACAGTCTAGAATGAAGACTTGTTTTAAATTGAAGGAGACTGGATTTATTTAAGATATTAGGAAGAAATTCTTCCCTGTGAATGTGGTAAGGCCCTGGCTGCCCAGAGAAGTTGAGGATGTCTCATTCCTTGAAGTGTTCAAGGCCAGAAAAAGGTTAAGATCCACACTGCCTTTCCAGTTACATAGAAAATTGAACAAGGCTGAATCTGGGCTTTTTTGAGCTGCACTTAAGATCTGCTGGCAAATACATGTAAAATGTGTGGAGGGTAAAAATAAGACAATGCAGAATGGTGGTATATAATGAAATTAGTCCTATTAAAAATGTAAAATGGATATGAGGAAAGGATGCATAAGTAACACACCAAAGTGTGCAAATGTTCCTTTTACACAGGGTGGTAGAAGTTCTATGATTTACTTTGAGAAGCAAAGCACTAAAAATCTGATTTTTGAATGACTTATTAGATGTTGCTTTTCAGGACTACTTACTGTGAGCAACTAGAAACTGCAACTCAAACTGAGTTCTGTGGCTCAGAGAAATCTCTATTGAATAAAAAAAGATGAAGTGAGAACTAATAGGCCTATAAACATTGAAACATTTGAGATAGTTCTGATAATTTCCTCAGATAAAAAAACTTAATATTCAAGGGATTAGGAGGTTCAAAAGAGGGAATTACTTTGTAAGTAATTTCTGGAGAATGGGGAAAAATAAGTAATTTCTGGAGAATGTTGAAAAATATTAAAGACTTCTATGCAGTACACAGCTGCTAAACTCTGTACAGCCAACCATTTATTAAACAAACTCAGCAGAAACTTTTCTGAGTTCCTGGTAAGAACACAAACATCAGCAAATAAATAAGAACAATACTCTGAAAGTCGTGAATAGGCTGTAACTTGTTATTGTGAAATACAAGGTCAAGTCAAGATTGGAAAAAAGGCAGTTTATTGGTTCTGAAAATGAACAGAATTGAAAGGAACCTACACCATGCATGTTGCTTGAAGAAAGAAAAAACCTTAGCCCCACACCATAAGTATGTTTGCAAATGAAATTTGAGAGCAAGCAATGAAATAAGGCAGAAGCTTTTACAGTTAGAAACAAAATAGTTTTCAAGTCTTTTGGTTCTCATGAATTTCATGATAGGGTACTTAGGCTGAAAACTGAGGTAACAGCAGATTTCTTCATGGACATTTCCAAGAACTTATGAAATGCAAATGAATTTCTTGATAACTGGCAGAATGAAATCTGAGTATTTATCTTTAAAACTCAGAGAGAAGAGAAACCCCAAGAAGCTCTAAACCAGTGAGCTTAACTTCAGTTCCTGACACAACACAGTGACAAATAATCAAAATATCTGCACACACTTAGAAGATAACAAAAGGGTGAGTTAAAATCAAAATAGATTTGTCAATACAAAATTGTGCCAAGCCCTTTAAAATCATACTGTGAGAGTGTAAAAGCCTCACAGATATAGAAAAGCAATATACATCCTCTGTATTAGATTTGGAAAGTATTTGACACTTCGGGTATTTTTATCCTGAACAGGATCTAAACAGAATGACTGTGATGTAGATGCATAATTGGTAGAAACACCATGTTTGTGGTGTGATTATCAGGAGATCACCGTGGCAGGAATCCCCTACTGAACTGGCAGGAACTTATCAGTCCACAGAGCACAGCGAGTGAGAACAGAAAGTAAAAGATATTCTTATCTGATCTGTAGGTGTCACTGTGATGGGTGGGACTACCAGGAGGACAGGATTAGCACAAAGTCAACAAAATTATCTTGACAAAGTGGACTGAAGAAGTATTACACTGCAATTCACTAAGGGCAAATGCATATTTTAATCTAAAGGGGTGAATGATTTTTTTTTTTTTTTGGTAGATAGAGATGAGATGAGAAATGTAGGCCAGACACTCTGCAGCAGAGGATCTAGATTAATACTGGTTCACAAGAAGTTTGGAGCCACACAGTTAAACCAAAAGACTCCACCCAGAGTTCTGCATCCGCTTCTGGCATCCTCAGCACAGGAAGGAGATCAGTCTCGTGTTAGAGCAAGTCCAGAGAAGGCCACCAGGATGATTAGAGGGGTGGAGCATCTCTCCTAAAAGGAAAGGCCAAGAAAATTGGGGTTTTTCGTCCCAGAAAAGAGAAGGCTTTGGGGTGACCTAATTGCAGCTTTCCAGTACCTGAAAGGAGCTGACAAGAAAGTGACAAGAAATCTGGAGAGGGACATTTCACAAGTGTATGGAGTGACAGGAGAAGAGGAAACGGCTTTAAACTGAAAGAGAGTAGGTTTACATTAGATATTTAGAAGAAAATCTTCCCTATGAGGGAGGCAAGGCTCTGTCACAGGATGCTCAGGGAAGCTGTGGCTGCCCCAACCCTGGAAGTGTTCAAGGCCAGGCTGGATGAAGCTTGGAGCAACCTGGTCATGCCCATGTCAGAGGGTTGGAACAAGATGATCTTTAAGGTCCTTTCCAACCCAAATCACTCTGGGATTCTGTGATTCCATGAAAAGACAAGAACTATGAAGAAATAGTTCAAGGAGCATGAAGTGTTCTGTGCTCTGTTAGACATGTGAAACAGCATTTCAGTTTTGACCACAGCTGGTAGGAAAAACTCACTTTCTGCTCTGATATTAAGCTGTTTCGATGCCACGAATAGAGGTTTTCATGTTCCCTTAGTTTCTGTTTCTATTCTATTCAAAAAACAGCTGAACAACACAGTCCAAATTCCACAGCTCAAATTCTATGATGTGGGAGATATCTCCAATAAAGCATAAAGGGGGATTATCAAATTCTATAAGGAAGATTTAGATCAGATTTTAGAGTCCCAGTAGAGTGAATTGTATGGCATTTATCACCACTCACACAATCTGACACTTCCTACAGTGTTTTGTCTGGCCTCACTCCCTTTCCAGAAGGGTGTGAGTCTTCTGTGGCTTCTCTGTCATATCTGTCAGTCCATGTGGACACTTGGACACCTCAGGATCTCTCAAACAGTGCTAAATGCCTGTACTCCAGTAACTGAGTTGACAGTACCCTGACAGTTAAATTTCAGCAAATGCTAAGGGGAAAAAAGAATGTTTCCTGTGGAAGGTGAAGGTGCAAGGAAGATTTCACAGAGCTGACGCATGGATTTCATGTCTGGGTGTGCCTAGAGATGTGGTCAGGCAGACATTTGGTCAGATCTTTTTCTCAGAGAGTTTTTGCTGCTTTGTGGCTGAAAGAAGGACCCCTCGACAGGGTTTCTTCCAGCCTTGCTCTTGGTGTCGTCGTGGGCAGAGCTAAAGGTTTATGTTGCTCTTCTCTTGCTTTGGGAATGAGCTGGAGAATGTCAGGCTGTTCACTTGCCAGCTGAAATGTAGTGTAAGCTGACTGAGTGCAAAGTCTGTGCCCTGCCATTCATGCTTGTTCTTTTTTGTTTTCCCCTCAGTAGTGTCTCATTGTGTGAGTCTCTGTTTGGGCTGTCTGAGGATGTGTGAACTCCTCCTAACAAAAAGGCAATGAATAGTTACGTGCACTTTGTCATCTGCACTCTTCCCTGAATATCTGCCTGTTACTTGCAGCTCTGTGGCTCCTATTCCGTCCCTCTCCATGCCTGTACATAACCCTCTCATCTTCTTGCTCTACTTTGCATAATCTACTACTTTTCATTTCTTACAATGATCACCCTTTGTTTTCCACATTTATCAAAATAACTTATAAAATCATCACAATTGGGACAAAAAAAAAAAACTTTCCCTTTCACAAAAATAAATTCTCAATGCCCAAGGCTAAGCAAGACACACCTGGGGACTCTGACATGCTGAAACGAGTCCAGAAGAGGCCATCAAGTTGATGACAGGGCTGGAGATCCTCTCCTATGAAGAAAGGCAGGGAGAGTTGGGGCAGCTCAGCCTGGAGAAGAGAAGGCTCAAGGGAGAATTTAAAGCTCCTTCCAGTGTCTAAAGGGGGCCTACAGGAAGAATGGAGAGGGACTTTGGACAAGGGCATGGAATGACAGGACAAAGGGGAATGACCTTAAGCTGAAGGAGGGTGAAGTCAGACTGGATATTAGGAACAAATTCTTCCCTGTGAGGGTGGTGAGGCCCTGGCACAGGTTGCCAAGAAAGGCTGTGCATTCCCAACCCCTGGAAGTGTTTAAGGCCAGGCTGGATGGGGCTTGGAAAAACGAGGTCTAGAGGAAGATGTCCCTGCCCATGGCAGGGGGGTGGAACTGGATGATTCTTGAAGTCTCTTCCATCCCAAACCATTCTGTGATTCTAAGATGTGCACATGAACACATGAGCTCTCTTCTCTCTTGGTTATAGTCTCATCTTTCACAACCCCTGACATGATCTACAGCTGACTCCAGTTATATGTAAATACATCCGTTACTCCAATAAACAAGAAACCTTTTGTTTGTGCAGTAGTTGCAACCTAGAGATGTCTAATGTGGTGATTTCTTTGCTGTGATTGAGGAATTTTTGAGATTTCTGGGTTCAAAAGGACATTAAAACAACTTTTCACTAGAGGTTTAATTACAAAGCGGGTTGATCATATGCCAAAACCACAATCCTTTAAAATTCTCTTTCTCATTTACATACTTATCTGAGATTTTTAAGGCACCGATATAAATGAAAAAAATCTGAACAAACAAAAGAGATGAGATAAATACTTTGCAGAAAAAGTATGAATGCTTCAATTAGATGAGTGAAATGACCACTGAGTTATCTAAACTTTTAATTCCCTTGTTGCACCCTCATATTTCACCAGCAAGTGAGAATAGAGTTTTAGCTTGCAAAAGTCATCTCTGGTCTCTCTGTTTCCCTTGCATTAAATGCACTGCTCATGAAAAATCCATGTATGTTGAAATCAAGGAGTTTCTGGTGTGTTCCCAGGAAATACAGAGGTGGCAGCAGCATCACTGTCACCCCTCCTTCCCCACAGTGGCCTCCAGTCTGCCCAGTCTGCCAGCCCAACTCCTTTGCCACCCTAAGCAGAGAAGCCATGACCATGGTGATAAGGAGAACCCTACAAGGAAACAAGCCAAGATCCACAGCACACAAGGAGTGATAATTGCACAAAATGAGAGGGGATCAAACCTAAACTTTTAAAGATCAAATTCACTTGGTACTGACCTCCTCTGTCCTTTTACTGTGGAAATCCAGATCATTTGGAAGTGGATCAGGTCCCACCAAAGCTGCAAGTCTGACATGTGCCTGAAAGAACTGGCAAAAAAAGCAGAGAAACCCCCAAAATATAAATCAACTGTCAAACTCTGCATCTCCTACACCTCCCTCAGTTAGCTGCTCAAGAAGCTTTACTGCTGAAATCATAAAATTAATTATTACTAAGGATTTTCAATGTAATACTCCAATCTTGATGTTTGAACAAAAAGCCTTTAGTGTTTTGAATGCATATTTAAACCAGCAAAGCATAAATTTTTTAAGTAATACCCACTGCAGATGACGAATGTGTCTTGTTGTTGTAATAACTTCAGATCTTTAAATTAAAGATTGTGGTTTGAAGGAATATTATTAATACTTCACATGCAGAGAGGTTTTTTCATCTACAAGGAAATAAAGTTGCCTTTCATGGCCCAAGCACACACACACAGGTGTAATTGCAAATACTTAGTTTGATTCAGTGGTCATTCAAGTAAATTGAGGTTACTGGTGCTTCTGCAATACTGACAATTTGGAGTCCCCAGCCAGCAAACTGCTTGGAGCTGCATGAATGAATGTGTGCAAGCAATAATCTGCAAGCAATCTGGAAAAGGAAAGGGATGGAAGCAAACTGTGCTCCTCTAACATGCACTGAGCAGGGGTGTCAAAGTGTTTGGCGATAATCTGGAATCACAGAGGTAATTTCATGTCTACTTACTGATAGGACTTGGAAAAATTAGTGTGAATTTTTAAGCCAGAAAATAGAAGAGGTGTGTCCCAAACCCATCCTTGCTTGTTTTCAGGCTGGGATGTCTGACAAAGTAAATTTCACCTAAGTCTTACCTGATGGCTTCTTTCCTGTGCAAGGTCAGACTAAGTTGTGTTTTGGGATTCATCAGTGTTTGATGTCTTGCTCTGCAATTCCACACAAAGTGAACAGCAGCTCAGAGTAAAGGAATTCACTTTCCCACACTGCCATGTTTCTTCACCATATAATTTACTTGTGACTTTTTCTATGGCAATAAATCCACCTGGAGACTGAAAACTGACCTGGATGTTTTCCTGTATCACCTGCACTAGGTGAACTTCCCTTGGCAGGGGGGTTAGACCAGAAAATCTCCAGAGGTCCCTTCCAGCTCTAATTATTCTGTGATTCTGCTATTGCCCATTGGTTTGATATTTCAAGCACAATATTCTGCTGTTGATCGAAATCCACCTTTCTCCTTTAATATCTTACTTTATTTGAGAACAATCTGACATTAAATGTCAAGCAGACACTGTAGGATATTCTTCTTTAATACCACTTATATTTAACTTTTCATCATCTATAATCTCACTTACTTTCCCTGTTCTTCTGCATTGTCAAGCCAGCATTGATGAAGAGATGCTGATTCTCATCTAAACTAGAAAAAGGTCTGTGGAAAGTTTATTGAATGAGCATGATCTGATATCCCCAATATACGAAAGGTAAGTAAAAATGTTGTTTTGTTCCATTGATTTACCAAAGTGAGACTTGGACATTTTAAAAAGGGACATTTGGGTGGCGGGGTGGTTTTTTACCAGGGACACTTTCACACTAGTCCATAATATGACAAACTAAGCAGTGATAAAGTCATAAAATAGTTTTGATGCATTTTCAGAGATGAGTTTTTTTCTGAAGCTCTGGTTTTCATAGACAGGAGGTGGTACTATTTGAATGAAGGCAATCAAAAAACAGCCAAACAGATCCTACAGTTTGTTGCTGTGTGAAGAAAAGAGGCATTGTGGCTCAAGAAGTCATGTGAAAAACCACTCCAAAAACCCAACTGACTGAGCATAGCTTCATTGAAAATCTTTGTCCTTTTAGCTCCATATAGCTACAATAGAATTTGAGGTGATGAAACACAGTGAAGTCTTGAAACAGAGGCAGCCCTGATTGGACAGTCACTTTCCTTGGCGTCCAGGTTTGGAAAGGCAGGTGTCTGCTGAGGAAGGCAGGAGCCTTCCTTGAATGGAGAATGTAAACCCCCTCCCTCCAAATTGTTATAATTTTGAAAGTAAGGGGCTCTCAGGCAAAGATATGGGAGCAGGAATAACAGTTTTTTACTAGGAAAATTTAAAAAATACAAATGCAAGACTACAAAAAAGAAAACAAACCACTGACAGAGTCAGAATATGCCCTGACACCCTGTGGGTCAGGGTGGTGGCAGTAGTCCCATTCCATGGTGGCTCAGCCCTCCTGCAGTGCCAGCTGTGGTTCTGTTGGAGCAGGGGTCCTGGAGAAGGGTGGAGTTTTCCTCTGAAGGTCCAGGGGTGATGTAGATGGGCCTGGTCTTCTTCTGGGAATCCAGTGGAGAAGAAAGCTGCTCCTCTGGGAATCCAGTGAGAAAAGGCTGCTGTGATGTTGCAAACCTCAGATTATATCCAGGTAGGAATGTTTGGCTCCTCCCCCTGGGCAGAGCATCTCCCGGTGGGATGATGGAATTCTATCAGCCGGGCAGTGATGCTCAGTGGCCAATGAACAGTAGATATTTCCTGGAGGGAGAATTGGTTGTGGAAGAGATAAAGAAAACTGCCCAATTAACAGAAGATAACTGCCCCAGCTCAAACAGATGGGAAATAAAATCCACAGCCCTATTTCCAACCTAAGACACCTGGGAATGTTCAAAAAACTTGTAGCAATGGCACCTGAGGACACGGTTTAGTGCTGAGCAGGGTGGGTTTGCTGCATTGATGGTTGGACTTGATAATCTTACAGGTCTTTTTCAACCTCAAGGATTCTATTGTTCTCTGAATATAAAAGGAATAAAAGTTGCACTGTCACAGTTCACATGTAGAACAGCCTTTATTTTCTGTAATAAAAGGTGATTTTTCTAAGGGTTGTTTGGTTACCCCAAATGTGACCCAAACCTGCACACAGCAGTAGCATCAGGCTGGAATCCTCAGACAAGAGACTTATAACACTGATGAATTCCTCTCACCTAACTCCAGATATCTGCAGCAGAGCATCTGCTTCAGAGATGGTTCTTGAGGCTCTTAAAATAGTCAGTAAAAAGCTGGTCAACAGAATTTATATTGAGCTGAGTGCAGGTGCCTATTTAAGGAGATGAATCACATCCTGAAGTCATTGACTACACAAATGAGCTCTCTATTACCTTTGACAGGAACCCAGAGTGATTTCCTCAGATGTGCACTGTAGATACCAACTCCTGAAGATCCTAATTTAGTATATTTTACAGTCACACTGATTTCTCATTAATGCTCTTTCTTCCAGTCTAAGCTGTTACAAAACCCATCCAGGCTTCAGATAGGAGCTCACAGCTCCCCCATGCACAGGATATGAATGAGTAATTATTATTTCATAGACAGAGGAAATTTGGTGTGTAAAATATATTTTGGAACAGTCAATGCAGTTGCATCCATTTATGCCTGCACCAAGTAAAATAACTCCATGTCCTATATTATTATTCAGCAAATGCATCCTGTAGCCAGTACAGACATCAAGATTACCTTGTAAAGCAGCTGTGTTAAAAAAGAACTTTTTCTGACCAGTCATTAAGTCAGTACTAACTCCCCTTCAGTCAATAGGGGCATGACAGTGTAAAATTTATAGGGAGATGGAAGTTACAAGAATGAACTTCTTTCACGTTTTGTAAACTCAAGGTCCTTTTTTTCTTGTGAAAAGGGAGTATAAACAGACTGATAAGGGAGTGAATAAAAGGAATCCGATTTTATGTTTTCCTGAAGTCTATCAAGTCCAGGTAAAAGTAAACAAAACTGTATTTATATAGAATATTTTGGTGGTATTGCATAACTTGAGCACAACTGATGAATCAAACCCATGCATATTTGCACCATACTGCAAATTTACACCAGTTGCAACAGGGTTTCTGGCAGCAACATTTTATGGTTATTTAATTATTATTTATAGACACAAAATATTTTTTATTGATCTTCACCTCTATTTGAAATTAATTTAATGTATTATTTTTTCAACTGAATGCATACAATCATTAATACGCATCTCACATATATGTTATTAACATGTGCCTCTGAAGAATGTGAGATGCTAAATGGGAATAGAAAAGACAACATGTTCCATTTCAGTCCGTGGACCATTCTGCAAAAGGTCCTGCTTCCCTTAGCTCCTTTCCAAAAAGGAAATTTTAAATGGCTTTTATGTACACTTGATCCATATTTTTGGCTTTCTGATGAATACATAGAAATTTCCTTTTGGCCTTTCTTTGACTTAATGAAGACCATATATTCTCTTTTTTTTCTGACAGTAATTGATGATAAACACATGTGACTTTACTCACTCCAGTAAAACAGCTGTGATGATTTAATGGTTAAATTAATTATTCTGTGCAATGAGGTAATAGTTAGCACAGTACCTTTGTTAGGTAGAAACAATCTATGAAGAAATTCTTTACTGTGAAGGTGTGGAAAAAATGGAACAAGTTGACCAGAGAAGCTGTGGCTGCCCCATCTCTGGAAGTGTTCAAGTCCAGACTGGACAAGACTTGCAAAAATCTGGTCTAGTGGAAGGTCTCCCCACCCACAGCAGGAGGTGGAACAAGAAGATTTTTAAGGTCCCTTCCTACCCAAACCATTCTATGGCTCTGTGGTGACTAAACAGCAGGTGGAATGCTAAGTCCTGGAAAGGACAATGTTGAAAAGAAGGAAAAAGAAAATGAAAACATTTTAAGTTGCATCAGAGCTTGAAATGATAGTTGGCTGACATCCTGGAATCCCTCTGAATGTCTTGGCACGAATTTTCAAGTCTACAATAGGCTTTGGTTGCTAAGAGCTATGAGAAACAGGTAAAAATTGAGAAAATGCCAAATGAGCAAAATCCTGCATAAAGCAAAAAAAAAAAAAAAAAGAGGGAAGGAAAGTAATGGGTTTTCACTGCAGATATGGTAAAAATGACTGAATTTCTGGTGAAAGAATGAGGTACAAAAGAGTCAGGTGCCACCCCTGGACACAAAGTAAACAATGACTGTGTATAAGCGCAACATGATGTCAGGATGTAAGAAAAGCCAGAGTTGGTCAGAGCAGGATTCACCTTGCTCAGTATTGCCCTGTTCTCACCTGGAATAGAGTCAATTTTCTTTGTAGTAGCTGGTGCAGTGCTGTGCTTTGTATTTAGGATAAGAAGACTGTGGATAACACCCTGCTTTAGTTGTTTAGTGCTTACTCCAAGTCAAGAACTCCTCGCTCATACTGCCCTGCCAGCGAGGAGACTGGGGATGGACAAAAACCTGGGAGGGGACACAGCTGGGACATTTGATCCAAAATGAAATTCCATGCCTTATGATATCAGGCTGAACAAAGAAACTCAGAGGAGTTGACCAGTGAGTGGCAATTTCTGCTCAGGAACTGGCTGGGCCTCAGTCAGAAGGTGGAGAGAAATTGTGCATCACTTTGTACATTCTTTTATTCTTATCACAATTTTCCCTTCTTTTTCTGTCCTATTAAACTGCTGTAACTCCACCTACAAGTTTTAGCTTTTTTTCTTATTCTCTCCCCCATCCCACTGTGGGGGGTTTGAGAGAGCAACTCTGTGGAGTTTACCTGCCTGACAGGTTGGCCAGGAGTGTCCTGTCTTCAACAGTACCAGCTTCCCAGAGAAAGAGGGTAAAACAAGATATTTACTGAATGAACTTTGTGTGTACCACTCCACAGGAGAGTCTTGAGCAATTTAACTCGTTCAGGATAGGATTCAGTGAAAGATTTAGAGGTAAGTGCCCACATGTGAGCACTCCATGGAAACCAAGAAAGATGAACTCCATGTGATACACAAAAACTGGAAAGAATTTAGCTGAACAGACAGTCATTTTAGGATGAGCTCTTTCACTTTCTAGGCTCCTGTAATTGGATGGACCTGATCTACCCTGAGTGTCACAGGAGCTCTGACATCTCCTCCACCTGCAGACAACTATAAGCAAAATTCTAAATTTACCATCACAGAACCATAGAATGAATAGGGTTGGAAGGGACCTTAGAGGTTTTCTAATTCCACCCTCTGCCATGGACCAGGTTTCTCAAAGCCCCATCCAGCCTGTCTTGACCATCTCCAGGACTGAGGCATTCACAGCCTCACAGGTGTCTTCACCTGTGGCTCGCTCACACATTTAGTCAATGACTATGGGCAATGTATATGCTCATTAATGAGAAATAGGGTTCATGTTTTTCCATTTAGAAGGTTTACTTTTTGTGGTGACTATGCCTCGTTGAATCACCACTGCTTGCCTATTTCAGGAGTGTAGGTTCATCCTAGGAACAGTAGTTCTAGTCTGAGCAAACCTCCCCTACATGATCTTAGACTGGATATTAGGAAAAATTTGTTCATGGAAGGGGTGGGAACAAGTTGCCCAGGGCAGTGCTGAATCACCACCCTTGGAAGTTTCAGAATGTGTGTAAATGTGGCACTTGAGGATATGGTTTAGTGCTGAACATGGAAGTGCTGGGTTAATGGTTGAACTTGAAGATCTGAGAGGTTTTTCCCAATCTTAAGGATTGCATGATTCTACATGTTTCATTGGTTTTTGTTTTTTTTTAGCAGGTAGTAAGCAGGAAGCAATTGCTCATGAATTTTTAACAAGGACCCAGTATTGAGATGAGCACTCCATAGGCTCAGCCATCTTCTCAGGGGATGAGATCATAATTTTTCACAAGACGTCAATCTCTTTGCATTTTTATCCCAGAAAACTTCCAACTCCCCTGACCAGGAGAATAAGCTGCTGCTTGAAAGCAAGGCAGCTTTCAGCCCATGAAGCCAGCTCATGCCACTGAATCTGGGCTTTGCGAGCATTTGCTGTCTTGTCTAAAGTAATCCTTGAGTTCCCTCAAGGGAAGGGGAGAAGTGCCTGCAGTGTGAGATGCATCTCTGCTCTAGAGACCTATTTTAGGATGGGATATAGGAAGCAGGAGCTTGCACATGCTTTGCTTTTAACAACTCAGCCTGTCTGTTTATCCTAGGACTATCATTATGGTCTCTGCTTTATTACATTAACTCAGCAAAAGCACACACACGTGTCAAGTGCTTCAGTGAATAGACTTAAGCACATGATTAACTTTAAGAGTGTGCTTAAGTACTTTGCTAAATCAGGACTTCTATGTTTCCCGTCTCAGTGCATCTGGTCGATTTGCATATATTTTCCATATAAAGAAGTTAATTTTCAGAGCAAAATGAAACTATTTCCTTGCTTGCACATTCGGTGGTACTGCTGCTATAGCCAACTTAGACAAATTTAGTCCCTCTTCCCTTCCCACAAGATTCCAGCTGGTTGTTCCAACAACTGTAGGCATTGTGCTGGAATGACTCAGATTGGCAACTCTTTGGTGAACTGGATTAAGGAAATATTTTAGATGCCAAATATTCATTCAGTCATTTAATCAGTATGGTTTGAATTGGAAAGGACCTTATAGGTATTAACCTTCCACCAGACCAGGTTGCTCCAAGACCCATCCAGTCTGAACTTGAACAATTCCAGGGATGAGGCATCCAAAAATTATTTGGACAGCCTGTGCCAGGGCCTCCCCACCCTCAAAGTAAAGAGATTTCTTCCTAATATCTAATCTAGCTTTACTCTTCTTCATCTTCATGTCATTTCCCCTTTTCCTATCACTTCACATGCTTGTGAAAAGTCCCTCTACAGCTCTGTTTCATCCCCTGTTCAATAAGTATGTATTCATATATACTGTAAATATAATTTTGCTGAGTTGTTTTATTCTGGATTAGTTCATGATATACTGTGAACTATATAGTATGAGTTCACAGGTTGCACAAACAGTGATTAAAACAAATACAGTAACATGATCAGACTTGGAAGGTGTTTGCCATCAGCCAAAAAAATTTACAAGAAACTGTTGATCTGCAATGTTGGGGGCTATGATAAATTCAGAAGACATTGCACTATATATTGTTTGCAGGATTTTTTCCTAAAAAATTCTATATTTAGGTGTTTCAATGAAAATAGAAAAAATTAATAGGTTCTTTTTCAGGCATGTCATTAAACTAACTGAAAGCAAAATATCATGCAAAACAACTTGTAATTATTGTGATTGTTTGCAATCACTCAGAACGAGAAAGAAGTGTGAAAAAAGTCCTGCTTAAAGCCAAATTAACTGTAATGTTAAAAAATTATTTTTTCTGGTTTAGATGAGCCAGTTTTCCCATAATAATAATCCTCTTATGTCAACAAAGACAGAAGAGCAAGAAAGAGCATTGTTAAAGGTTAGTTTTGATCCCGGAACATATGTGACAATACAAGAAACATTAATCATCACAGAAAAAGCGGAGCACTCAGTACCAGAACAGCCCCTCTTCTGCATTTTGCTGGTCTGTTGGATCAACAAAATGTTCTTGGATTAGGACATTTTGGGAGAGCTGGTATGTTTAAAGACCTGGCATTATCTGCTGTCTTTGTAGGAGTAAAAGGGTAATATGCAGTGCTGAGTAGTTTTAGTCCCTTAAGCTATAGTTTTGTCCACCCATAAACTGTTAAAAGACAGTGTGCTGCTTTTAATAAAAACATTTATCCTTGTGGAATTTCTTCTTCTTCTCAAAAAGAGAATTTGTAAGATTAAATGTGAGGCTAACAAGAAAAAATTGTTGTCCAGTTCTATTGCTGAGTTCTACTAATTAGTGTGCAGTCTAATAGCCTATTACTGCTTATTGTTTTACTTTTCTACCAATTAAAAACCAGGAGCCTCTTCTTCTATGACACATGAACTTACTCTACAGCCTCACGTAGATGAGACTTGAAACTCAGAATATTTGTATACAACTATTATATTTCAGTTCTATTGAATTATGTATATTTAATTATTAACTTAGTTGTTTAATTTAATATATTTTCATTCTGGAAAATATTTGAAAGGACCTTATTAAACATGATTCCCTCAGGAATCTGTGTTATGGACTAGGAAATGTGTTTCTCCATTCTCTGTCCCAGATATTTAGCTGAATTTGACTTGTATTCTCATGTTGGAAAAGGCAACATGTTCCATTTCAGTCCATGGACCATTCGGCAAAAGTTGTCCTGCTTCCCTTAGCTCCTTTCCAAAAAGGAAATATTAAATTGCTTTTATGTACACTTGATCCATATTTTTGGTTTTCTGATGAATACATAGAAATTTCCTTTTGGCCTTTCTTTGAATTAATGAAGACCATATATTCTCTTTTTGTTCTGACAGTAATTGATGATAAACACATATGACTTTACTCCAGTAAAACAACTATGAGGATTTAATGGGTAAAATAATTGTTCTGTGCAATGAGGTAGTAGTACAGTACCTCATTGCACAGAACAATTAGTAGTGGACTACACTGCAGTTAGTAGTGGAAAAGGCACTTAGGCCAAAAATGTAAAACCTGAGTATCTTTTCAAAAACTTGTGTTCCAAAGTCAGCCCTTTAAGTTTTCATTTGAAACTTAAAGTTTTCATTCTGTGTCTCAGAAATTCTGAATGACTTTTTCTCCCCAAAATGTTGACAGAACATTTAGCAACTGGCTGGGAAAACACAGCTTTGCACATAATTAACAGATTATAGCAAGCAAAACCTGGGAGTATTCCCATCTACTTATAATTGCTCTCAGCTGGATGTCATGCAGATGATTTTTAGCTGTTACCTTTAATCAATGTTCTTAATGATCAGTTATTGTATTGTAATTCATGTCAGTGTTTGATCTGCAGTTTGAAACTTTTGTACCCAACACTGTACAATGTAACACAAAATTCTTGCACTCATAACTCAGAGTCTAAAGACAAATTATGCCTGAAAAAGGAGGCAGATTGATTAAACAATATATTCTTTCTGTGTGCTTTCCAAGCAAGTAGATAAGCAGATAATGGACAAAGTAGTTTAAGCTTTAATTACTGTCTACAGGCCCATTTTAGACAAAGCCTACCAAAGAAAATCTTGAAAGGTTTTTCTGCTCTTTTCTTCAAACAACACTTTGATAGCTCATGATACAGAAAAAAATAAATTGATTTGAACAGAAATATTTTGGCTTCTTTGTTTGAGAGTGGTCAAGTGGATTAGTCATTGTTACAAAATTAACATTCATGAGCCATTGCCTACAATAAGCCAAGGTTTAGGTATAAACAGCGGCCTTGGTTTATCAGTTACCATTGTTTGATACTTATGGGCAACCATTGTTCACGCTTGCAAACTGGAGGAAAATAAATTACAAACAAAGCTGGATATTATCCCTATTAACGTATCTTATGAGATGATTAAGCTCACAGTGCTATTGACTAAATCTCCCTGGATTTTTCATTTTTGTTTGCACAGCATGCAGAATTCATCCCCTTTGCTGGATTAATTACCTCTGGCTATGTTTACACTGACATCATTATGAGATGATAGAAGAATAAAAAACAGTGTCAATTACTTCCAAAGACAATGAAGTTAATTTACGTGGATAATGGAAAAGGTGATTGAAAGATGCATTGTTCAGGAAAACAATTAGAACAGGCACCTTGAGCCCTAAATGGGTTATCTTTTGTAAATCCTTGAGTCACAGCAAGCAAACCAAGTTAACACATCATTGTTCAGTTCAGCTCAATTAGTGTCCAAAGTAATTGGGAAGAATATGCTTTCCATGAAGCAACATGCCATGCAAGCTGACATGAACTTCCAACTCTGCATCTCACCATGAGCAGAGAAATAACCAGAGGGGCACAGATATGGAATCACAAAATCACCGGAAAAGAGGCTGGAAAAGGCTGGAAAACACTCTAAGTCCAGTTGTTAATTTAACATTGTTAGGTCCACCACTAAACCATGTCCAGAAGTGCTGCACATTTATCTACAATCTACGCATTTATTGAACAGTTCCAGGGGTGGTGACTCCAACGCTTCTCTGGGCATCCTGTTCCAATGTTTCACCATCCTTCCATGAAGAAATCTTTCCTTATATCCAATCCAAACATCCCCCAGAGCAACTTGAGGCCATTTCCTCTCATCCTGTTGCTTGTTACCTGGAACAAGAACTGTGGAAAGGAAGGCAAAACCCGGACCCTGTGTGAATCAGTTGAGTGAAAATTGGTGTGTTTTCATTTCTCCCACAAACTAGAATTCCTTTGAGTTTCTCTGAGACTTCCTGATGGCAGCAAAGTCATGCAACTGTGAGACCTCTACTTTTATAGCCAAAAAAAAACCATCAAGGAGTTCTTTAGTGAAGTATGAAAAACATGAGTGAAAAGAAGAGTTTCAGGTGGAACATCCCATGCTACTGTGCATTTTGGCCAGATGCAGAGCAGGCAGATCAGGGAGGCAAGGCAGGTGCAAAGGGAAGAGATGGTGACACTTGTTTCATGTTCAGAAAAATACACTGGTCAAAAATTCAATGGGGATGTTGTGCAGATGTCACACATTCATTGAAAAAATAATATTACTTGGTCAATGCTATCCTCATTCTCTTGCCTTGTGACTTTTCCTGTTAGTTTATACCTGGTGGCCTGGCAGGAAAATCTTTAGGGGTGCTTTATTACTCATATGAAAAGTGTAGTTGTCTCAGGCAAAGTGAAAAGGGGATTCCAGGGAAGGGCAGTGGAGCTGGTAAAGAGTCTTGAGAACAAGTCTGTCTTAGGCTGAAAGATTTAGCTGGGGGTGTGTATTCTATTTCCCATCTGTTAGAGGTGGGGCAGTTATCTTCTCTTAATTGGGCAGTTTTCTTTATCTCTTCAACAACCAATCCTCCCTCTGGGGAGATCTCTGCTGCTCATGGGCCAGTGAGTGTCACTGCATGGCTGATAGAATTCCATCGTCCCATTGGGAGATGCTCCACCCAGGAGGAGGAGCCAAACATTCCTAATTGGATATAATCTGAGGTTTGGAACACAACAGCAGCCTTTTCCCACTGGATTCCCAGAGGAGCAGCTTTCTTCCCCACTGGATTCCCAGAGGAAGACCAGGCCCATCTAAACCACCACTGCATCTTCAGAGGGAAACTCCACCATTCTCCAGGATCCCTGCTCCAACAGAACCACAGCTGGCACTGCAGGAGGGCTGAGCCACCATGGGATGGGACTGTGCCACCACCTGACCCACAGGGTGTCAGGTCCTGTTCTGATTCTGTCAGTGTTTTTTTTTTATTTGTACTATTGCATTTGTATTTTTTATTTTCCTAGTAAAGAACTGTTATTCCTATTCCCATACCTTTGCCTGAAAGCCTTTTAATTTCAAAATTATAACAATTTGGAGGGAGGGGCTTACATTTTTCATTTCAGGGGAGGCTCCAACCTTCCTTAAGCAGACACCTGTCTTTTCAAACCAAGACAAAGTCATAGGAAGAGTGACTGAGGGAGCTGGAAGTGTTTAGCCTGGAGAAAAGGAGGCTCAGGGAAACCTCCCACCCTCTACATTGCCCTGAAAAGTGATTTGAGCCAGGTGGGACGCAGCCTCTTCTACCAGAAAATTAATGACAAGATAGAAGGAAACGTGTCAAGATGTGCAAGGGGAGGTTCAGGTTGGACATCAGGAGCAATTTCTTCCTGGAAAGGGTGCTCAGGTACTGGAATGGGCAGAGTCCCCATCCCTGGAGGTGTTCAGGAAACAACTGGATGTGGCATTCAGTGATCTGGTCTAAAAGTGGTGGTTGGTCAAAGTCGGACTTGGTGGTCTTGGATGTCTTTTCCAACCCAAATGGATTTGTGATTCTGTGAATATAATAGACCTAAGATCATTTCATTTCATCCTGTTTATGTAGATGAATATTCCCACCGTAAAGATTACTTGGTTTTTAATTTGCTGCAAAGAATCAGGCTGCCCATCATCCTCCTGCTTGTCTGGAAAACCCTGTTATTCTGAAGAAATCTAATTTCAGACAGCATTAGGCTGCTAAATATACTTATGTCTGCTTGTCAAGTTACACAGCACTGCTACAGGTTGCTATTTAATTCTGAATATTCCTTTCCTTTGTACAGATGACTGACGAGAGGCAAACACAACCTGCCACCAGAATTTTGTGCTTACAGGTTGTCATTCTCAGGGGTTGTGCGCTGCAGGCTCATAACATGTGGAGGAAAGTTCAGAGGTGGGAAAGTACTGAAGACAGGAGGTGTGAATCACCACAGAAGTCAAAGTTTCTTCCTCTTTAGGGAATTGGTATCCACAAGGTCTGGTGGAGACTGATATAACAGAGAAACAAAGCAGAAATAGAACATTAATAAAATGCAATAGAAGCACCTCAGTCTGTGGTACACAGGGAACCTGGGTAGTGTGAGTCCAAGAGCTCCAGAAGGGAGATATTCATGTCACCAGGACTAATCCTAAATCTTGGGCTAATAATGGAAACTAACACCTCTACAAAGCACTATTCAGTTCAACATGCACATACTATTTTACTTAAACATCTTTACAACTTACCTCACAACTACCTTGCAGATTTTTTGAGACTTGCCTTTCATTTTTGGAAGCTTCACCTCTTGAGACCTAGATTCAGTCTTTCCTTCACAGAGGAAAAATTATACTACATCACCTTACACTCTTAAGTGAAAACAACAATGTAAAGTGTTCCTAACCACATATTTGGAAAGTCACAAATACATCTGGTTTTTACAAGAAACATTTTGCAGAAGTGTTGCCCCCTCTCCTTTTCTTGCACAGAGTTTGTCTAAAAGATGAGATGCCCAAGGGGGGATCAGTCAGGTAAATACTGATGCCAGGATTTGAGTCCCATAGAGTATTTCAGAGGTGGTAAATCTCCAGCCTAAGTACATCCCATAATTAATAATTTTATAATTACCACACACAGTGCTGTAACAGTGGAGCTAAAGTTAAGAGGATCCACTTTTATGAGCATAAACCTCCAGTTTAGCACAGAGCACAAAATTTCAGACAGCCAAGAACAGGCATAAATCAAGAGCAGAAGACATAATTATTCCTGAAATAAACAAATAAACAAGATCAGTGCAAGACCTCTTTGCCAAATTAGAAGTGGAAATGCTGACAGAACTGGAACGAGGTAAACATCTCTATAGACTAATACAAACCCAATCTCTGCACTTGCTGCATTTTAGCTACAAAATAAAACCAGGGCTTAGTTACATTAAAAGAGTTTGCCATATATTTTATACCATGCATTAAGAAAACTTTTCACTGGAGGTTTTAAACAGCATATTAAGAAGTACTGAAATCACTCATATCAATTGGCTGTGGTATAATTGAGCTCTATAAAGATTATTGAAATACATTTGCAACTATAAAAAGTTGTATAAATAATAAGGTGTAATAAATCTTCTTTTCACTTTCCACTCTAGAAGAAAGAAACTTTTTGGAGTTTGCTTCTGCATTTTTGCCAGCCAAAATCATCAGGGCAAAGAGAAAAAATGTTGTCTTATTCTCTTTATTTAATTTCTTTGCAAAATGAATGTAACAACAATTTTTTTGTGCTTTCAAAACTCTCAATTTCCTGCTTTTTCCTTAATAGAATTTTTCCTTTGCATTTTCTTTTGAGGGAAATGTCCATACAGTATACTCATTATACAAGGAAGTTTTTTAGGGGTTTTGGATGATTTGGGGGGGATTTCTTTGGTTTGTTTGCTTGTTTTTGTGGTGGTGGCTTTGATGCTCCTGAAAAAGAACATGATCCAGATTCAGACCTGAAGGAAACTTGCTGTGCCAAGGGATTCACCAGCAGATATTTTCATTTTGAGGCTGACAAGGCTGTGAAAGGTGTGACCATGAGGTTGGCAGGAGACTCTTGACTCTCCAAGGGAGAGACTTGTACTTTCCCCTCACCCATGGCAAGGACACCCAGCGACCTGATGTATTGTTGTGCCAAAATATTTCCATAAATGACCCAAGTATCACCTGTAAATTACAATTACACCAGACAAACAAACACAGACACAGTAACAGAGGTTCTTACACCCACAAATAAAATGTCACAGTGGCCATGAGAATTCAATACACCACCTAATGTGCTGCTGCAGTCCAGTGTATTTCATTTACCAGGTAATATATTACCCAATTTATAACCAATCTGTCATGCACATGGATCAATACAAATCATGAAAACACACATACATTACACACTTCCCATAATTGAATTTTGTGCTCTCTGGACTCTCATTACCCTGCCACAAACTGCTTCAAATGAACACCTCTTATTACCTTCAAGGTAAACACCTCAGGGACACCAGGCAGGTGCTGCACAACTCTTATATATAACCCAGTATCAACTTTCGGGAAGACCATGAAGTGTGGAAAACCTAACTCCAATTTCCAAACTGTATCAGGGATTTCTCCATGTATCCTAAAATATCATGGAGGAAATGAACAAGCAGATAATTTAAACTGAAATAGCCTCCAGTCTTTATGGTCTGGAAGAACATAAGGACTTGCACGGTTGCACTTGGTGTCACCTGGAGCCACACCTGACTGTGTCACATCCATGTGAATGTGACCAGCATCTTTCAGAGCATGTTACATGTCAATTGATGTTATTCTTATCAGTCTGTCCATGTAGGTCTTGGTTGGGAAGAAAATAGGAATTCCTAACCTGCCTCTGTCACAGGTTGGGAGCATATCCATCAAAAAGTCTGGCATTTGTGGCCAGATGAAAAGAGGTCAGAGCAATTCCTTCGTAAAAAGTTTCATATATTTTGTAATTAAGTGAGATTTTAGGCATGCATATGGATTTATTGAGAGTAAAAACTATTCATTTCTCTTTAACAGTAATTCAGATTTGAATTTACTTCCTTAATTCTGACTGCATTTTCATTGGAATTATAACTGTCTAAAATGTGATGTCTCTTTAGCTGCAAGTTAAAGGTGAGAATAGATTTTTAGAGTACGCTTTTTTCCTCACCTTCTTTCATACACAGAGAACAGGCTTAGATAACTGAAGGGAACTCCCACCCATTTTGAGGCTCTCTTGTGCACTCAGGAATTCCAGCTAAGAAGGACATCTCATATCAAAAGTGTCGTGTATGTGCTGGCAATTGAGAATGAAGCTGTTATCTTGTCTTTATTTCTGGAAGAACTTAGCTACTCTATATACATGACAGGCATTTCTAGGTATCTGATATATTCATGCTTTTTATCAAGTTTTGTTGAAGCTTTTCTCTTGATTACAGGTTTTGTGTAGTCAGTTCAGTTGTATATATTTATTTATTGCCTTAAAAATGCAAACTATGCTTAAAAATCAGAGATATCAAAGCTCCTTCTGACAGGTTTACATGTAACATCTTTCAAAAAAAAAAAGATTACACAGCATTTGTGTGTATGTTGTTAGAAGCTGGTGCACAACACTGGATTGACAAGTGTGGAAATGAAATTTTTCTATCTGAAAGCCAATAAAGAGCAAGCAGCAACAGCTGAGGCCTGTATGCTGCCCATATGGTGGTGTCTAGGGTTGTAACATGACATTTTTGAGTTCTGCGCTATTTTGTCCCCAGTCCTTGCACTTCTTTTGGGCCATTTATAAGTTCATCTCTTGGATTTTCAGGTTCTCCTGCTCCATAGCAGGACATAGAAAAAAAAAGATCAGACTTATCCACCCTAATTTAATGTGATCCTTTTAATTTTTCCTTATGAGTGCTTTGTTGGAGAACTTGAAAAGTAAAATCTTGCCTCTTTCTTGTTACTGTAATCGTCCCAGTCTGTCATTGTGAGGGCCATTTGTCAATCCCATCCTGATTCCCTTTTCTCTGTATTCTGGGAGAATTAAAAGCTACAGGATCTTATCTGCTGCTTTCAAAGGCTCCCAAAGACTATCAAATGTTTTTTTTTTTTTTTTTTTTTTGTATCCCAGAATGCAGTTTTAGTCCATCTGAACAGTCTGGCAGAAGAGAACTCATCCACTTGGTAGAGTTCTACATCACTGGGGAGGGATTCATGAAAGTCTGTCTAAAGCAACTTCTCTATTTATGTTTTAATCTTATTTTTGTTTAATTTGCCATGATGACCATTCAGGAAGAAAACAAAACTCAGGAATTATCCCTAACTGCATTTTCTTAATGGTCCAGTAATGCCAAGAGCAATAAGACATTAATGTAAAGAGATGAAAAGTCTATTTGCTGTAGTTATTTTAGTCATTCACGTGTTTGCTGTAGAATTCTTTACTGGTAATAGTCTGAGATATTTTAGAAGATTTAACAACATTCAGAGGAAAACTTCTTAGTTATCTCCTGCA
>NW_005054419.1:288440-340709 GCF_000277835.1 Geospiza fortis | reverse complement strand
AATAAAATTTAAAAAGTAACTCATCTTCTTCTACCAAACATGTTGGGAGATCTGGGAATCACTCTTCTAAATTATTTATTCTGAGAATCAAGCCAAATCCAATTTTTGATATAAAGACATTTCTATTGGCATCAGGAATTATGAGGTCCTTCTCAGTATGTTCTTAGAAGCCATGTGCCTGTTTCCTGCCCCGTTAATTTATGACTGGGTCTTCTGTGATTCACTCACACAAATCCCAAGCCAAATGAATCCTATGGCAATGGAAATATTGCTTGGATCTCTAGAGATTTACACATCACAAGAATGTGCCCAGCATTAGATCAGATTTTGCCTCACTAAATCCTAAAATCCTCCATGGCTGAGATCCCACCAATTTCTGGATGATCTGTTCCAGTACTGCACTAACCTCCTAGTGAAGTGTTTTCATATTTTTTTCCCTAATATAAAATCTGAATCTGTTGAGCCCACCCTGTACTCCTCATTAAATCAGAATTATTTTGTGCAAGACTGAATCTCTTGAGAAGGAAATGCAATGCAAACTTTGCCCACAATAACCCAGAAGTCATCGTGTGTTGAATGCTTATTCAAGAAGTGGGAGACAGGAATTTTAGGATGTCCTTGGCTTCAGGTGTTTAAAACTCTTTAACATGGTAAGAGGATGATTTGCCCTCCAGGCTAGAGAATGTTCTTTCCATTCAAAGCATTTCCAAGCAGTTTATTTGGCTGAACTGGTTATGTGAGGTCAGAAATCGGCGAATAAAAAGCAACTGCTGAATATGATTAATGTTATTAAAACAAAAAAAAAAAGAAGGGGAAACATGCCTAGAAAAGTGCCAACGAGTGTCCTGGTGGCCCTTCAGGCTGATTTCAGATTGATTCTGTTTAGGTGGGGTTTTTTTTGGTTGTTTTTTGTTTTTAATAGTAGCAGACCAAGTTTAAATGCAAATGATCTCTGCTTTTTTATTATCTACACAAGGAGTCAAGGAGTCAAGCCACTTTAGTCATAGCCAAAGTGAAAAGTCGAATCTCTGATGTGATTTACAGCTTAAAACTCACAATAAAGGTGCTGCAGCCCTTCTAAAATTGATTGTGTGTCAGGGAGAGAAAGTAGCACCTCATTTGTCCTTGTTCATTTCAATAAACTCAGAATTAGTCCCACAATTTGGGCTCAAATTTCAATGTGTTCACCCATCATGCTTATGGCAGGAGTGGTTTGAGGGTATATTGGAACAGATCTGATCAGATTACTCTGAAATTTCCATTATAACCCCGTGAAACAGCTACATATTCATTTTGCTTTACTTCCCAACCCCCTGGCTCATTGTTCAGGCAGCAGAGAGCAGGGGGACTTCTAACTCAGTCAAGATGAATGAATGAATCAGAACAAGATAAAGTTTTTCTTAGGATTCAGGAGGTGGTTTTTTGTGTTTTGTGACCTTGGCAGACCCAAGGGTGCTTGCTCGGGGCTGTGTTTGGATGAGGAACTTCTCAGGCAAATCCAAAGTAAATGGTAGTTTTACAAATCATATTTAATTATAGAATCATGGGATGATTTGGGTTGGAAACGGCCTTAAAGTTCATTTCATTCCAACCCCCTGCCATGGCCAGGGAGTCCATCCCCTGGATTCAGGCGTCTCACTGAGAGCAACATGGCATTGCACCCCCAGGATTGCTCTGCTGAGACTTAAACAAGACAATGGCTTTTTTTTTTTTTTAATTTTTTTTCTTTCCTCATGCAAAGAAAGATTTCCTGCAGTCTTTACAAATACAGCATCAGTGAATTTAGTCCCCTGGCCAGACACAGTTATCTCCAGTTTGCCCTACCTAAATTCTCTTTAAAATGTCAAATGGATCTTGTATTCCTTGGTCTCAGTCTATTAAGAAATATTGCACCACAACAACAAAGAGCCAGAAGAAGTCACAAATTAAGGTCACAGTTGAAAAGTGAAGATCTAGAGCTGTAATCTTCAGGCTCCCTGCCTTTAATAAAGACTCATGATTAGCTCAGCTATCTGAACACTTGGCAGAATTACCTCCACAGCCCAAGAAAAATCTATGAGTTGCAGGAAAACACCCAAACCAAGCCCAAAGTGGAAAATATTTGTGTAGTTTTAGAACAATTTAGATAGCACTAGCTTAGACACCCACAAAAGGAAAATTCAGTGTCTGATATACAAATTAATTTCCTTTCTTAAAGAGGTCTGTTGTTGTTGTGTTTTTTTTTTAATTTAAGGCAATTAAGTGGTTATTAAAGTGACCTGATTCATATATTTATTAAGCATTTTTATAAGTCTTATGTTACCTTCTTGTGTGAGTATTTCTTACTGGACAATGGAGAACAACAAACTGTGTTTAAATAAAGTGACTAAAAGAGCCACCAAACTCCTAGAACCACAGAATCATTTAGATTGAAAAAGACCTTAAATAACAAGTCCAAGCTTTAACCCAGCACCACCAGGTTTTCAGCACTAAGCCATGTCCTCAATTGCCACATCCACACATTTTTGAACGCATCCAGGAATGGTGACTCCATTGTCACCTGTCATTGTCACTTACTCTGTTCCAATGGTTACAATCTTTTCTATTAATTTCATTTTTTACTAATATCTAATCTAGACATCCACTGGTGCAACTTGAGGTAATTTTTTCTCTTCCTATCACTGGTTTTCTGGGAGAAGAAACTGATCCCCCAGCTGGTTCCCACTGAGGTCTTTCCATTATGTTTCTAAAGACTGATCTTTGAAGAGAAACAAGCTTTAATTTCAGGCACTAATACAACAGACAACATCTGGTCTTTGAAGAACGCATTATTTCAAAAATAGCATTGGTTCTTGGTACATGTTGACTCAAGACTGAAGAAACAACTATTAAAAACCATCTATCCTTTCCTTTCCCCTGAACACTTAAAATGGTATCAATATTGTGAAAGGTTTCCCCCAGCATCACCAAAATATGGAATCCTGACCAATCAACCAGCAACTACTTTTTCATATAAAACATTTCCAGTCTTCATTGAATGTCCTGCATGGGACCTGACATAAATTAGGAGCATTAGGCTGGAGAAATTGCCACTGTCATCAAATCCAGAACCAATTATTGCAGGTAACTGCCTCATAGGGCCCTGCTGACAGCTCTTCATTTTCTGTCTCAAGGCACTCAGATCTTTTTCCCCCATGACCATGATCAGACTATCCTGGAATTAACATGGGCTAAATGTCCCATGATCTGAGAAGACCAAGATCCATCCTGACACACAATCCTGACACAAGTCCTCGCTTCTGGATTTACTGTTCCTTGACTTCTTCTTTGCAGATTCCTGATCTTTTGAAGATATTGGGGAATATGTGACCAGATGTTTCTAATCCCCTTTTCAAGCACTCCATGAACAAACAAGTGCCAAATAAACACCAAGTTCAGTGTGTCAGCCTCTGGGATGTGTTGAATAGTGCAACAGAAAACTTTAAAGAAAACTAAGTCCGTACTTTCATGAAGAATCCACTTGTGGTCATTTCTCCATATAGTGAGAGAGGGGGACTTAAAAGAAAAACATGAATTTGTATTTCCCACAGGCACAGCAAGGGGCTCCCTTTGTCTCCATTCCTTTTTGGGGTATTTAAGCAGTTAAAGAGGTGCCAAAAATTCTAATTAAGAGGTTTCACTTCGTCCGGACTAAAGGAATTTGAGCTATCCATGGTGCTAGTGCTTAATTCAATACTCTTGTGGTGGCCTGTTGTATAGAAACATGGAACCCCAGAATGGTTTGGGTGGGAAGAGACCTTAAAGATCATTTCATCACCTTCCTCTTAACCGGGTTATTCAGAGCCCCATGTAGTGGTTTATCACAACAATGATATCTCACATCTGGGAATATGAGATGCGTCTGAATGCCAGGAGGTAAGGAAAACATAAATAAAATTAAATTTAATATTGAAGTAACTGCATTTTGAATTTGGTTAATTGCTTTTAGAAATAAAAAACCCATGTATTTTCAGGTCTTCTTTCTTGGTGCTCATGCAGTGGTTGAGAGTATAATTTCAAAAATGCAATTTTCTCAAGGAAAAAATTACACTGCAATGGCAGTTTTTAGGAAAAGAATGCTGAGGGATTTGTTTCAGTTCTACCTGCTTTGTTGCAGAAGGAGAAAATTTAAATAATAGTTTTGGGGCTGAAGTGTCAAGCACACACAGAAGTATTTCTCAATCCTCATGATATCACATTTTATTATGTGAAAAATTCCCAGCTTGCTCTGGGGATGCAGCAGGATTAGGTAAAGAGGAAGATGTTTCTGGGATTCACTGCAGCCCTTGAGGGAGGTAAAGTTTATCAGGAAAGGAATGATGGGAAATCTGACAGTGGCTTTTTCTCTAAGATAAATTGTGTTTTACTCCTTGGGGTTTTTGTCTGACAGGTTCAGTTGTGGTCAAGGCAAGGAGTTGGACACAATGATCCCTGTGGGTCCCTTGGAACTGAGATTATTCTGTGATTCCATGAATTTAGGAGATTCTGTGACTCTGTGCAAGTAACTTCTAAGATGTCTATTCCTTTTATGTTTCTCATTTTATTCCTTGTGTGTTCTTCATTTTGTGGGTACTGAACTCTTCAGTTGTGCATGAAGCCCATGGCAGAATGACCCCAAAAGCTCAGAATTACATTGAGTCATGCTCTAACTCTGATCCATTCTTTTCTCCTGAAGCCTGATGGTCAGGTGAGCCTTAAATTAACAAATTACCTCACAGGTGTGAAACTGGAAATCTCACAAACCCAGAATTCCAGCAAAGTATTTAGTTTGTGGATACTGGTGCATCAAGACAGTCATGATGAAATTTTTCTTTCTCTGCTCCAGACTACAGTTTTCACTCTCAACCTCCCCATCAGCAATTGGAATTAACACTTATTTTTCTCATTAATTTTAGCCAGAAAATTCACTGGAAGAAAGGGAAAAATTACATTATTTTAATAACTTCAGGCTTGGAGAAAACATACTCAAAAAAAAAAAAAAGAATAGATAATTTTGGAGGCGCTCAACATGAGACATTTTTGTAAATAGATTAAGAAAATACTACAGGGGATTTGACATTATTAACACTACAAATATGAAGAGAGTCCAATCCTGAAAGATGCTGAGTCTAAGGGAACATGCAACATTTGGCAGCTCTCAGGAAGCTCTCAATAGCTCTTAAATTCAGGCATAAAGTGCCGTGATCCTGCGTCGCCCATTAAAGATGCACTAAATGTTTCCACTAAGGGAAGTCCCAATTATGTGGTTTTATATAGAAAAAGGGAAAGTTAATGAATGGAAATATAACAGCTCTGACACTGCTGAAGCACTGAGCTGTCATCCTCATAACTTTCTCAGGGAGATAAATATGCTCTTTCCAGCTCCTCAGAAGTTATTATCACATCTGATTTACAAGCAGTATAAAGGCAGAGAAAGGGGGAAATTAGTGGCAATTTTTGGAGGTTTTTCCATAATGAAAATTTTAAAAGCTTTTCTTAAATGTGCAGTAGGGAAATAGCACATTTTTCTTAAAGAAAAGAAAAAAATCCCCCATGGATTATTAACTAGTTTGTATCTAATAAAATAATCATGTTGGCTAACATGCCAGCGTATCATGTTAGAAACCTCCTGCATTTAAAAGCTTTTTTTTTCCATCTAGACATTTGAGGTTCCAACTGTCCTGTAGAATGCTCCAAATCCACACAGCTTTTAAACCTTCCATATGCAAAAGGCACCAAGATTCACTAAAGGCAGTTCAGATCGGAGGCTGCATTTTAGATAAGTTCTTACTGCAAAATGTGTAATCCATACAATTTTTATATCTGTAACTAAGTGAAAATATTTACTTTCTTGAGGCTCCACTGTGTTTCAATTGTGTATTGAAGAACTTGTTTAAGATAGAAACCCAATTTTTATGCTGTTGGAGTGAATTAGATTAATGCTACTTATGCTGTCTGTTGTTCCCACCATCTGTCTCTGGTTATTTCACTCTGTTTTTCCATTCCTGGTAGAAAACACAGAAGAAAAAGCTGCCTCTACAGCTTTTTGCTGTTCTGATGGCAGCAGCTGGCACTGTGCCCTGACAACAGAGCCCTGTTGAGCTACAGGTTGCAGATGCATTTCCTAAAAGGCAACTTCAGCTCTTCAGGACTGTCCTGCCCAAATACAGCAAGGAAGGAGGGATGAAAAAGTGACTATGGAAGGACAGGTGAATTTGACATAATCCTCAGCTTGTCTTTATTGAGAATCAAACCTGAGTTTGTTGCTGTCAAACTCTGCGTGCAAACAAATAAATCTTCACATCTCTGTGCCCTTTCTGGTTTTAGCATCATTTTGAGAGTGTCAGTAGAGATGCAGGTGAATGCCAAGCCATAGCAAGAGACAAGAGGCAATTCATTAAGCCCCAGGCAGATAAAATCTGCACCCATTCAAAGCAGACAAATCCTCAGTGTTGTTTTCAAGGTGGGTGCCTGCAGTGTGGGTTTGTCCTAGCCAAAGGGTGTGAGCCAGTCTGGACTCCTGACAGACACAGTGCATACAGCAGTGGGTGAAGTTCAGCTTAAAACAAGATGTTCAACTTTATTGGAATGAGTCACATCCTTGTTCCCATTGACTCTGCTGGTACAGAGCTTACTGCTGTTAAATGTGAGAACCTAAACCCTCAGTTCATGTGGAGATGGCTGGATTGTGCACTTCTCAAAAAGAGCAGAAGGGCATGTTTTAGTTCTTCTATGAGGAACCAAACTGTACTCTACAGAAGACCTTGGTATTTCTATCTGTATGAGCTTAATTCTATGAGTTCAGCTGGTTTCTGATCTTCTGGAGAAACTCAGGGATTTCAGCTTCTTCTTTTAGAAATTTCCTTAACACCTCAGGTTCTCAGATCACTTGATAGCTGACAGATTTATGCCCTTTAACTTTCTCTGGGAGAGTGGCAAGTGGGGAGGGCAGAAGAGAGAAGATGTATAAGCCAAGGTGTTTGGTTTGTCCCATATTTTGCAGAGATCCCAAACCAGAAAATGGAATTGTTCAGGTTTTTTTTGCTGCTGATATCTCCTGAAATATTCCAACTGCCTTCAGCAGAGTGACCTGAAATACTTTGATTTTGAAGACTCAGCACAGAAATGGAGCAAAAGTTGGGAAAGGAGAATATTCACAACTACACCATATTTCCAGTTATTATTTTTAGGCATTGAGCCTTGGCACAAAAAGGGAGAAACAGTTACCAGCACATAAAGAAGTAAAATGTTCAGCATCCCAGTGTTTGGTGAGTAACAAAGCCAGCATGCTTGGCAGGGAAATATGTTTATGGATCTGATCAGGCTCTTGAAGAACATAAAACATCTCTCACACCATCATTGTTTGAAGTGCCTGTGTTTGACAAAGAGATCAGAAAGAATTCAAAAAGGAAATCTCAGTGAAAGAGGATAATCCAGAGTGGTTTTCAGTAGGAAAGAAACTACAGGACTGCTTGTTGTTGTATGTGTTAAAGCCATTACAGATGAAACAGCACAGATCAAAAGGGGGAAAAAAGCCCCAAGTGAAGAAAAATCGAGAAAAGTCAAGGTATGCTTTCAGGTATTTTAAACCAATATTTCACAGTACAATGTTCATGAATACAAAATGTTAGCTTTTAATGTTAAATAAAATATCCAACAAACAAGCATGACTAATAAAAATTGAATATTCAGTTAAAAGTCTTTTAAATAAAACTATGCATTAACAAAATTGGTGTCACAGATAAAGAAAATAAGTGTTTTATGTGGAAAAAATTCTGACATCTGCCCTTAGTCTTGTTTCTACTATGCTTGAGAGAGGCTGAGATAAGAACAGCTAAAGTCTTGTTTTCCTTAAGGAACTTATATAGTGATTAAAAATTTCATAACCTACCATATTTTACTCCATGAAAATACATTCTTTTTGAAAACAGCTTTCAATAATCCATGTGATTGTTTAAAAAAATTAAATTACTTCAGAAGCACTTATTTACTAGCTCTGTCTTTGTCTCTTCAGAACAATTTTTTGTTGCCCATTATTTGAATATTTAATGACCTTCATATATTCATTCTCTACAGTCTGCAGTGAGGTAAGAGAATGGTCTTCTTCTTAAAGAAAGGGAATTAAGGCAAAGCAAATACAGGAGCATTTCATGACATGAAGGAATTTTTTTAACTCTCCGTAATTCTCACCTTCTGTTTAAATTGCAAATCCAACCTTCAGGTTGGAACTGGATTTAACTGTCGAGTGGAACCACCTTATCTCTATATAATGTTATTTTAATGGGCACAAATCTAGTGTATATATTTTAGAAACTACAGAGTAGATTGCAGAAACTAAAGCACAGATATCAGATTCAGCACATGTAAAATTCAGTAAATATCAGAAGAAAGCTGACTGTTTCAGTTTTTATACTGCATTACTTTACATTTCATGAGGAGCTATCCTTACCCAGACTTCATGCAAGTCATGTGCCTTAACCACATTACTGAATACACAATAGATAAAAAGCAGTGTTTTTTGCAGGTTTTTGTTTGGGTTTTTTTTTTTTTGAGTGAAATAAATAAATAAATGAAATTGTTTGCTCTGTGCATAAAAAGTTATCCTTTGGGATGCAGTGTGGTTTTCACATAATTATGGCACAAGCCTGAAGGCAAAATGCTGTAATGTGGAAGATTTTGCCTCACAGGAGTTGTTTTACAGCCTGTCAGCCTGACCTCAGTGTTGGAGCATGTTTTGGAGTAAATCACCTGGAGCAGCATCCCGTGGCTTGTGCAGAGCCCCCAGGGGACCAGGGGACACCGGGGGCTGTGAAAAGCAGGTCCTCCTTGGCCAAGCTGATCCCATTTTATGACAAGGTGACTTCAGGGATGAGGGAAAGGCTGGAGATGTCTATGTGGATTTTAGCCAAGCTTTTGTCACCCTTTGTCCCAGAATTGTCATGGATAAACTCTTTGCTCAGGGCTTGGGTGAGTGCTCTGTTAATTGGGTAAAAACCAGGCTGAGGGGCCAGGTGGGGAATGGAGTTAAATCCAGCTGGGGTCAGGCACCAGTGGTGTCCCCCAGGGTTGAGAATTGGGGTCAGCCCTGTTTGATATCTTTGCAAATGATGTGGATGAAGGAATCAGGCAGTGGTGGAGTCACCATGTTTGGATGGATTTAAAAAACATTTTAAAAATGTGGCACTTTGTGACATATTTTATTGGGATCGTTTGCATACGTGATACTAAAAGTCTTTTCCAGCCAAAACAATTCTATGACTTAATTAGATTTTAAACATATTTTTGGAAAGGTCCAGCCAGCCTTGTGCTCTGAGACTTAACTACTGCAGCATCCAGGTAGTCCCAGCTACTCAGTTAAGGAGATATTTTTTCTGTCCCAGAGAGAGTTTCTGTCTAAACCCTAAGGGTTCTGCACAGGCACTTTTTGAACAGCAGTGGCTGTGTGTGCCTTCCAGGAAAGGGAAGGCACTCTGGGAATACAGAGCAGGCAGTAATAGCTCTTAGCAGGGTGGAACTAAGCCATTAATAGTTACCTCAATGGTGTGTTACACCAGGGAGACCCAGATGAACTAAATCGTGACCCGCAGAACTAAATCATGTGGGAAGACAGATGTTTGTTCTGATGAATGAGGTCTTCTCCCTAAAAGAAATAAACTGTTTCCTAACATTATGTTACACATGCTAATGCATCTTGCACAGCAGTGGGAAGAGATTTGCTTTGGGAAGACTCGCTGCATAATTCCTTGTTCCCTGTTGCTATTCAGTTCTTTATTATTGGGATAATTTATTATTTGTAACTAAAGTCCTTTCTAAAAACCTCCAGCCTCCACTGTAAGCAAATGCTTCCTAACTGATCGATTTGGGGATTTCCTCCAATTAAAGTAAAACAGAGAATATATCACAGCCAAAATTAACATTTGATTGCTCGTCTATGTAATGGTTGACATGTGGGGCTGCAATTCTTCAGATGGGTCTCCAAGAGTGGAACTGTACTGAAATAGGTCCATATAGACAAAACATGTTATTGAATACAATTTTTCCAGGCAGAATCTCCCAGTAAAAGTGGAGCTGGCTACCAAGGGAAATGATTAGGATTAGACAATTTCTCTTCACAGCCCATTTTGGGATTCACCCATTATTAGTTCTGACAAACCCTTTTTCTCTCCAGCTCCAGGGAAATTCAAAATTAGAGGCTGCTGCTTTGTTTGGTACATTCAGGGAATTGTACCCTTTAAATATGCGTTAGTGTTCATACATAATGTCAAGCCAAAAAATGAGAAAGCAACTGAACTGGTCCTGGGGGAAGTTCTGCAGATCCTGGTTTTTCCAATCATTGCTGATAGCACACAATCAATGCTGGTGGATAACCGGGAGGGCTGCACCAAATCACAAATATTTCCAGCCACAGATATTCTTTAGAGTATATGTTCCCTAACCCACATGTAGAAATATTGTTGACTTTTATTAATTTGGAATAGAACTGGAAACCCAGTTTGATTCAATCCAGAACTTGCATTTTATTAATTTGGAATAGAACTGGAAACCCAGTTTGATTCAATCCAGTCTAGCAAGACTATATACAAGGGCAGGTAATGACAGGACAAGGGGGAACGGATTCTAACTGAAAGAGAGTAGATTAGGATTAGATATTCACTCTGAGGATGGTGAGGCCCTGGCACAGGTTTCCCAGAGAAGCTGTGGCTGCCCCAGCCCTGGAAATGTCCAAGGTCAGGTTGTATGGGGCTTGGAGTAGCCTGGTCTGATGAAAGGTGTCCCTGCCCACGACAAGGGGCTGTCCCTGCCCACGACTGGGGGATATTTTAGGTCTCTTCTTACCCAAACAATGATTCTTGTAAAAGCCAAACTGCTTTCAGTCCCATGCCAGTGCTGTGCACCCCCACATCTCCCACCCCAGCGTTTGGCCATTGACACAGAAAACTTAGCAGATAAGGCAAAGAAAGTGAAAAATCTGAGTCCATGCTCTGCGTGACCAGAAGTGAATTCTCCAGACTCACAGAGAAAATTTGGGCAAAGACTCTGAACAACAACCTCAAGCTGCAAAGATACCCTTTTACAATCAAATTTAGTTAGCCATGGAAATTTTGACGGATGGGTACTTGAATCATAGACTGATTTGGGTAAGAAGGGACGTAAAATTCATCCAGTTTCAACCCTAGAGCCATGGGCCAGGGCACTTCCAACTAGACCAGGTTGGTCAAAGTGCATTTACCCTCTTGACAAGTTTGGTGAGTTTTTATTGTGAGACACTAGATGCTTTTTGAATGATTTATCTCATCTGCCTCAAGTGATGTACAAATTAGTCTGAGCAATTTATCAAAATTTCCAGTCTATGTGATGGACAGAGATAGATAACTACAGAAATCTCTGTAGAAAAGAGGACGGCGAAGGAGGTTAATTGAATTTCATTAATAATGGTAGAAGTGTTTGGGGAAAGAAAGGGAATAGTTGTGAAGATATTGTATTTTTCCCTCCTTTTCCTTGAGCTGTGCTCACACAGAACTACTGGATGTGACTACATATTTATTTAGCCAATGACTGGATTAAGTAGTTGCTTTTTCCCTTCAGGGGAGGTTTAGATTGGATATTAATAAAAATAAACAAACAAAGAAAAGCCCCACAAAATCTCTCAGCAACCTGGAGGTGCATAGTGAGATGTGGGAACAGATTACATCTTGGGGCTGCCCCCAAGAGTTTCACTGAAAAATAATAATTTCCATCAGCTGGTTGGAAAGATATGGGTTGGAGTGCTTTTGTGGCACAGGCATCTTCAGTGAACTCACTCAGCTGACGCCACCAATTGAAAATTCAGGTTGAATTGAAGTGAGGCTCATTAAATCATAGAATCACAGAACCGTGGAATTGCCTGAGTTGAAAAGGATCTTAAAGATCATTTCAAGGGACGTTTCAAGGTCCCTACTATGAGCCGGGGCACCTTCCACCACCCCAGGCTGTTCCAAGACCCATGCAGTGAGCCTTGAACACTTCCAGGGATGGGGCATCCACAACTTCTCCTTGAAAAGTGTTGAGCTCAAACAATCTTCCTACCTATTCTTTCTTGGGCAATGCCATTGATTTGCTGAAACCTCCCTCAGATTCTCAGAAAGAAAGTCTTGCTCAGGACTATTTATTAAATTGTGAATTTCCTCCTATATGACATTAAACTACTGAAAGCAATTCTGGAAACCCCTTTAAATGCGTGTTTCTGTTAAACACAGTTTGCAGTTCTGTTTTCTGCTTCTCTGTCTCTTGGTTAAAATCTTTTTGACAAATCTGTCAGTCCCAGTCTTCTCAGGGGATCAGTCCTGGAGCCACATTTAATGCAGAAGCTGGAGGGAGAGGAAGGAAATGCCTTTTCTCACTTACTATGGGATACTGAGAAGCCCAAGGAGTAGTGGTTGGTTTTGGTAAGTGTCACAGGACTGCAAAGGAAGAGAATAAATTTTACAAGGATCCAGAAGGTCATTTGGTCAGTCCCTGAATTGTCTGGCAGGTTTTTGGCAATGCTCTTGAAATCACCCAAGGATAGGGGCTCCCTTTACACTCCTGAGGGCAGACCATCTCTTCCAAAGCCTCACCATCTCTTCCAAAGCCTCACCATCCCTTCTATCAAAAGGTTTGACATAAAACTACATTAACATTCCCTCCTGGGAACAGTGTGTGTTGCTTTCTACCTGTGTTTTTTTGGAACAGTTTTTTCCTTTTTTCTCCATGGTATCTTCAGCAAATTTGAAGATTTTTTTATTATCTTTGACTAATACATAACCCAGACTATTATTGAATTTTGCATCTTAAAAGAACTCTGATTTTTATCCTGCTAAGCTCACACAGAGCTCATCTGTGACACTTTGCAATCCCATATATATAGTATATTCATCCTTCCTGACACAACCTCTGCTTTCTTAAAACCACTTTTCACACCTTAATTTTCCTTGTCAGAACACAGAGTTTAGGGGGCAAATTAGGTGATAATGCTCAGCTTGTCCCTCTTATTATTTGCTTTACTTTTTGAGATTCAGATGAGTCACTGCCCACCAGTGTTTCTGATTCTCTCGGGTCTTGTTTGGACTCAGATGGGCACCCTAGCTTCATCCAGCTGAGACTGGAGCTGTCTGTTGGGTGAGAAAAAATGGAAATAAGTCAAGATTTCATCTCTTTTTTACACTGGTGTATCACATACGTTGAAGATACAGAGAACATTTCCAACTTGGAGCAGTCTTTGCCATCAGGAAGATTTTTACATCCCCTCTGCCCTGAGGGTTGTTGAAGGCAATGCCTCCTTGTCCAAAGGTAATGGAGAGGATGGGAGGATATGGATACATGGATATTACTTTTGGGAATAGAGTGAAATATCAAACTTTCCACAGGCCTGAGTGTTTTTTGTCATTCTTTAAATTCTCTTTGAGTATTTATTAAAAAAAATTGTTGTCAGTATCCTTCTACCTTTGAAGCTGATTTTTTCATTTTTAATATAGCTCAAAGCTTCAGTTTGCCCAAGCCTTAATCCTAATTTTTCTGAGAAAAAGAAGATTTGGGCTATTTTAGTTTTCTATAAATGGGGGCCAGGAATCCAAGCAGCAAAAGATAAACATCATGTCTTTATTTATCTCTTTAGAGATAATGTTGTAACCTAGGAATACCAGTGCAATAAGTGACTCACTTTTATCTGGTGATATGTATCAGGCCATTCAGACCTTTTGCTGTAAGAAACCCACATCTTCACAATTTTCTTTGTAGAAATCAAATGAAATAAATCATTTAGGGGTATATTTTCAAATATTTTAAAGATACATTTTGTTTTGCTTTGGTTTGGTTCATTAGTTGGGGTTTTTCTCATTGCATTGAATTGCAATTCAGAATTAAACTCAACTGGAGGTTAAGAAAAGGACATGTAGGTGTCCTTTATGATGAATAAAGCTACAAAAGGTAATAAATAAAACATGGCATCACTAACCACTGGAGACATCTTGTGCTTTTATCTGCACTGTAATGAAATACTTTACCAGTGAACATATGTGATACTTGAAAAAAATGACCTTTGCCAAGCAACAAGATTATTTTGTTCTCCCTTGTCTAGAAAAAAACCCCACAAAACTGTATAGAATCTTACAATGTTTATAGGTTTATTAACTCTTCTTTTTTTGTTTCTTACAACCTAATGCAGCAGTGATGAAATACTTCGGGGGGACAGCCCCAGAGGCTCTGTTTGACTACACACCTGGGAGAACATCCCCAAGGCACTGGACAAAACCAACGGGCTCCAGATGTGCCCTTCAGGGTCCTCACCAGAAATTTACTTCACTAGAATAATAAGAACTTTGCTGTTTGTTGAAGAATGAGGGCAGGACAGGTAAAGCACTAACAATTTACAGAAATCCCTTCGAGCTTGCAGCAGCAGCTGCATGTTTTGGTTTAGACTTTGCTCCATAAACTGTTGGTGGGGAGTCACTCCAGTTGTCCTGGTGAGAAAACCACACAGAATTAAAAATAATTAAAATAGATATATAATCAAAGAATGGTTTGGGTTGGAAGGGAGCTTAAAAATCATCCCATTCCAAACCCCTGCCATGTCAGGGACACCTTCCACTGGACTAGATTGCTCAGAGTTTCATCCAACCTTGCCTTGAACATCTCCAGGGATGGAGCTGCCACAGCTTCTCTGGGCACTGCCTAAAGGTTTATTAAAGTTGTAATCTCTTGTTTCAGCATTCACCTCTTTGCCCCCACAGCATATTTTGAAAATACCAAAGAATGCTGAAATCAAATCCATCAGACTCTGAGATTCCACAGCCACCCAGGTTATCTTGGGGCTGTTACCTGAAATATTGCACAGAGGAACCATTCTGGGGTCTCCTTTTGGAGCTTCCTCTGCTGCTTTTGCATCTCTTGCCACAATGGTCCTGGTGACAGTTTGACCTTACCCTGTCTTTTCTGTGACAGCCATTCAAACTCCATAAAAAGTGCAGCTTCATTCTTTCTCCTTTTGTCAGCCACAAAATAGTTCAAAACATCAAAATTACATAAAAATATTGATGTATCAATAGTTACTCAACATCTCCTTGATGTTCTTCTCCAGCAGTTTTCCATGACTCTGCAGACTCAGCTGTTCCTTCCTTGTCCCAAATTATGCAGAAAATGCCAAGTCCAGAGTGACAATTCCACCCTTTTTGATTCAAACAATAATCCAACACCTTAGTAGTGCCTAGGTTTTAAAAATAATCTTGGTCTTCACATTTTCTCTTCCTAAAGGGTGCCTTTTTTTTTCTTCATAACCCTCTAGTTTTCTTAAGGGAGGCATGAGACTGACCTCAGGCAGCAATTATTACTCTTTACCTAAATTTATGTGCCTCTAACCAGCAATAGAAATATGACAAATGAGCATGAGTGGAAACTGTAAACCCCAGACTCCCCTGGGATTTAGCAACTTTCTTAATGAGAAAAACAATAACCATCCCAGTCCTGGGAGGGTTGAAGATAAATGACTGTCTGTTGTTGATATTTTGATCTATGGGACAAATATGGTGTTTCTATTGAGAGAGAGTTTATATAAAGGCAGCTGAAACTCACAGGCTGTGTTCTTTGAAGGCAAATCCACTTGATATCACTAACAGAGAAAAGCAGAAATGTGTTTTTAAATCACTACCTTTCCCAGGCTCAAAGAGGAACACGTTTCCGCCTTCTCTTTTTCTTTTATTCCTTTTTTTCTTCTTTACCATTTCTTGAACTAAAAGACCACCCAATGAGTGGAAAAATACCTGGAAGGTCATGTTACAAAATTCACAGATCTCTCTTAAACTGTCCTTTGGACAGCCACACACAAAGGCTCTGAAGGCCAAAGATGTTCTTTAATGTCAATGAAATATTTGTGCAAGGGAAAAAAAAAAGCACATGTAAAGAGACAAATTCTAATGGATCTCAGAGACAGAATTATTAGAAATATTTCACAGAATTTCCAGTAATATTGCTATTTTTCCCTTAGCTTTCAGACTGTATTGTCATAGTCTGTGATGTAATATCATTATATTTTATGAAGACTGTATATCACACTTTAATTAACCCAGACAAGTCATTTTCTGTCTGATGGCAAGTTTCTTGGTGTCAAAATAAAAGATGGTTTTTATCTTGAAGAGAGCATTGTGGCTTTACTGATACAATTCTCCTGTTGTTTAACCCCAGCTGGGAACTCAGCCCCACAAAACCACTCTCAACTCCCCTAAAAATGAGAAAACTCATTATTGGAGATAAAGACATTTTAATAGGTAGAAGCTGCTCACATCAGCAAAGAAAAACAAGAAATTCACTCCCTGCTTCCCATGGGCAGGCAGGTGTTGAGCCACCCCCAGGAAAGCTGGTCTCCATCTTTGGGAAAAGAAGCATGACAAGAAAATTATCATCAGATTAAGTACAATTCTGGCAAGTGGAAGCAGGGAAACTCTCAGTAGGGTTGAATTTTTTTGTTATTTTATTTTTATTCCTTTTTTTAAGTGAAGGAATTTAGCATCTGAAACAATTCACCGTATAGGATTAGCCACTTTCAAAGAGTTAAAAAATCCAGATTAGCATTGATGAGGACAAAATCTCCTGAGTAGCAGCACACTTCTTGTCAGGCCCTGAAAAAGCAAAAAAAAATTGAGCAGTATCTGGCTTAAAGTTTCCAAATTCTTGGGAACTGGAAGCCACAACAAACCTGACACAGCGGAGGGGGTGTGTCATTTTGGAACCCTGCAACTGGATTTTCACTGAATGCATTGACTATGCCAGAAAACAGATTAAAAAGGGAAAGCAAAGGAGAAGAGACACATTTCCACCGTGGCACACATCACATTTTTCTTGTGAATTGTATTTTTAGTGCTCTTCTATCACATTTCACTCCTCACTTGCATCATTTGCTCTCCGAACTTCTGATTCTTGCTCTCTTGGGGTCATTTTATCCTGTTGATCTCTGCCTCCGCCGCCTGAACTGTACAACATTTTTCCAGATTTTTCCTCTCTGTAGCTCAGATGTCAAGGGATTTTAGCAGCAGGGGCTTTAACAATTGTGATAGGTCTCAGGGATTTTATAACTGTCCATTAAAATCAAGGGGGAAAGATGACTAAGAGAAAAGTGTTTTTTTAAAAACTTTATTTTGTAAAACTTGTAGCATAGCTTTGCTTACAAATAATGCAAAACCCAGCCAGGTGAAACCAGCCATGGATTCATAAGACAAAGCAGGTCTTCATTACACATGAGCAGTGGTTGTGTGATCATGGAATAAACACTAAAAGCTTTCACCAACCCCGCTGAGGCTTTTGTGGCTCACCCTCCAAATCACCTCTCTTTCTCCTGTTCCACTCCAGGGGTTTTACCTCACCTGCAATCATCCCTTCAGACCTTCTGACATGGCCCAGCCAGTTCCCCTGGCTCATATCTGTTTTTATGACACTTATTGGCTGTGATAGAAACCAGCAAGGGGCCGTTCTCCCGCCCCCATCTCCTGCCCCCATGGAACTGAGCGCTGAGTTGTGGCTGGGGAACATTAACTCTCCAAAGGAGCATGGAAATGTTTGCTCTGACTGGTGATCTGGGAGGTTTTATTGTCATGATTACCGTCTCGCTCTTCTATTCTTAGCTCCAGTTCTTGCTTTTAGTGCCTGCCATATCTCAAGGGGTTTTGCAGAGACAGGAATAATTTTCTGGAGAGGAGTGTGGAAGTTTCCATGTGGCAAAAAGAAGGGAATGGGAGTGTGGTCAAGTGGGCAGCAAATCAGGATATGAATCAAAGACTGTTGATACTGAGAGGAACAAAAATATAAACTGCAGGGTCTTTGGGTCCTCAGAATAATATTTTTTTAATATACATATACATATACATATACATATACATATACATATACATATACATATGTCTATATCTTACAATGCCCAATCTTTGTGTGGGGCAAAAATGTAAAAATATCACATTTTTTTTGTGAAAAGCTATGTTTAATAATATGTAGGAGGGGCTGCTGAGAGCAGGAGAGCAGTGTATTTCTCAGTACTTCTCTATAATATTTTGTCCCTTTAGTTGTAAAGTGTTTTACCAGGAGATTAAATACAATCCTTAAATCCTTTACTGTCAACACAGTCTGAGTCCAAAGCAAACAATGCAGATAGCAGCAGCAAGCCTTTACTCCTGATCAAGTAGGGAATTGATGAGCTCAGGAGGCGGTGCCAGGGTTGCCTCTCTTGGCCACAGGTAAGGAGAAAGCTCTGCTCCAAAATGAGCATCTGTGTTCTTGCTTGCACGGATCAAACCCCTTTTTATACTGTCATGAGTCTGGGAGAAATCCATGGGAGACTGTGAAGAGGGAAAAGGTTCCAGTGCTGTGGACAGAGAGGTGGAAGGGGAAAGAGTGGCTTTTTGAATCTTTCCAAACCTCCTCACCACTCCAGACCTCACTGGATTGTCTTCAGAACTCATCACCTCCCTTTATCCTCCCTCTTTTTTAACCTGCATTTCTCAGAGGCCTGACATCATCTTCACATTCTTCCCCTGGAATTCTACCACACTTTTGATGCCCTGAGGGCTGGAAATGAGAGTGAGGATCCCAGAGGTGCCAGGCAAGTGTTCTGCCTTTTGGGGCCACCTCACAGGAATTTTTTTTTGACACAGCTGACAGAACAATGAACTTCTAATTCAATTACAAATTTTCATTTCCCCACACCAGGAAAAAGGAGGGAAAAACCCCATGTACACTTCTCATCAGTAAACCAGACTTTTGACTAATGTCAAAATTGAGCTCATGTACAGGCAATGATTAACCAGTTGTGAAGAATAACAACATACTAGGATGACAATTTGGCTTCTCATTGTTTTTCTGTTGTCCCTTAGTCTTTGGAAACTGCCCCTGCCCTTCTGTAGAGGGCAAATGTCGATGAACTGAGTGGCTGGAGAAAGGCAGAAATATTCACCTCATGTAAGAAGCTGACAAAAGTGAGGTGATCTTTCCTTTCCTGGTTGTTCACCTTCTAACACAAGAGAAATTTTGATGATTTTTATCTGATGGACGCTTCATAGAAGTTGTTGATCATGGAAGAGGGGTGGCAGACTGCCAGGATAGCATAATACATCTTGTTTATGTTTTAAAGCACAGATTATTTGATGCCATTTCTCAGTAAGATCAAAGATCAGAAACTGAATTCTATTTTTATGGATCCAACGTGGAATTGGTCATACCTGGAATCCACCTGACTTGGAGGAACAAAACACATTAACTGAAGAATTAGCAACAGTTTCCACTCCTGCCTATCTTGTCTCAAACATGAAAAGTTGTTTTGTCTTTACTATATATCCATATAATCTGAATTCTCTTCAGTGGTGTTCAATTTCCTCCCTGTGGATGTACCTTCTTCCTCTGAGTTATCCCAATAAATCCTTTCACACCATCCAGTGCCAGAGTTTTGTGACCATAACCCACAGATATAATTTCTCAGGTGTCATCTACAGTGATGTTCTTCACAACAAAGTTTTCTGACTTTAGTAATATATAAAGCCATTGATGAATCCTCTAATGACTTTAGGGAATGGAGAGTGACCTTTTTTTCAGTCTTTGCACTGTGCTTGCATTTTCTCCTTTGGGGACCTTAAATATTTCAGGGCATTTATAAAGGTTGACGACTTCTTGCCTGCCTGCCTACCTCTGTGGAGTATTTTATTTGGTCTTATGTCAAATGAAGATGCAGGCTCAGAAGGTTAGTAACACTTAAAAGCAGAGGAAAGATCAATATGGGATTTGGAAAAGTGGGAAGAAGCAGCCCTGATGGAACTTTATAGCCCACCAGAGAGTGTTTTTATCTTGGAGCTTTGTGAAGGGAAAATCAGTCTAGACTCACCCTACCTAACTGAGGCTCTAAATTTTGAACATATCAGCCCTTGGGAAACATAAGAATCTCCAGAGGGTAGTAGAGTCTATCCCAAGATCTTTTTCCACTGACTGTAATAGGAGCTGAAAGTGGCTGTGCTCATTTTTAAATGCTTAAAGTAAGATCAGGTGAATCTGGGCTCAGCACTGAATCCAACTTACCTGTAAAGAAAACGAATGCTAAAGCCATCCTGCAGATTGAAGAATTGTTGAGTCTGTGCTCGGAATGTGCAGGGCTGGAGGATCCTGGCAGAGGCTTCCCAGCACTTGGCCTTGCTGCTGAGCATGTCAGAAACACCCCAGTGGAATCATGAAGCCAGGAAACAAAAGGCAAAGGACACCCCAGTCCTGCCTGGTGTTTTCCTGCCTGCGGCTGTCAGCAGTGCCTCTCACCCCAAACTTCTGCCTTTTGCTAACTGCCTGGTGGTCAGGAATTCCAGGAGCTCTTCTGGTGCATCAACATTCTCTATGAAGCCTTTTTTTTGCTTCGTTTTCTTTCTTTATCTAGTGTGACAGCAAGCTGGGTACTACAAAATTAGTGCCGCAGTTAGACAGAGGATTGCAGTACTCACTCCTGGGATCTCTTTTCAGTGAACTCTACTCTGCTCTTGTGAGACCTCTCCTTCAGCACTGTGGCCAAACCTCAGGCCCCCAATACAAGAAAAATGCTGGAATGAGTCCAGAGGAGGACACCAAGTTGATCCCAGGATTGGAACACCTCAGCTATGGATCTGGGCTGGGAGAGCTGGGGTTATCCAGCCTGGAGAAGAAAAGGCTCTGAGGAGACCCAAGAGCCCCTTCCAGTGCCTGAAGAGGATTCAAGAGATCTGGAAAGGACTTTTCACAAGGGCATGTATAGCTAGGATGGGGGATGATATTCTTAAGATTAAGAAGATTAGGTTTTAGATATTAGGAAGAAATTCTTTATGGCACTGGCACAGGTTGCCCAGAGAAGCTGTGGCTGCCCCATCCCTTCAAGTGTTCAACACTGGGCTGGATGAGACTCTGAGTAACCTGGCATAGTGGCATGTGACGATGGTCACAAGGGTGTTTGGGTGAAGAAAGAGACGAGATGGTTGACTCCATTACAGAAGGCTTGATTTATTATTTTATGATATATACATATACTATACTATACCAAAAAGAAAAAGAGAGTTTCCAGAAGCTACTAAGCTAAGCTAAGAAAAGTAAAGAATCGATAACACACCAGCTCTCTCGGACTGTGTCCGAGAGATCTCAGTTCTGGATTGGCCATTAATTATAAACATGCAAGTTGGGCCAATCCAGACAGACCTGTTGCATTTCACAGCAGCAGATAATCTATTGTTTATGTCTTGTTGCTGAACTTCTCAGCTTCAGCAAGGAAAAGAGGATTTTTCATAAAGGAAATGTCTGTGACAGTGGCAGGTGTCCCTGTCCATGGCAGAGGGGTTGGAACTAGATGACCTTTAAGATCCCTATCAGCCCAAACCATTCTGTGATTCCTTGATCCTGCTTTCATGTTTTGCAGCCAGCACCAGCCAGAGTCCCCTGAGCTCTCTGGTTTGTCTCTCAGGTACTTCCCTTCTCCTCCAGAGTTCACAGCCTGCAGGGATATCCCTGCACTCAGCATGGAAGCAGCTGCACAAACACATCCAGGCCCTGCAGGGTCTCTAAACTGTGCCACCCCCTGTGACACACAGTGCACTGGCACTAGTGACCCATATAAAGCCCAAGTTTATCCAGTAAATACCTGCTGCAGAGTCTTTCATTCACAGCTACAAGCTGTGTGAACAAAGGATGGAAAATGATGCTCCAGCTACACCAGTCATGAACTTTTTGGCTTTTTCCCCTTGAAATAAAAATGAGGCTTAGCACAGGGATGATTCACTATATCCTCTTGTACTCTTGTGGTTCTTGAGCACAGAGAGATCCTGTTAGGCTGTCAAAGGCAGCAAAGCAGCCAGGCAGGAGATTGAAAATTCAAGCAAAATATTTTGAAAAGTGATTTCAAGATGGGATGTTGAGGAATTTCCCCAGGTGTTTGGTAAGAATCCCTCACTGGAGGTGAGAATTCATTTTTAATAGAGTTTACTTCTGAATCTTCAAATATTCCACTTCAGGAACAGAAGAATGTCACTTTAAACTTTTCAAATGAAGAAGGAAGGAAGGAAGGAAGGAAGGAAGGAAGATTTATTTTCCTACACATTTTTCCAGAAACCCCACTATATGACCTTCCTTGCTCTGTTTATATCAATCAAAAACATGTTCACCTTGGAGGTACGTTCTAATTTAATTTTTACGTATATATGTATATATGATTTCTAGCTATGATGGTTAGAGATCTTGGCATTAGTCATAACTCCATTACACTGAAACAAAGATTACAAAGCACCAGTGACCTATTTCATTTTCTAAATGCTATCTGGTATTCTTAAACCTGATACTCCTGTTACTGACAGCATCCAAGGATCAGGAATCCCCATATTTTATTGTGAAACTCAGCAATTTCTGCCATCACTGTGTATATTCAACAACCAGATTTCTAATCATCATCATATTTTTATTCATCTGCTTTCCATGGCAAGGTGCGGGGGAGTTGGCCCAATGTCCAAAGCAAACGATAAATTCTAGAACCAGTAAAACAAAGAAGAAGCCAATTAAACTTCCTTATTACGTATTACTGAGCTGCCCCAGACCAATTACAACCATATTTCTTTGTGGTCTAATTAGGTTCAGCTCAGTTCCAGAGTGTGGAAGGCTGTAATGAGTGAGCACATGAGAAGCACAGCCCAGACTCCATGTGAGGCATCATTAATATGCTCTGGGCTGCTGCCTTGGAAGAGACTGCACCTCATTATGTGGGTTAACACACTTAAACTAAATGGATGAATTGCAGCCACTTTCAGTGTTTCAAGTCCCCTTGGACTGACAGAACTGCAGATTAATAAGTTGTTAGAGAGTGATCTGCTGACCCGCTCCATCGTTCTTCGCTTTCGCTCCATCCGCTCTTGGAGGCGCGAAACGCTCAAGTGTAGGAATGTGTCAATCACTGCATTTTCACTTTTGTGGCTCTCTCTGGTTTTTGACTAAGAAATTACCAAAATAGGTGAAAAAGAAAAATAAAATGCTTGACATGTTCAATAAGTTCAGTTGGCTTCAGACCAAAATGCAGCATGCACAGGAGATAACAGCTCCCCTGATAGCACAAAACAGCTCAGGGTAAAAGCTGAACTCCTTTCAGCTGGATGGGGCTGTCTAAAAGTCAGCATTTCATAGAATCAGACAGGGGTTTGGGTTGGAAGGAACCTTAAACATCATCTTGTTCCAAGCCCCTGCCATGGGCAGGATCATCTTCCTCTAGATCAAATTACTCCAGCCTGGCCTTGGACACTTGCAGGGATGGGGCAGCCACAGCTTCTCTGGGCAGCCTGTGCCAGAGCCTCACCACTCTTATAATAATTTCTTCCTAATATCTAATCTAAAACATTGCTCTTTGGGGTTTATATCCTCTGTTTAAAAGGCTATGGAATTATGAGGAGGTAGAAAGGGTGTATTGAGACAGACTGCCAACATCTTTTGTCAATGGAAGGAAAAAATGGATATGGAATTATAGTAGTTGGAGCCAAATTAAATGAGAAAAAAATAAACAACAAAAAACAAACCCTGGGATTTTGGGGATTTCTTTTTTTTTTCCCCTGTTGGTCGTAGATCTTTGAAATTTATATTCAAGTCACACCATCACCTGGAAAATGGAAAAATTAGGATTGAAGACTGTGAGATTATTAGAGAGAAAAGACTGAAGGTCCTTTTTCTGTTTCCTGTTTACTTGTTTTTGCCAGTGCTGGAGACAGAACACTGAGTGATGTGCAGCATTGAGCTGAGGCAGTAGAATTGTCCTCATGTCCTACCTTGTGCTGATGAAGGCATAGAAGGCTCCTCAAGGCTTCCTCCTGCTTAGTTCAAGCAGCTCTTTTCCCAGCACAGCAGATTTCACAGAATCATAGAATCCCCTGAGTTGGAAGGGACCTACAAGGTTCATCAAAGTCTGACTCTCCGAATTGTATATACAGTAAAATTTTTCATGCGTGTCCTGAAAGGGGATAAAAAGTCAAGAAACTGTTGAAGAGTTGATGGTATGTGCAACACTCTCAGTTTTGAGATCTGTCTCCTTCTGTGGACTCAGTTTTGGCAAACAGTCATTTTTAAAGATCTCAGAATCTGAGAAATTCCCCTGGCTCCTGCATGGTTTGTCAGCAGCACAAAGCACCCAAACAGGTTTCTTTTCTCATGTTCACATTTATCCTGAAGGCACCAGAGAAAAAACTGTTTCCTATTCCACTCCAGACTAAGAGGACCTGACAACTTAATAATTGAACTGGGTACTTAGCTCACCATGTCTCTGATGTGCCTCTTTTTAATTGATTTTGTCAGGATCTTTTTAACTTCTCTTCCACTGTTGCCAGCATGCTCTCACTCCTCGTAATGCCTTTGCAAAGAGGTTTTATTAGAATTTTCCCCTGTCATATCCCATTCTCACCTACTTGTTACCAATTAACCCTCTACACCATGGTGGTTTGCAGGATCTGCCAAAGTGAACTGCCTGCTGTTGGAAACCTTTGAGCTCTGTGTCTCTGCCAGAGATATTGTAAAGAAGAAACTGTGCCTGTATTTTCTCCCAAAGCATCAGTAACAAAAACAGCTGCTTAATGGCATTGTTAGTTATTCTATTTTCCATGAGGAGGGCAAAGGAAAATGTACCCATGAAATGAGTGAAGAAATAGAAAATAAATCTTCACTTGCAGTTGCAGCCAATGGCTCATTGTCCACATGGGGATTGGTAACAAGTTGTGTCCATGTGGAGCCAGCATGATTTAATATCATTATAAATGACACAGACACCAGGACTGAGGGCAGCCTTCTGCAGGTTTGTGAAGGATACACTAGAAGGAAAGGATGCTGGGCAGGGGGACTTTGAAGGGCTTGGGAAATGTGAATTGTGTGAGGCTGAACAAGGCCAAGAGCAAAGTCCTGCACCCCATCAGCAGTTCCTGCCCTGGGCAAAACACTCAACTTGGGGAAATTAGTTTGATATGTTACCAATGAAATCAGAGTAAGATGATGAGAAATAAACCCAAATGTTAAAACAACTTCCCCCCACTCCTCCCTGAGTTTGACTTCTCAGTTTCTGTCTGCTCCCCCTCAGTGGGGCAGAGGGACAGGGAATGGGCCTTGCAGTCACTTCCTCACCCTCTTTGCTGATCCTTCTTCCTCAGGGAGAAAGACTCCTCACATTCCTCCCCCGCTCCATTGTAGGGTCCCCTCCACATGAGAGTTTTCCAGTAACTTCTCCAGTGTGAGTCCTTCCCATGGGCTGCACTTCTTCACAAACTGCTCCAGCATGGTCCCTTCCATGGGGGACAGTCCTTCAGGACCAGGCTGAGCCCTTCTGGGCTGCTTGTGGGGACAATCAAACCTGCTCCAGTGTGGGCTCCTCTCTCTGCAGGGTCACAGGTCCTGCCAGGAGCCTTTGGACCCCCAAGAGCTGCAGCGGCTGCGCTGCCTCACCAAGGGGTGCAGGGGAACCTCTGCTGCAGCTCCTGGAGCAGCTCCTGCTGCTCCTCCTGCCCTGACCTGGCTGTCTGCAGGGCTGTTCTCTCACATTCTCACTCCTCTGGGTGCTGCTGGGGTTCCACTGCTCAGCCTGGAGAGGAAAAGGCTCTGCACAGACCTCATCTCAATTTATCAAGGGAGCTTATAAGAAAGACAGAGATTCCTTTCACCAGGGTGTGTAGTGACAGGAGAAGAGGAAATGGTTCTAAACTGAGAGAGGGGAGATTTAGATTAGACAAAAGGAAAATATTGTTTATAGTGAGGGTGGGGAGGCCCTGGCACAGGTTATCCAGAGAAGCTGTGGCTGCCCCATCCCTGGAAGTGTTCAAAGCCAGGCTGGGAAAGGGCTTGGAGCAAGTTGGTTTAGAGTAAGACCCCTGTGGCAGGGACTTGGACTACACAATCCTTGGAGGTCCCTGCCAAACCAAACCATTTTCTAATTCTCCTATTTAGTGTGAATATGCTGTTTTTTAATGAATAGTTTGGTTTTATTAATGATATTTACCATTATAACCAAGTCTACAATACACAACAGCCCATCTTTGTTGCCACATGATTTCCTCCTTGCTTGAAGTAGAGTAAGAGCCCTGTGGCAGGGACTTGGACTACACAATCCTTGGAGGTCCCTGCCAAACCAAACCATTTTCTAATTCTCCTATTTAGCGTGAATATGCTGTTTTATAATGAATAGTTTGGTTTTATTAATGATATTTACCATTATAACCAAGTCTACAATACACAACAGCCCATCTTTGTTGCCACATGATTTCCTCCTTGCTTGAAGCCAGGCAACCTCTGTCGTTTCAGCAGAGAAATTCTTTACCTGGGTCATCAATGCCAAATGATCTGCTGTGTGAGCTGGCCCAGGGAAAGCTCAATCATACTAATGAGGTAATCACTGAGCTCCTAATGAACGGGATTAGTGACTGGGCAAGGATTGTTTGTCCTGGATCCCTTGTTCAAATGCAGCTCGAAGCTCTCAAAATATTTGCTTGCAATCAGCTACGAGCTGGGCTCGTTTCAGCTCTCACTAACTAGATGAAAATTATTTTAATCTCTGCAGGATTTGCCAAATGTGCTGATGGAGGCAGTCTGCAGTTTGTGGGGAAAGAGGGGAGTTCCAGTTCAGAAGTAAACTCTCTCTAGTAAGGTAAAGCTGTAGGTGTCATAATTTCTAATTTCATGCCAGCACAAAGCTCGGCTGGAGAAAAAGAAGAAGAGTGTCACTCTATTCATTAGCTTTTCTTAATCACAATTAATGAATATTTAGTGTAACATATACCAATCCAGTTAGGCAGATTTTATATATCTAAAGAAAAGCCACCAGAAACTGTAGCTTGTGTTTCTTCTCCAAACCTGACTGTGCTGATTTAAGAAGTTTCACAATTTTGTCCCTGAGTGAGCTTAAGCACCTGCAAGATTTCTCTGAGCATTTTCTGTGCTCAACCTTTACTGATGAAAGACTGTGTCAGCTCTTTGGAAAGGGAGCGTGTAACTGATATCAGTGCAGGTGAGAATCCAGTTTAATATTTGTTATTCATTTCTAAAACTCCACGGTACCCAAACCCCCATAACATATAGAGGCAACTTTTTTTTTTCTTCTTTTTTTCTTTTTCTGGTAAGAAATATTTTTCAAAATCAAAAGATTTTGCTTTTCCCAAAGAGTAAAAAATATATAATTTTGTTAAATTCTCTTCAATAATTCCTATGGCGTTTTAATTAAAACCATTTTTGAAATGCTTTATTTACTGGAGGAAAACTGCATTTATAACACACGACACATTTAAAGATGAATTTCAATGGCATTTTCAATCATGTTGTCAGGAAAAAACATTATGGATGAAAATGGAACAAACTCACAAACCTTGGTTGCATTGAAACCTATTAAATGAAGTCTGAAGCAAGATTTGGCATTTTTCATGAGATATCTTGCTTGGTTTTTTTTTTTAAAGGCCACCAAAAAATCATAATATAATGTTTTGTTTATTTATCCTGCTCTTTCAGTGATGTTTCTCATGAATAAATATGCTGTTCTGTGCATACAGTGGGATCAAATAAGCATCTAATTGATGCGTTGTAAACGGCACATGAAATTGTGGAAGTGCTTAGCTCAGATCCAGCAGAGCAAATTCTAAAGCAGCAGTGCACAGCAGGGGAATCTGAGCTAAATTAATTTTTAAACATACAAAAGAGTAACAAAAAAAAAAAAAAAAAAAAAAAGAACCAGACAAACATCTTGACTTTCACGGTTTTAAATGAGCAGAACTGGAGATCAGGAGCATGTTAAAAACACAAACAACAGAGATGAATTAACAGCTACTTGTCTCACAGCACATTGTATAGCAAATCTGGAGGCAAAGAAATTGAATTCCCCAGATAGAGGGGGCATAATTAAAATTTGTAACATAAGGTAAAACATGTCTATGATAAAGAGGGGAAAAAATAGGCAAAATTATTCACAATGATGCCAACACACAGTATAAAACTTAGCTTTTCTTTCATACAATTAGTGTTGGTTATAGCAGGTTTAACATGACGTGATCAGAAATGCAGACATGGACGTGGGGCCTGAATGTGCAGTGCCTTGAGAATCCATTCCACTTCCCAGGGTGACCACAGGCTCTGTAAGACCAAGAACAGCTGGTGAGTATTCACAGGACCCCCAGAGAATTTCTGGTGCAGAAGTGTCACTGATGGAAGGGTGGCTGCTCCCAAAAGGCACAGACAGCAACAAAGCAGATCAAGCTCAGGAAAGTGTATTTTCACTGATTCCAGGCTAAGATAATTGTGGAAGTGGAAGGAATGAGAAGACTGGGACAGATTACCCACAAAGGCTTCTCATCCCTGGAGATGTTCAAAACCAAGCTGGAAGGGGCTGTGAATAACCAGGAAAGATTCCCTGCCCATGGCAGAGAGGTTGGAATGAGATGATCTTTAAGGTCCCTTCCAACCCAAACTTTTCCATGGTTCTGTGACTGAGAATACAGAAAAACAAATTCATCAAGAAAATACAGCATTTAACCTGCTGTAGCAAGGAAAAAGTAAATTTTGTGTTCTCTTCAATGCCAGCAGTCCCCATACCTGGAGAAAATTGCATTTCATTTTAAATATATAGTTTTCTGCAAAATGGACAAAAAATAGAAGACACAGCATGGCACTAGTGCACTTTGCTGGACAGAATATAGCTGGGAAATTGTATTGTTCCCCATTTTTCCATGCCATGAAAAACCTAACACCTTAGGCACTTCCTCTGACTAGGAACAACTCATTATAACTTGTAGATGTGTAATTAGAGATCAAAAACACGTAGATCTAAACCATAAAATGTTTACACTATTCATGTAGACAAGTTAATGGAATAAAAAAAAAGTCAATTTTTGATCAAAGAGTCTGTTTCTCTCCAATTACTGTAAAAGAAACTTCTTAAGAAACACATCAGCAGCAGGATAGCACCTCCAAGATCAGCACTTTGCACTTCTGAGGTTACACAGATTGTATTTTTGCACTCACCACCTATGAAACAGCCCTGAGTGTTTGTAGGAAGCATCACTATGAAATATATCAGCAGGCTTTTGTAGTGTTTGTGTTTATTCTATTTCTGCTTCCTCAGCGACTGTGTTTGTGTACACATGCAGTCTAAGAAAATCTAGTTAAACTTGTTATCCAGGGTGAGGAAAGGAATGAAAAACTGGATTATTATTATTATTACTGAAGGCATAACTGATAACAACTTCTTTTCTTTTTTCTAGCTCTTTTTAATACAGGTGAAAACCTCAGAAACACTGTTTTAATTATGCTTTACTGCAAACCAACAAGGTGTTAAAATAAACCATGATCAGACACAAAGCAGCCAAATACAGACACAAGCATATTTTCATTTATGCTAATTTTTAAACTGCTCATTATAAGATTGTTCAGATAATATTTTTGAAACCAGATGTCCATTGTGTGCTGTGCTGCAGATACAAAGCAGAGATGAGGGTTCCTGCACTGTGTTCACATAAACACCTCAAAGAGGCAATAGAAACACTCTAATGGAAGGGTACCCTTCTGAAGATGACATTCATCCCAGCTAATTGAAGGTCTAAGCACCTCCATCTGAGTAGAATGACTCCCAGGCTCCAGGCTCCTATTACAGTAATTACAGATCTAATCAATACAGCCAAAGATTTTTAGGGTTTTTAGGGTGGGGATCATTTGAATAAAGTAATCAACTCCATATTGACCTAAATTTCACTGGCTGGTATTGACTCACATTAACTGCAAAGGGATCTTCAGGATGACTTTCCCAGATGCAGAGTTCACTGTTGGCATCTAAATTTAGCTGCACAAATTCACCATCCAAAGTCCTTTTAATGTCACAAGAGGAGTTGCTCAAGTCACTCACACAAGTAAAAAAGCTCTGGAAAAGGGATGCACACCACTAATCATTTAACCTTTCCTTCCACTTGGGAACTATTCTCACTTTTCTGTTTATTTAATATTTCCCAGCACTTTTTAAAGAGGAAAGGCTCTGAGGTGAACCTTGAAGGTCTCTTCCAACCCAAACCATTTTATGGCATTATAGAATTCTATCCTATTTCTGTAGGTGCCAGTCAACAACAATATTCACCACCTGTTCAAGTTACAGAATCACAGAAATTCACAGATTCTGGAGGTGAAGCAGGGTGAGCAGGGCTGTGCCCAGTTGGATTTTGAATAGCTCCAAAGCTACCACAACTCTCAGCAGCCCATTTCCCCATTGGGTCAATCTTATATTAAAAAAAAGAAAAAAAAAGTGCTTTCATATGCTCAAAAAACTTTATTTATAAGGTTATGATCACTGCCATTTGACCTGTCAGCAGAAACCACTGAGTAGAGCCTGCTTTTACCTTCTTTATCCCCCTGCCTCAGGTATTTATAGGTGGGAAAGGTCCTCCAGAGCCTTCCCTTGTCCAGGCTGCAATCCCAGCTCTCTCAGCCTCTCCTCACATGTCAGAGAGCTCCTGTGCAGGCACACACATGCCTGTGTCCAGGAGAAAAGGAACACAGATAGATCCTCTGGAGCTTGGACAGAATTTTCCAAGCACTGGGATGAAGAGGACCAAGGGTTGGACATGAAACCAAGCCCTATGTTCAGCACAGGCCATTGCTCTCAGAAGGCTCTGCAGCTACTGGAATCAAAATCTGAAATCAAAAACTGAGATCAAAATCCAAATCTGAATTTTGATTTGCAGGCAGGGAAAAATATTTATTTAAATTTAAATATTTAAATTGCAAAAGCCATTTGAACGAGAAATAGGTAATCCACAGGCTTGGAGTGCAGCAAGAGAGATTCTCCACACAAAAACTGGCTAAAAGATATTGTGGGACAAAAACCCAATAGACTTCATATACCTTTCAGGTTTGCTTGAGGATAAACATGAATTTAAGTTACTGAGAGAGAGTTTGAGTTCTGTCATACTCTTAGGTTTTGATTAAAGATGGTTTTTTACGTTTTGGGTGGTCATAATTATGTTGAGTTTAGCAGTTGTACTCATGGACTACAGTCTTATTTTAGTTGCTATACAAATAGAGAACTAAATAACAATCTTGAGAAAGAAATATATTAAAATTATGCTGGAATATATCCTAGGTTTTCTTTAGTGTCTTGGGAACATTAATGGTGTCTGACTTGAGGCTTTGTCTGTCTATATTTCTGTTATTATTTTCATAATCATTAAAAGGAAACAGAAAAATATATCTTGATTTTTTTTTCTCCATGCATAAAGAGAGAGGGCAAATAAAAAAAGGACCCTGCTGCTATCAGGGTGCTAAAATTATGCTTCTATAAGCTGACAGATCTCTTCACTGAGAACTGTAAAAGCAGACTGTAGAGAGCTGCTCCAGCCATGTGGCAGCTCTGAGCTGCAACAGGAACCTGAGGTAAGGATCCATCCTCCAGCCCTCCTTAGCTCAGAGAAGAATCTTTCCCTTCTTTGAGGTTTTCAGTGTAGACTCTGCTCGTTTATTTAGTCTGGGTTTTTCTGGCTATGAATTAAAGAGGTGGTCTCATGGGAAGATAAATTATTCAGAGTAATAAATAGTAATTTGTCCCTACCTGCTGTTGTTCCAAATCAAGTGAGATCTCTGTCTGGGCAAATATGAGGATGTGTATCACACCGTGTAAATAAGCTGTGATAATACAACCTTTGACATTTGCAAATTTATATGGATTTAAGACTTTCTCATAGATACAAATCTCAAAGGACTTCTCTGTTGGAGAAGGCTCATCAAGATAAATCACAGTCCATTATTAATAGTAGGTGACAATTATATATGCAGAGCTTTTGGGTGGTTGAATTTTTCTTTAAAAGTGTGAAACAATGGCAATCATTAGAAGCTGATTGAGATGATTGAAGGTAGCCCACGAAATTATCAAGTGGAATTCTGCCTCAGTGAAAGGGGAGAGATGACCCAAATCTGATTAAAGCCCATGCAAACACTCTCACTGACTTTATCCAGCCTTGCATCAGGCCCATAGGAAAGGTCTTGCAGCTGCTCTGCAAAGCCATAGAATGAACAGCTGGATTTTGGTGGTGAGCACTGAAAACATGGACATGAAAACAGCTCTTCAGAGTTATTTAAAGGTCCTTCCCAACATGTCAAACTCAGGCAGGGAGGGAGCCAGTGCTGGACCCTCAGCGCTGGTATCTTGAGTTGCAGCCCACAGAAAGGAAATGTTAAGCCCTTGACTTGAGCTTGCCTTTTTTTGTTTAATTCAGTTTTGTTCCTTCTTATTTTGATTTTGATTTTCAGTGTTCTGGCGAACCTGTTTCCAAGGCACTACTTTCTTTCGATATTTTCAAACTGAAACCTTCCCATATGCAAATTTACACTAATTAAATCCATGTCACAACACACTTTATCTGCTTTCCTCTGAAACTGCTGCATATTTTAGAGTTTCAGATGCACATTGCAAAGTAGCTTCCAAATATCACAAAGCTGAAATCCTGTGACATCATCTCATTCATGATGGGAATGTAGAACCTAAATTAATCTGTGAGGCTGACAGTGGAGACAGCATCTTACAACATGAGGATCTAAATTGTCTATTTCTGAAACCTCTAAGAGAGTATTAAAGGGAAAGCAGGAAATCTATGGTTGTTTACATTTTTCTGGCTCTAGTTCCATGTAGCTGCTAATATTCTGATTTTCATTTCCTGACAATATGGTAAATATACTTTGCTTCTGTGTTTAGGATTCAACAGATCACCAGCTTTGGACATCAACATAAAATTTATCCTAAGTCAGATAACCTTTCTCTGCAGTTGGGGTGCAATTCATGGCTTAACTCATTTGAAATTAATCTCTTCCATCTGTGGTGGCAGGGAATGGCCTCTGAAAACCCTTCCTGATCACTTTGATGAAGGTTTCAAAATGGGCTTGATATAACAGCTTTATTTAATACATAAAATTTAATGATGTATTTTCAGGACAGAAAATAAAGAAAATACAAGGAAAGGAAGAAAAAGGTCACAATACTAAGAAAACCTGTGGTGTTTCCTGCCTCTTTGAAGCTGAAGTTAATCAGATAGCAGATTAGTCTGAGAATTACATTTCTGGCATTGTAAACCTTCCAGGCCTTTAGCTGGGCTTTTTTCAAGTGTAGTACACAATGATGAGATTTTGCCTTCAGTAAAGACTGTTGTTTCATCAGTTAAAGTTCACCTCTTTAAAAAATCCTTCCCACTAATTTTCTAGGGAAGCAAATGATGTCCACTTTTCATTACAGAATTTCTTCAGTGCACAACTGCCCACAGCAGGAAAGCTGCTGCTCTTTTTCAGCCACTCTGGTCATTTCTGCTTATTCTGGAGTTCTAACAGCAGCTTCTTAAAATAGGACAGAACCTAATAACCCAAGAGTCTTCTGTCAGAAAAAAAATGAGATGGCAGGGTGATGATATACCCCGTGCAATATGGCTTAATATTCACTTACACTTTTATTTCCCCTGTGCTTTCTCTTAATTGCATCAATGGTTCCCAGAAGCCACCTTTGATTCAACTTCACTGAAACAATTTCTTTTTCTGTTTAGAAAGATGGCCCAGTAGAAATCCAGGCCCTTTGGAAGACTAGAGTATTTTTGGCCCTGATATTAAGTTCCTCAAATTTGGCAGCTGCAGCTCATTGTTAAAATAGGAGTTTTGGATAAAGATATTAAAGATATTAATGCAAGTGCATGGGTATCTGTCAGGGACCACCACAAGAACATAGGTGTGTTTTGTGGAGAGTATGGATTAACCCTAAAGCAAAACTAAAATAAGAAATTAGATGATACTGGGAACAAAACAAACAAAACAAAACCCCAGCAACAAATTCCAAGCTCACAGTCCAGGCGCTGTTTGGGGGTCCAAGAAGGGTGTTGTCTATCCAAGTCAGTTCCTTGGGATTCGCTACACTGAAAGAAATCCCAAATCTTTTCCATCTTCATGTTTAGTCATGTTCCCAGTAGGAATTTACCCCTGTGCATTTCAGTCTGACCCCTAAAGATTTGTCTTAGCAGCGCACAGTACGTGGCAAAGCTTTTAAGAAACGTGCAACTGGTACTCACATAAACATGCAAAAAAGGTCTGCAGCAGCTCAGAATTTGCACCTGGGAGGCAAAGCTGCAGAAGATGACATAATAATGGCAAGAGATACAATGGGTGATATCACATTTCAGAAGTGAATATTGCTAGCTGAACTTGGGGCATCACGAGAAAATTCATTTCACAAAGGTGGAATGCCCAGAGCCTGGGAGGTGACACGTAATGAATTGGAGTAATTTTGCCCAACCTGTTAAAAACAAATGCTGTTATAGAAGTAGCAGGGCCATTTGCATAAAGATTTTTAAATTACCTGGTGTTGAATATGTGAAACATCGGGTAATGACATTGCAAACTCAGCTCTGATTAAATGGCAAGTGAAGAGCGAATCTCAGCAGCATTGTCTTATCACATTAAAACAAGGGGAAAATCTATTTATGAGTGAGCTGACCCCATTTTTTCTCTCATAGCCCGCTGTGTGTGACAGAGTTCGGGATGATTGAAAAGTCATTGCATAGTTCTTTAACATGACAATGTTTAATACAAGAAAGAGTTCTTTTTCAACCTCCAGCAACCTTTTTTTTTTTTTTGAGTGATGCTGTTGATATAAGTCCCAAATGAATATTTTGAGGTTGTGTGAGGTTTAAAATTTGGGCTCTAACAAGCTGTCCCAGAAAGTTCTGACAGGAAACCTCAGGAGCTACCCGAAGCACAAACTTCATCCCTGTACTATAGTAAGTCAGGAAAGGGAAAGAATCAAACCCACTTAATAATTAGGCCTTGCTTCTTCTCAAGGTCACAAGTCACAGGAGATGCTTCCTCCAAAGAAATGTGTACTCATTTTCTCTCAATATTACTTTTCTTGTAGAAGCATTGTCACCTTGTTTAGCCTGGAGGAAAAGGGGTGACCTTATTGCTTTCTACAACTACCTTAAAGGAAGTAATAGTGAGGTGAGCGCCTCTTCTCCCAGGTAACAAAAGACAGGAGAAGAGGAAATGGTCTCAAGTTGTGCCAGAGAAGATTTAGAGTTGATATTAAGAGGATTTCTTTCATGGAAATGGTTGTAAAGCAATGGAGCAGGCTGCCCATGGAAGTGGTAGAGTCACAATCCCTTGAAGTGGAAAAAAATGTGTGGATATGCACCTGAGGACTCGGTTCAGTGGTGAACTTGGTGGTGGTGGTGGTAGGAGGACAGTTCAACTCAATGATCTTAGAGGTCCTTTGGAACCACAACAGTTCTATGATTCTATTTCTCAAAAAAAACCAAACCCTTGTAATTTGGGATTTCCTTCACAACATCCCAATAACAAACTAAATAAATTTATCTGGAATAATTTTTTTCTGAGGGCTGAAACTCAGAAGAGTGAGGCTCGAGTTTCAGAGCAGGGCTACGACTTTATTGCCTTGACAAGAAGGTTAAAATTTCCAGCAGTGTGTGATCTAAGTCTAAGTGACTGAATGACCAAGAAAATACCATTGGTTGTTCTTCATCCATGGGTTCACTTTGCAATTTAAGCTGCAGTAACTTTGCTCAGCTGCAAGATGGTTCTGTGAAAGAGGCCACATCTCTTCTGGCCTGAGTAGCCACTGCCTTTCCCTAGCAGGACAGGGCTCCCTGACTCACATTTGGCAACTCCTGCAGTGTGGAGGGAGGAAGGAGAGAGAAACGCAGCTTCATGAATATGTGGAATTATTCTGGGAAGCACTCAGGATAATGTAAAAACCAGAGACATAAAACACTGGCCAGCTGAGACACTAAGAGAGATTAGACAGCAGACCTGGCAACTCATCCATTTGCACCAGTGTGGCAAATCTTGTGGGTTTTTTGGGAATGAGCAGAGTTACTGGCATTTGACTTTCATCTTGGATTAAATATCAGGAGGAAAAATGCTGACTTATGTTAAAATGTGTCTGGTTGCAGGACAGATTCAAGGAGATGGATGCTTAAGCACTGGAGTACACAGCCAAGGATGCAAATCTCTCAGTGCCCATCCAGTGCCTCATTACTGTCCCACCATCCCTGAGAGCCTGCCATGGGGAAATACCAGGCTTTCACCTTGCAGCTGCTTTTAACTACAGAGCAAGCAAATCACAGCTGTAAAAGGTGACAGAAACCCTTAAATTCTCATTCACGTGTTACTGGAAATAAACCTTAAAAAAGCCCACAGAAGACACACAAAATGGTTGGCATTAAACTATTCCAGCTAAGGGAGCAGGAACTGTATGCTCCAGTTCTGCTGAAAGGGAGCTGGTGACAGAATAATGTGGTTTGTGCAGAACTAGGGAAAATGAGAGCTGAAAATGTTCCCTATCAGGAAAGAAAAACATACTTGCATAGCAAGAGTTGCTGTCTCACTCACTGATGGGTGTTTTCAGAGCAGCAGCAATGCATATTTAAACACAAGAAGTACCTTCCTCAGATAATTTTTTAAAAGACTATTTAACTATGAAGGAAACAAAACTGGTTTTAGTCAATGAGGACAGAGATGGAATGGACAAAACTCTTAACACTGGAAATAGAACTGCAACTTATAATGTTTTCATTAAGAACAGCACTGGAAATAAATTGCTGCATAGAGCGCTAATTAAAAAAGAACTAATAAATTCTATAGATGTAAATATAATGCATTTTCTTCATCCATCTGGGCTCTAGCTGTTGTTAACTCTGGGTGATGCTGGTTTTACATACATATGCTGGTGTTATTCCTACAGATGGTGCCAGGGCTGAGGCACAGGATGGAAGGAAGCTTCATGTTTGCTTTGCTTACACTCTAGCAGTCAGTACTGGATTAATGCAAACCCTAATCCCATCAGAAAAGAGATATCTTAGTAGACACCAGGGAGACTAATGCAGTTGATCCCTGCTTATGGCAGGAAAACGCACATATGTCAGGGATTTCACTCTGATACTTGTAGACAACCTTGGTAAATCTTTTGGACACCCCCTCATTTGGACCTTAGTGGGCTGTTCCTAAATAAGGGTGAAAGCAGCTGAGTTGACTTTCCTTTTGATCTCTTCCACCATTCTTCCAGTGTAGGTGGGTGAAATATCCTGCCTAGTGGATGTTTATTCCCTTTTCTACTGCTCCAGATTAGTTAATATGGAATATTATGGATGAGATTCTTTGCATTCAAATTCAAATGTTCCAGATCAACACAAATCACTCTCATTTCTCTTTAGAGAGGAGAGAGGACAATCTGGCTCAACTTTAATGAATCCATTCAATAGCTGAAAAAAAAAAATCTATGCATTAGCCTGAAAGGGAACATCAAGTAACAAGTTCAGGTTTAGTTGTCTAAACTTCAGTGACACTAATATAATCTTTCTTTATTTTTAATATTCTAATTCTGGACCAAATATTTCTGTACTACCTTATTCTGTTCGCAAGTTTTTATGGCTTACCTTGTATATTTTTTCTATAAACAAATCTTCAGTGACCAGATAAATGAGTGTTGCAACCACGAGGATCAGAAAGAAGCCTTTATTCATAATGTGCCCTGTACAACCTTCCTTCCTTCCTTCCTTCCTTCCTTCCTTCCTTCCTTCCTTCCTTCCTTCGTTCCCTCCTTCCCTCCTTCCCTCCTTCCTTCCTTCTTTTTTTAAATGTACACACAAAGTGTTCCCATTTTCATATGGAATCCAGATTATCTTAATTTTCTTGGGTAGCATTATTGGAAATAAAGTATCAACTCCCATGTTAGGTCTTACTGGGACCCATCTAATTAAAGCCTTATAAATTCTTTAGTTTCTGCATGGATACAACTCCCATCTTGTTTTCCCCATAAAGTTCCTCATGCACAGAAAAACAATGCTATCCTCCAATATGTATGCTCTCCTACCATAGTCACCAAAAATGAATAAAATAAAACCTACAGGTTGAAGAGAAGAATAGAAAAACATTTCAAAGAAAGATCTCTGAGTTATTGAGCAAGAAACAATGTCAGAACTCCCTGAGCAGGAAATAATCAGAAGCTTGGACAGTGCCCAGGGAATGTTTTATGTATATAATTTGTTACTACTCTTCCTTGAGTGCCTGTTCGTGGGTACTGCTGGAGACAGTGAAGGGGGGAAATATTTTGTGCTGGCCGGGCTGGGTGTCCTAAAATTCCCAAAATCAGCTGTGTCAGATTTATCAGGGTGCTGCATCCATTTAACTCCTCCCTGTTTATTATCACTGCTGGGAAGAGCAGCACTAAAGGATTATGTAGAATTCCCGAAGTGTCTCCATTTTCTTTTGGAAAGAAACAGGATTTTGTTGGGGAGGGAAGACAATCATGAGTAATCACTGAAGAGTCAGCTATACATTATATATTCTGCATCGTGCCTCTGGTTTCATTTCTGGGAACAGAAATGATTAAGATTTTACTTGCTCCTTAGCATGTAGTGCTATAAGGGATTAGGAGAGAAAAGAGGGGAGATGAAGTATTTAAGGGCTCCAGTAGACACAGAGGAAGCATTTGGGTATCAGAAAAAGCCTTTTTACAGCTCAAGTCTATTAAACAAGAGGCAAAGACACAACAACAAAAAACCACAGATATCTGTTTTAACAGATCTTGTGTACTACAGTGACTGAGATGCTTAAGGCAAAAGTGAAAAATTAGTGTAGACAAAATACAAGATAGGAAATTCCAGGAAGTTACTGTGAATCCATGGAATGGATAATGATTTTTGAGTTTTCTTTATGTCTCTGTAGTTGTTTGAAAAGCAGAATAATTTTGGTAGTTGACGTACAGCCTTCTCTGTCCTGCACAACCAAGATCTCCAAGACACTGGTATTTAGCAATGAATTTTGGGACTTCCCATGGACTTTTTCAGAGGGCTTTTACTGCACATCATCTTTAACAGGTCTGAACAAAAGCCTACACCTCACGTGCACCAAGCAAGTGGAGATCCTTTCCCCTCAGATACTGAACTTTCCTCTTAGCAAGAGTAACAGCAACACTGAAAAACCAAGCAAACAATCAAACTAAAAAGCCAAAGGCATAATACTTATTGTTCTGCACCTGCAGCTGGCAGGAGCTGGAAGAATCAGAATAAACTCAAAGCACACCTTGCCAAGCATTTCTTTAGATGTCTTATGCCCTCTCCGCACTGGGTTCCTACTTTGGAATTCCTTCTTTGGAGGTGGCAGATTCCTGCAGCACCACACCCCAGCCCATCACTGGAAGTGACATCTCAAAGCACACAATTCTTCTCTGTATTTCCCCCTCAATAAAGCTGTAGTGCAGCTGCATCTGGAAATAAAGATTTCCCTCCTCCTCTGCAGCAGGTGGAGCCCAGAGCACACCCTTGTCTGCAGCAGCAGCGATGAGGTTGGGAAGATCCCTCCACAGTAGGAGAGATCACACACATTTGGGAGACCACTTTGCCTGAGGATGAAGGAGAAGTGAATCATTATGAGAAGGAGGGGAACACTCATTGAAACATGTCAGGCTGTGATTTAGACCAGCTTCATCTTCGTTCTTTGGTGAGGAGTAGCAAATATTTTAAGGGGGAACAGCGATGCTACTTAAAAAGCACTTACCTAATTAAACCTCAAGTGCAGGAATCTTTATTCTGCAGAGCTGCACTCTGTGATGCTCAGCACCTCAGGCTATACCTCAGCCATATGGCACTTTAATAGGCACTAGCAGAGGGAGCCCTTTTTATATTTTAACAGATGGGTGCAAGCTACTGGGGTTGGAGCAGAGGGCAGAATCAAAGGAAATGTAAGGAAAGAGAATAAAGAAAAAGACAAAGTTCAAATAATGAATTCTTATTGAACTCTTCCACTTCTGCTTGAAACAGCTTGAGGTCTTGTTTCTTTCCTAGAAGGAGCTTCTGTTGTTTCCAGCCCCTTGGCCTCAGACTCACTGATCACAAACCATTTCACAGCAGATTTACCGTGTGAGGCATTGTCCTTGCAGCAGAAATACCACTGCTGATTTCAACAAATACTTGCATGAGTTTAGGAGTAGGATTGAAACTTTTACAGTGCTTCTTCTGCTGTAACTGTGTCCCTGTATATCACAGTCTCAACAAGTTTGGGCTGTATCAGAGAATTACTAGAAGATCTCAGAAGGGAAAGTCAGTGCAGACATGTTGCTGGGGAAACAGGATAAAGAGAATCCAAGAAAAGAGTCAGAAATGGGAGGCCTATTTGGAAATAACTGATTTATTGAAACATTTAGCTTTCAGATAGATCCTGATCTTGTGGCCAAGAAGATCAATGGGATCCTGGGATGCATCAGGAAGAACATTGCCAGCAGACTGAGGTGGGTGATCCTGCCCCTCTGCTCAGCCCTGGTGAGGCACATCTGGAGTGCTCTGTCCAGCTCTGGGCTCCTCAGGACAAGGGAGGCAATGGAGCTCCTGGAGCAGGTCCAGGGAAGGGTGATGATGATGAAGGGCCTGGAGCATCTCTAATAAGGAAAGGCTGAGGGAGCTGGGGCTGTTCAGCCTCAAAAAGAGACAACTGAGAGGAGACCTCATCCCTGTCTATCCCTGTCTGCAGGGAGGGCTCAGAGAGAGCCCAGGCTCTGCTCTGGGGACCCAGCAATGGCACAAGAGGAACAGGCAGGAACTGATCCCACAAAGTTCCACCTGGATATGAGGCAGAACTTCTTCCCTGTCCAGTGACCAAGCCCTGAACAGATTGTCCAGAGAGGGTGTGGAGTCTCCCTCCCTGGAGATATTCCAGAACCTCTGGACACAATCCTGTGCCTGTGCTCTGGGATGGCCCTGCTGGAGCAGGGACGTGGCACCAGATGACCCCACTGTGGTCCCTTCCAGCCTGACCCATTCTGTGGTTCTGTGTGATCTGGTAAGACTGTGGTTTTAACTGCAGCTATTGCATTCAGCAAATAAGACTATCAGCCAAAGTGACCACAGGGCTAAAGGATCATTATTCCATTTACACTGAGGTTGTTACATGTTTAATGTTTCCCAAATCAGCTTGGATGGCTGCCATTTCATAGCTTTGTTGCCTCACTCAAAACACTGTGTGATTCCTGTCTCACCTTCCTGTCTTTCCTTGACTGTACTTCCATAAATACCATTCCCTTCACCATATGCATTTGCTTTCCACTTCACAGGGTAAGTTTAATTTGTCCCAAAAGGCCTGTGGCAAGTTTTTACCCTCTGGGGATTGCTAGGGACCCCATTCTAGGGAGCTCTGATGCAGAGTGGCTGCACCTTTCCATGTGGCACTGCAGATAATTCTGCCTGCTGATATTCCTGCACCAATTCTGGGACTGCATCACCCAGGGCTGAGCACCTGCAGCAGCTCAGTTTTCTTCCTGCAAGGATACACAACATCCAAAGTGTTTAATGTGTCCTCTTGAAAAAACAATCTGTGTGTTACCTTGTTCTACAAAAACTGTGAATCCATTAAACATATTAAATATTTATTTAATCAGTGATTTTCCTCTATTTGTTCTATCTTCCAGTGTCCATCAGTGTATCATAAAAAACAATGTTCTGTGAATGTGTTCTCAGAGCATTAATTCCTTTATTGAGAAAATCTCTTGTTATTTTAATCCTCCATCTGAATTCCTTATGAAGAAAATTATAATTAATGTAGAGTTTTTATTTTCATTATTATTCATCACTCTCTGCAATAGTTCAGTATTTTAAAAAGGCAGAAATGGTTGTTTCCAACAAAGCACAGATTTCATATTGGATTTCTACTGAATTTTAACTGCAAGGAATAATAAATGGAAATGTGTTAAAATGTTTATGTGTATTTCAAATTGTATTTCCCAAACTATCTGTAGATTTATGTCAGATTTGAATGTCTGTGTGAGAAAATTAGATCTACTTGTGGCTGTACCATTGGAAGTTTTTTGATGAACCTAGCAGGTTATGCCAGCCATGACATCAAATTTTATTCTTAGAACATTATCAATTCTTATATTAAATTTTCCTTTTATTTAACACACTTGAGACTTTTGACTGGAATTACCTTGTTTACATGTTTAGAGGGTTTTTTTTTTGTTTGTTTCTTCCTATGTGGCCAAGCCTGTTTTGGTCAGGTTTTACCCAATAATTGAGAAGTAATTCTCATGGATCAGATGTACACAGGGGTGGGATATTCTAAGTCCAGCACAGGGTTCATGCAGTCAATAACAGAGTTTCAGCAATGCACCTTTTTTTTTTTTTTTTGAGGGGCATTTTTTTAAAAAACATTTCTAGCTAATCCAAAACTGTGCAAACTTAAAGGAAGAAGCTCTTCCAACTTGAAAGTGAGAAAACAGCCGTGATGAACCCTCTGTTAGGGAACTGGAAATGGTTGCACCATCTTTGGGAAGTTGGTTGTAAAACTGCTGCAAAACACACTGAGTCTGGTTCTCACATTAGAAACATTTTATGCTTAATGTAATTCAGTTTATGGCCCCAGTGCACTGCAAGAGTGGTGTAAATTGGCATTAAAGTTAATGAGAATTAGGCCTAGGGAGTCTAATATTTGCTTTCTACAGTGTTTGAAATTACTTCTGTTGTTTTATAGCAATGTTTAAAAGTCAGCACAGAGGCATTATAAATAAAAAAAAACTTTGGTCACATCCATCCATCCATCCTTACATCCATCCATCCATCCATCCATCCATCCATCCATCCATCCATCCATCCATCCATCCATCCAAGAGAAATGCACTGCAACATTTGATACAGAGCCTAAGCCTTGATTTAATTACAAGTAGGATTAATTTGGCCTTTTAAATGTACATGTGGATACAGTAATTTCTATAAATCCATGTCTTTCAATCATTTAAAGCAGTCAACATTTTATTCAAAGGTAAAAGTTTTCATGAGCCTCATTTCACATTTCTTCTGTGAGTAAAAAGTGATGCAAGGATAACAATGATAAATGAAAATAGTGTACCATGAATAAGTTTCAAAATGCTGACAGAAAATATTTGCCTTTGCATGAAATAAATGCTTTGGGAAAACAGAAATAGAGATTTCCTTTACCTTCAAATGTAATAACCTTTTTAATGACTTGGGAGCCATCTGATTGTTTGTTATGAAACTCACTGTTTCTGCTTATGTAGGGATTTTGTTTATTATTATGGTGGTATTTGTCTTTCTCTATTCAAAATTGGTTGATGCCCAAAGGAAAGCATTAAAAAAGATTTCACAAATTTCTGATATTTCATCATTTCAGTTATATTTTAGCAAATATTCAGATCTCTGAGGTACTCTCAGAGCTGTGTTTTGCAGTGGTGTTATATTTCTATGAGGCAAGAGAGGAATATCCCAGAAATCCAAGAATATAAATGCATCAAGACTGTTCTTTTTAGGAGGAAAAATCTGTACAACTACAAAAAAGCAATTGCAATCCATGCAGATAATCTTTGCATTTTCTCACTAAAAATTATAATTTTTTAAAATATATATTCTTCACATAAACCTAAGTTCTCTTATGTGTTGAAATTTCATAGATATTCATGGTTTGTGTCTCTATGGTATAGAAGTCCTGTTGAAGAAACATTTTTTACATAGACTATTTAAATTTGGGATAACTGAAATGTGAGAAAATATGTCTCATGGGAATCTCTGCAAACCTCATTGACAAAATTATATGCTCCAGGCTTGAGGTTTCTTCTGGGTAATTAAAAAAGGACACATAGGAATCCCAAATCCAGTAAAGAAAAGGTCAAATTCAAAATATCACATCCAAAATACTTTGAAGTATAGTCCAGAAAACCATACAAAGGCTTTAATATAATCCTTTAACATAAAACAGGAGTATGTGTTTTGGAAACTCGAGGAATTCTGACTCACTACTCACAGAGTTTGAAATCAAAACACACACAAATATAATTTGTAGCTCAGCCTATTTTTTGGGGGGAGGGGGGGTAGTCATTACAGAGGATGTCTTAATAAAGGACTTGAAGACAAATGGGGAAATAGATTTCCTTCCCTCTCCCTATGCAGGGATTGAGAAGGCAGAAATGCCAGGGTACACTTACTGCCTTGAAAAACAAAGGCTGACAATTAACATTTCTGTTTAGAAGTTGGTGTAATTTTCTCCCCTCCAGTATGCACTAATTAGCTCTGGAAATGCAAAACATGTTTGTGTAATTTTGTGGATTCGCATTTTCTAAACTTTGCAATCAGGAGGACAGAAATTCCTATTAATGCCAATCTTTTTGCTTAATGCTTTTCTCTTTGGATTCTTATTTGTTTATTTGCTTGTTTTGTTTTAAAGGACTGCCAGTGAAAGATCTACACTTTGTAAAATCTGTTTCTAGAGGGAATAGAGGGATTTCCAAACTCTATAAAATCACACTTCTTAATATAAAGGAAGAGAGAAAAAAGGACAGTTTGCTGAAGGAAATTATCCCTTGAAAAATTCAGAACCACATGGGCTACCCTCAACATCAGCAGAACATCACATTTCAACATAACAACAAAAGATTCTAGAAAAAAAAAAAAAAACAACTAAATATTGCATCACCAGCACACCCATCTCCTTCTGCCATATGCCATTTCCCTTCTCCTATTTGCATTTAAAAGTCTTCTACTGCACTTCCTTCATATCATATTTGGGGATGAGACCTCAGAAGAGATGGCTTGAAAGGAAAACCTCTGTCACAGGCCCTGGTGTCACATGCTAGCAGTGCCTTTGTGAAGGTGACAGTCTTGGTTCTGCTACTTTCTCTTGCTTTCTAGCCCTGCTCACTCTGTGCCATGAAGACTTGAACCCTTGCATTTTTTAGCCCATGGACTCTAAATATGAACCATGTTCACAGAATACAAGAATCAGAATGGTTTGGGTTGGAAGGGACCTTAAGGATCATCTCATTCCACCCCCTGCCATGGGCAGGGACACCTTCCACCATCTCAGGGTGCTTCAAGCCCATCCAACCTGGCCTTGGACACTTCCAGGGATGGGGCAGCCACAGTTCATTACCCTCTGAATAAAGAATTTTTCCCCCTATTTAATCCAAACCTACTGTCTCTCAGTTTGAAACCACATGTTCTACAAATTATACAAGCCATGTCCAAACATAAATGAAAACTCACTGGGAAGTTGGGCTCTTGCCTTATCTCTGAAGAACAGAACTCCCTATCTTGCTACTCTTGTTTTTGGGATGGGCAACAAAATGCAGGAGGACCTCATGGAACCTGAAGTGACAAACTGGAAAGTCCAGGTCTCTTAAGTGTTATACAATATGGAGCACTTAGAATGATCAAAAAGCTTTAGTGACGTTCTGCCAAGAGGTACTGACCCCAAAACTGATTCAGGATCGTGGGTTATTTTAAGTTGGAAGGGACCCATACTAAAACTAAACCATCTGACTAAAAGTTTTGTCCATACCTTCCTTGAACTCAGACAGACTTGGTGCCAGGACCACAACCCTGCTGAGTCCAGCAACTGATCACCCTCTCAGTGAACAATCTGAAAATGTCTTTTATCCTAATGGAAAACCTTCAAATCCTCTTGGATGAAGATGTGGTGTGACTCACTGGGTTTCCTTAAAGGCTATAAATAAATACAAATTGTGGGGTGCTTTCCTCTTCTTTTCATAAAACATTTGGAAGGCGGAGAGAACAGACAGTCTAACTTTCTGTTTTAACAGTGGCTTGTTATGTATGAAGCCATTAGGAACATTTAAGTGGTAATGCTGAACATTTTAATAATGGAATTAGAAACCTGAGAAAGAACAGGAAATGTCTAATGTAAGTAATTTGGGTCCCAATTCACCCAGCTCTGCTGCTGCTACTGCTCTGTGTAGCCTCATCACACCAGACTTGTCTCTGTGACCTCCACCTTGACACAGTGAGGAAGACTTTGGAATTCAACTCCTTTTGTGGGAATAAATAAAAACTCCTTGGATTTTAATACTAAATACAGTTGGTAATGGGCTGGATGTAGTTTGTGTTCAGAGAAAAAAGTCACAATTTTTTCAAAATCACAAAAAAAATCAAGAAAAAGGAGAGAACAAAAAATATTATTTACAGTTTGAAATGAATTTTTTTGGGATAACTCATTCAAATTCCCTTTTGACTATTGAGACAGTAATCTTGTAAAGATGGGAAAACTGTGTCACAAAATTATTATCTTTTTTATCCCTATTCTGGTAGCTGCAGATACTTTAGGTACTTTGGCACCTAAAGCACCAATGCAGACCTGAGCAAATATCCCAAAAATATGAAAGACTCAGGACTGCAGGTACTGTGATCCGCCTTAGTGGAGCACAGGACAGGGATGTCTGGGTTGTTTTAGATCTTTTAGAAGATGCACATAAGTGCAGCTTTTGATTTCAGCTCTGGAAAAAAAAAAAAAAAGGATTTCATTTCTTGCGTCCACAGCATCACTCAGTCCTTCTGGCACCAAACACCAACCAGCTGCAAAGTTCATTAAAAAACAATATTCTGTCATGAATGGTTACATCAACACCCAGACTGAAGCCAGTCAGCAATGGGACTTTTTTCTTTTTTCCTATTTTATATTTTTTTAGGCAAAACAACAACAACAAATAAAAAGTCAGAAATTTAGTCAGATGAATATTTCATCGCCCAGTCTACTTCTCCACTTTGAACACAAATTGATGTTTCAACAGGACTACAAGGCAGGCAGCCACCTACAGAACTTCCCCAGGCAGAATTATATGTACTTTTTGAAGTTAAACAGAAATAAGACAGTGACAATTTTTTTCCGTTTTGTTCCCCTAATTGCCAGACAAAGTGCAATTTTCTGTTCTGTTCTATCAACCAGATGCCCTTGTCATCCACCATCGAGCTACAGTAATGGAACTTGACGTCCTCTTTGTTGTTTCTCGCTGCATTTGTGTGACTCACTGCTCAAAATAAAAATGTACTAAGAATACCAAAGGTTGTTGTCATAGAAAAGTTATGAAATTCCTTTCATCTAATTGCTTTCAGCTATTTTGATTTTTTTCTTTTTTTTTTTTTTGCAGGGCTGGGGCTTTTGAAATTGTCTTGATATGCTGTGAGCACTCAGCCGTGGGGTTATGTACCAGCCAACACATCAGTTTTCAGCAGAAATCTTGCTAAAGGTAAAGCTTTCCAAGGTACTTTGGCACCTAAAGCACCAAGTGCAGACCTGAGCAAACCTCCCAAAAATATGAAAAACTCAGGATTTCTTTCAAATACTTTACTCAGTTGAAAAGCTGTCCAGAAATGACAAATGGCCACAAATTACCCCAGAGCACTACAAATCAGCTGAAGTTGTGGTGCTCAACACTCAAGGCATTGGAGCATCACAAAAGGTTAAAAAGAAAGGAAGGAATTGTGCCATTGGTTCTTGAAGCCAGGACACACAGGTGAGTGTCAGTGGGAGAAATTCCTGCAATTGGTTTAGAATTAAGAAAGCAACTCAACGATTCCATGACTGCTTTGCAGCTCTACATCAGTAAAAAACTCAGACAAACTTTTATTTGTGAGGCCAATCCAAGACTGAGAGAGAAGTTTCACTTGGACAGATAATGACATATTAAAAAATGGAATGGAATAGAACGGAATGGAATGGAATGGAATAGAATAGAATAGAATAGAATAGAATAGAATAGAATAGAATAGTTCAATAGGAATGAGCCTACAATGTCCATCCAGCCCAAAGGATTTATTTTAAAGTTCAGATCACTTTTCTTTACAAAAAAAGTAGATGCACAAAAGTCAAAGCAAGGGTAAGTACTGAAACAAAACTGAAGGACTGACTCATGGGAAGAAACATTAAAATTTAATGTAGTTAACTTTCCTTAGTGATTTTGGAATATGGTAAGAATTTGTAACAATGGAAAATTTAAAATTAGAAAAGGCAGGACAAATATTTGGAGTCCAAACGAGAATGAGGTGAAGAGATGGTGAGAATGGAATGACTGGTAAGAGGAAAATGTTCTCCCAAACAAGAGGAAAAGATTGGGAGGTTTATTATGCAAATGCAATGACATGGTAATGTAGTTAAAAGCATGTAAAATAATCACATTTTACCAAAGTCGATTTATAACTCAGACTTGGCCCAGAATTATATAGAATTATGGAGTAGGAATAAATTGAAAAGCTGTATTCCAAATGACTGACAAATCCCACACATAAATTCACATCTGGACTCTGAAACCCACTGCCCTGTGATGAATTTCAGGTTTTAGCAGAGTAGTTCCTAGAGGTGTGGATAATAATGCTATCAAAATTCATCCTAAAATATTTTTAAACAATTGAGAGGATATCAAACTTTCACTATTAATAGTTTTGGGAATTAGAAAGTAGTATAAAAGTACAGTTTGGTCAAGATGAGAGAGGAAGTATTTTCATCTATCTAAAGTAATCTTCATTTTATTCCAAATATCTACACCAGAACTCAGGGATGCTCCTCTCTTGTCATTCCAGCCTAACTCGAGCCAAGGAGGTTATGGGCTGAAGAGTAAGAACAGAAGTAAATCAATAACGTTCTAGGAAGAGAGGAGAGGTGAAAGTCCTGAAGTGAGATACATTTAGAACAAAACCAGACAAATTACTTCACCACAGCACCTCAGCCACACAGGAACCTCTCTCCACAGCATCCCAACTGCACTGTGGCAGCACAGTGGCCTTAAAGATCATTTTGCACCTTCAAATCTTGGGAAGTTTGTATATATTCTTATTTTAAAGGATAATTTTCCTGTATTCACCCTTATACCTGGCTCTGACAAGATTTGATGCAGGCCTGAGCGGATCAGTACATAAAATCATTCTCAACCCAGAATGGGAGTCACAGCACAAGGAAAAGCTACAAATTCAACTATTTTAACAGTCAAAGGAATTTGAAAAGGCAAAATTCTTAAACCTAGAAATAATAGCCTCTGTTTCAAAAGAGGCCAGAAGGACTCTGCCACACTCCTGCTCTCATAACCAACGTCTCACTCCAGGTACAGTGAGCTGTTAATAAAACTTTGCTTGAGTTAGGGAATTACATACTCAAGCTTTCATCCCAGGGGAATTTTGTTGTGTTTTGGGTATCAGACGGTGAATGTAAAACAGAGTTTAAGACTCCTTACAGGCATTTTGAGCCACAAGGAGTTCAAATGGCTCACCAAGAGCTGTAAGATGAGCAGATGACAGAATTCACTTTTCATCACGGAAGTGGATAATATAAAGCTCAAAATTCTACTGCAACAGCTGTTGAAGACAGTGACCCATGTGCTTCAGTACCATTTGTTTTGCATGTATTTATCCTATAATTAGACAGCACAGTGTTCCCACCTTTCTATGCTGCAGTTGCCTACATTTATTTCAAGCTTTAATTTCCGCTCCCCGAGGATTTATCTCCATTGTCACACAGTTTATCGTGGATGTTCCATCACTGGTTATCTCTGAACAGCAGTAGGAAAGAATTGGCATTGTCAAAATCCTGGTTGTGTTTTTTTTTTTTTCTACTTCTTTTTCTCTCTGTTTTGCTGACTTCTTTTTTTTTTTTTTATTATTCTCTTCTTCTCCCAAGTTTGCAATGTGCAAGTGTATCCATTGCTGGAAATAACCTTAGCTTTAATAGCCTCATTGATGAGGCCATAAGGGGGCACATAACCATTTAAATGAGCTTACCCAGAATGACTCGCTGCCAGAAATGCTTGAAACATCCTGTGCATCTCTGCCTCCCTTCCAATGAGGGTCATTTTTTGCTTGCTGATTACCACAGATCACCTCATACAGCGATGCAAACTCAGTAAACTGATTAAGCTTTGCTCTTTTTTATCCACAGCCCTAAAATATTCTTCAGATGCCTTGCTGAGAAATTCTAATGTAGCCATTTTTCAAACAGGGGACTGATACTGGCAGTGGCACCCAGAATATTGCCTTGGTCATTCATGTGAAAAATAGATACAGGGCTGGATTTGCCTGTGTTTACTATAAACATAAGGATGTCCACTTCTGAATTCTTCAGAAATTTTAAATTCTTTAGAAATGTCGCCTGCATGATCCATCCAGTTGCTCCAGTTTTCATCCCACAAACTCTCAGGAAGTGCAGGCAAAGGCAATGCCTCTTCCACGCTTCCCTTGACTTACACAGGGAAACAACCATGCAAAGACTTGGATATCTGCAAGATTCTGGGAATGCACATCTGCTGATAAGACCTGTGGTGAACCTACAGGCTGTCCTATGGCTCAGCTCTCAGAATAAAACAGGCTGTAAGTGTGAATTATTCAGCATCCAAATGCCACCAATCACTTTTGACAAAAACATTTCTGCACTTCAGGTCCTCATTCATAAAATCTGATCAAAAAAGGGTCATCCTCCATAAAAGGAGGGCTCTTGATATGCAATGGTTAAGTGAGACATGGAGGAGATTAACTTTACATTTTTGATTTGATGGTGTGCAGTAAATGAGACCTATGACCACATGGTAAAATGAGAGGGAGAAATGATTATTCACTGGCCAGTCACCATTCCATGCCTAATGTCATGTTCCTTAGATGAGTGAAATTTATATCATACCAGAATATATACAAAAGAGAGCTGAAATAAATTATAGAAGCAATATTAATTTTTATCTTTGCTAACAATAGTTCAAATTTTAAATATTTTATTCCTTTTAAAGTTCTATATCTTTGCATAAGTAGTTTATACTCATTTCATATAAAACACACTTCTGCTTTGTTGCTGAACCATGTGATTATTTTTTCTTAACAGATCAAATTTAAGTTGAATATACATGGAAAAGTGGTAATCCCCACCTGTCAGGTATTGTTTCTTTTTAAAATACCACCAGACAACACTGAAAGTCAAGCACAGAATTGAAAATTCTTCATTCAGACATGACAGTTTTCTTTGACTCTTTTTTAGGTGCTTTGCCACACCATGCCACACATTTTTGGGGGACAGCCTGTTTAAATCCAAACGCCAAAGAACTCCTCTCCTGTTAGGTTCCAATTAGGATTAGCCCTGACTGCACAGCTGGCTGTTCCCCTTTTACGAGGCTCATCCTGCTTTGCAGCCTGGCTGCTGAAGGCTCATTGCCTCTCCCTGGGTGTCAGATATAACTCGATGGGATGTGCCTTTAGGGGGTTCTTTACTCCCTGTTGGAGGAGCCAGTTGCCAGTGGAAGTTACAGATTCCAATATATTCGTTTTGTCAAGGCTGTGTTAAAAATAAACCAATCCCTCCCTTTGTGTGGAGTGGCTGCGGTGCCTTTCACATTCAGGGCAACTTCCTTTTGATGTTTGCAGGAGGCTCCCCGTGATTTCAATATCACTGTTCACATTTCATTGAATTTAATTGCTCAATGCAGGACTCATTATTGGCCTGGTGCTTCCCTGTCAGTGCTCTGGACTCTCCTCCCTGGGCAGGACAGCAGAAGCATTGTGCAGTAACTGCTCAGAATGTCCCTGATTGAGAGCCAGAGCAAAGGGGCTTCCTTGCTCTTTTAATAGATTATTCTGGTCCAGGTATGACTTAAGATTGGTTGTTTAAGATTGATGCTGCCCAGCTATGGTCTGCAGTTTTCTCACTGATCTCTTCTGTCATGGTTTGAGGCTGGCACAATGCCAGTGCCCCCATGAAAATATATGCTCCCTGGTGTCTGCTGTGAGATGTTACCAGGAATAAGCAAAGCAGGCCCCCACTTGGAAATAAAGAAAACTTTATTAACTAAACTACCACTCTAAGTACAAAGAAACGCACAGGGAAAATGAAAACTTTCCAAAAACATTTCCTCCTCCCCCCACCAAATTTCCAATACGTCTATCCTCCAAATCACCAATTCTTGGTCCATCACCACCCTTCAGATAATCAATTCTCAGTTCATCAAGAGGAGAGGAGTCCTTCTTGTGCCATAGGCTTCCCCAGGAAACACCATTGAAACCTCGTGTGTTTCCATGTCACTCGTGGCACCGCCCGGAGAACATCTGCAATCGTGACCTCTTCCTTTCATGTCCAGTGCTCTCACCACTGAACATGGACCAGAGCTGCTTCTAGGGTTGTCCTTTTAAGGCTGCTTTGTCCCGTTCCAAAAAGAGCACAGTCTCACCTTTGAGACACCTGTCCCCCCTGAAATTTCACCCCCTGGGGCCGAGGGGTACCAACACTGAACCCTCTTGGCTCTGAGCCATCGCCTCCCCCTGGATGCAGTCTCTGTGTCACAAGGAAACATGGTTCTGTCCATGGCTATAACAAGAAGAGTCCAGCAAAAGCCACTCCATCATCTCTTCCCACCTAAGATTCTTCTCTACTCTCCCAACATCTTTCACTTGCCCAGACCTTCACACTTGCACATTTCCTTCTTCCATTTCATCTCTATCTCTCTTCTAGGAAAGG
>NW_005054419.1:285243-288255 GCF_000277835.1 Geospiza fortis | reverse complement strand
ACCTCGCATCTCTGTCCAAGGCCCGGCCTACCTCACGGCCGCATGGCTGCCCCTGCCCCGCCCAGCAGCGCACAGCCGAGCCAGGGGGAGGTCTGACCTGCTTCCCTTGCTGGAACGCAAGAGAGCTTCCCCTGGGAGTGCTCTGCTTTTTAATCCCTGTGTTCTCAGAGGCGTATCCAATGTCCCCAGTGGCCAAATCAGGTGCCAATATTCAAATCTGAACACCTATTCGGCCTGACCACTTCATATCCCAGAAAACTTACTTCCTCTCAAAACACGCCATCTTCTCTCTGGCGATCAGTGACAGGATCTGAGGGAATGTCCTGAAGTTGTGTCAGGGGAGATTTGGGTGGGATATTAGGAAAATATCACTCAGAGGGTTGTTGGGCACTGCAACAGTGATCACGGCAGCAATCTGATGGAGCTCAAGGAATGGGAAGTGTTTGAGGCCAGGTTGGATGGGGCTCTGGGCAACCTGGTCTGGTGGAATGTGTCCCAGCCCATGGCAGGGGTTGGAACTGGATCATCTTTGAGATCCTTTCAACCCCAAACCATTCTGCTGTTCTTTTGACCCCTAGAATTGGACCTACCAGCATCTTCAAGGGAGCACTGCTGACTATCAAGGACCACACAGGCTCTGCTCTCAGACTGTCTCATCCATTACAGCTCTCACAAACTCAAGCCAGGATGAACTGTGAGAAAATCCCCATAAAAGAGAATCCATTACAGCAGAGTTTGGGAGCGCAGCAGTTGAGGCCCTGCCACCAACGGGAGGTCCCACCAGCTAACAAAAGCCTTCAAAGATGTCTTCATAGAAAGAGATGGTTCTTTCATCTGTCTCCTGCCAGGGAAGCAGGTTAGGAGAAACTTAGCAGCACTTTTTTTCTAAAGATGCTCAACAGGAGCCTTGCTGCAGAGATTGAGATGAAAATGGTTTCAGCTTCTCAGTGCTGGAAGGTTCAATTTGGTGGCAGTCACTTTGCAGCTGCTCCAAAGCAAATCAGGGGCCTCATCCCCATACCTGGAAGGCCTTGATGGTTAAAGGTACTGATGATTGTGGCTGTGCTGCTGATATTGTCTGGAGAGGTGCCAGGGGATAAATTCTTTGTGCCTCTCAAAGGTTTTAGTGACTTTGAGAGACAGCGCAAAGTCTTGTATGACCTTAGGTGAGAAATTAATCACTCATGTCTTTCTTGAGTTTTGATAACACTTTCTTCCTCACAGATGAAATATATGTACTTATATATGTGTATAGACAATTTTACCCAAACTACATAAATTAGCAGATCAAATTCAGGATGTGAAATGGGGAGGATATGACTGAGGATGTGAAATAAGACACGCCATTCATACAATGAACAGGGATCTGGAACAAAACTTTTCTCTCAACCATGAAAGTTGTCCTTCCTCCCCATTTTTCATTTTCCCCTCCTTTTCGTGTAGCATTTCTCACAACCCATCACTTCAGCCTGCTCTGTGTCCATGGAAAAGAGACTGGGATGACTTCAGGTGCTCCCACTGTGCTCAGGGATGGTTTTTGCAGGCTCTGGGGTTCTCCCATGTGCTGGGTGAAGGATCCCACCACAGCTCCCCAGTAAAATCAATACTGCACCTCCACACCACAGCATGAGGTGTTTGTGGGCAGAAATGTTAGGCCAAGGTAATAAAGACAAAACTAAATTTTGATTCTTCTTGTTCTGTCTCCCCTTCTATAGGGAGAATTGTAAGCCAATCAAGACACCTGGAAGTAGGTGAGCCACCAACTAGTAATAATGGGACATTTGAAGTCCTTGTTTATGGGACATTTGAGGTCTCTGCTTTGTGTTATGACCACCTCGACAAGAAGAGATAGATGCTGTAGTAATGTAACTGTTATAATGTATAAGTTGTAACGTATTGCTGTAATATAGAAGTATTGTTGTATTGTGTATGCTGTTATAATGTATTACTGTAATGTATAAGTATTGTTGTAAACGTGATTAATACAACACCCTTCTGATTTACCTTGGGGATGTTTCTAAAGTCTTTTAGAATGTAATCCTTAAATCCATTTAGTATCACAACTTATAGTCTTAATTAACCTCATAGCTCTGCTTCTCCTGATGTCCCAGCTTAGATCCCCTCATGCTCTGTCCTGTTCTGAGGGACTATGAGAAGGGGAAAAAACTGAATAATCTATTCTGCTAAGAGAGTGCACTTTTAAACAGGCAGATACACAATGAGAGTTAAAGTGTCAAATTGTCATCCTGTTGTCTGCAGACAGAACTGGGAACTGCAGGATCAATCAAGTTAATGGAACAGAATCACAGAATCATTAAAGCTGAAAAAGACCTTTAAGATGATCAGATCCAACTGTCAACCAGCACCACCACCATGGTCACCATTAAGCAATGTCCTCAATGCCACAGCCAGATGTTTTGGAGCACTTCCAGGGATGGAGATTCCACCACCAAGTGGTTTGGCTGGTGAACTTCATTATATATTGTCTATATAGCCATGGATCTGCTCTAACACTGGGAAAAGCTATGGTGTCCTAAAATTAAGACATTTCTAGGTCTTCTTCCAAAATATTGAACCTGTTTCTTTTGAAACAGGTTCAAAAAAAACCTCTGGTCAAGAACCAGACACCAGTGAGAATTTTTCTTTGTTTTGTTGATTTGCTTTTGTTTTGTTTTTTTTTTTGTTCTGGCTTTTTTTGTTGGTTTTGTTTTGTTCTCCTTTTTTACAGATGAGATAATCTAGGGCAGGTGATGGCAATGAAACCACGTTTGAGCTGTTCCATGGGTAGCCTTCAGCTGAGACGTGAATGATTTCAGACAAATGTGAGAGGCTCATCTTGTTCCCATAGATATTCCAAACTCTAATTGTTTCCAACCAAAACGAGGACCAACTGAGGGCAATGATGTTTGCATTAGGTGTGGGGAGGGAGATTTTCAAAGGTACAAAAGTACAGTCTCCTTCTCACCAATGAGTTATAACATTTTACACTTGATTTGGACCTTTGAAGTTCTC
>NW_005054419.1:270845-285218 GCF_000277835.1 Geospiza fortis | reverse complement strand
CTCATTCTGTGTAGGTCCTTTACCCAAATAAGCACTAAAACTCATAAGAAATCCACATGGCTACATGAGCCCATTTTTATGCATCTTTCAAAATAACTGGAACTCCAGATGATAACTTGAAACCACCAGCATAACTCAAACAGCATCGAGGTAAATTATCAGCTTCAGACTGAGAGGGAAAAAGATTGTGAGATCCCTCCTGAACCCCAACACTTTTTAGGCTGCAATACCCTTTCCGATTTCCATTCCCTCTGTTCCTACCTGAGGTATTTCTAAACTTAAGCAGCTCTGCAGGCAGCACAGCAGCAATAACCAATGATAGAGAGCTACAAAGTTCCATGAAGAGAGCACTTGCAAAAGCCATAATCCTGGAGAAATAAAAGAGTTCCCCTGCACAGCTTAGTAGACTGAGAATTCATGATTTTAGGTGTGTTTTTTTTTCTCTCTCTCTATGCATAAAGAAAATGCACATCCTATATTGAGATTTCATTGGTTTGCACTCTTCCCCCAATTCCTAAAGAGTGTGCTTAAAGTGAGAAAGATATTGCATGAGTGGAGCGCTGGCATTTTTCCCAGCAAGGATCTGAGCACTGGCAGTTTTCCTGAACTAAGAGGGACATTTCTATGTTGTCCCTTTCTGTTTTATTTGAAGAAGGATAAAAAAAATGTGCAGCAATAAAAGGAATCAAGAAACCAACCAATCCTGCAGTTAATTCTACTTCCATGTCCTCCTATTTCACTCCAACACATGCTGCAGGGTCCAAGCCACTCTCTTATTTTCTCTGCATAACACACCTCTGTGTTGTATTCCAGGCGGTGCCTGTGGAGAACAGCTGTTCCCAGGCCTGAATCTGAGCAAGCAGCTCCACAATCAAAAGGTTTTTCATGAGAATCATTCCATATCTGTGATCAGCATCATTGCCTCCCTCTATATTTTGTTCCATGTTTCTATAACTTCCAGAGGCAGAGCAATTAGTCTGGCATGCAGCTTCTGTATCAGTGCATCCTGTGAATTTTTACAGGCCAGCTTAATGATGTTTTCTGGTTTGTTCTCAAACAGTTTTCAAATAATTCCTGTCATTATAATTGCTCTTTTGGCTGCCACTGAGCGGGCTTTTTCAGGTGATGACTTAACAATTTCTCCCCCAAGCTGGAATAGATAATTTGAGTTCTGACAATAATTACACACTGTGTCCATATTTTTTCCTATGCACCCATTTTTGTTTTTGTCAACAGTGAATTTTATTCTTTTGTGCAGTCATTGAGATAATTTGAAGACTCTTTAGCTCTAAATAACCTGAATAACTCTCTGTCAGCAGTAATTTTACCAGATCATTACCTCACTGCTTGAAAGAGCATTACGCACAGCACAGCCAAGGCTCCTGTTCATAATTTCCTCCACCATGAAAATTAATCACCTTGTTTCAGATCTCTTTTGTTTCTGATCTTTTTCTCACTGTTAGTTATCAACCTCCTCTCGTACATTGTGACAGCTTCTTTAAATGTGTGTGTGGAAGCATTTTTTTGGTACAGGACTCTGTGAGAATCAAAGCCCCCTGTGCTGACCACTTGTTCTTGCCTGTGCATTCTGGGCTCTGACTCTCTGCATCTGACCCTCTGCTCAGTTTTTTGAAAATAACTCCTTTCTTTTTTTGCTGTGCTTCACTTACCCAGCAGTGCTGAAGATTCCTTTGAGACATTATCCTGCTGGATTGTCATTTAAAGTTTGTAACACTGAAATTGCACCAGCCAGGCTGGGAGAGACTCACAAAAGGAGAACAGGCACAGACAGAATAAGAGCGAAGCAGAGGCTCTGACAAAACCCCAGATAACAAACAGCATATGGAATTGCAAACTTGTGCTGATATAAAACCAGATAAACCGGCAGGGATGCATTTCCAGTAAATCTCCAAGGATATGATCTCCAGTTCTGCAGTCCATTCTGCTTACACTGCACACCCAGCTGTCTGAAAAATACATTGTTTTGCTCGTCCCAATCTTGCCCTGAAACATCTGACGGGTTTTATAACATCAAGCTGAGTTTATTTGTCTGCTGGGCAGGAGCCCCTTTGGAAGTCTAACAAGCTGAGTTATGGGGACTGACTGGGTCAGTGAAATATTCCCTTTGCCTCAGTGCTATCAATGATAGAATAATAAGAATTTCAATAGGGCAGCTCTGCACTCCTTCATTCCTAAAAACATCTGCTTTCACTTCCAAAATATTTTGAGTTTTTATGAGTACAGGGCTGTTATTTTCCTACCGAAGGAAAATAACTATATTGAAGGTACATTACTATAAATAAAGGGTGCAAAAAATACATATTGTTTTCTTCCTAGTTGTTCAAAATCTGGGTAGTTTGAGTGCCTGGCTAAAAAAGACACCAATGTATCTTGCTGTTTCCTATGTAAGACATTTTCTCTGATTAAAAATAAGGGTAATCTTCATTTTTAGAGGCAACCATCAACTTCAGAGGAACTAGGCTCAGCTTTTCTGAAGATGCCAAAACATGAACAAGGGTAAGGCCTGCATAAGGAAAAAAAAATCTTGAATAGGACTTCTGAAATCTCTTTGACAACAAACATGTGATAATTACCTGCACATCCATCTCTCTGCTATTTTAATGCATTTATTAGATCTATGGCACTACTTTGAAAATGGAAAAGTCCACAGTGGATTTTCAGAGTTTGTTATGCTTGCAGTTGTGTTCAGTTGCTATTTCAAAATTTGAGTATCATATGGTTTTTACCTTAGGATGTGCAATACTCAAACAAATTTGGTATAAAAGCAATTTCTATGAAATTATATGGAAGTTTGTAGTAATTATAATGCCTCAAAAATAATTTTTTTGTTACAGGTCTAAATCAACAACTAGAAATCATTTTCATGTGTCATTGGACTTTCTGGATCATAGAACAGCCCAGGCTAGAAGGACCCTCAAAGCATCATCTGGTCCAACCTTTTCTGGGAAAGGGAGCCTTGGTCACTCCATTTGGGACTCTGTCCAGGCACAGATTGAAATCTTCCAGGGACAGGGACTCTGCCACATCCCTTGAGAAGTTTTCCCAATGATTGGCTGTTCTCACTCTAAGAAAATTATTTCTTCTCTCAAGATGAAACCTTACTTGGTCCAACTTGTCTTGCCCATGTGCCTCCTTGTGATGAGAGAGCCTCTGCCCTCTTTGTAACTACCCTTTAATTTCTAGAATACCATAAAGAGCCTTCCCCTCCCCAGGAAGAGCAAGTCTAACTCCTCCAGTCTTTCTCAGCTATTTTCCTTATTATTTTTCCACTTTTATAATAGTTATATTAAAAATAAGACTATATTTGATATTGTGCTGCTCCTGTTGGCACCTCTGCCAATCTCCCACCACTACTGCAGTCTGTCCTGCACTTTTTTATCCAGACTTCCATGCTGATCCCAGAAAGCTGCCCTTGATTCACTTCCACAATTTCCCACCCCATGTGGATCCCTCCCCTGCCTTACAGGGCCACTTTACCATGAAACTCTCCTTGCAAACATCTCCAGCCCCCCATGCTAACTGAGATTGATGTGAAATTAAGAACACTTTGGGGAGGGTTTGTTCAGCTTGTATGCTCTGCAGCCCCATTTTTTTTTTTTGCATAGAATGTTACATTTATGTTAATTAAAGCTGGAAAATGGCTTTTGCTGCAATTGAGTGTTTGCAGGATCTTTTATCTCCTTTTTATTTTGGAGTCAGAACACAAGTTTTACTGAGGGAAAAGCTGGAAAGGTCCCCATCAAGGGTAGTATGGGTGTTCCTTGAATTCCTTGGTGCACCAACCAACCTGAATATCATGACATCACCGAGCTCCTAGTCTGCCAAATTGGAATCAATATCACTTAGGACAACATTTCATTAGAATTTTATGCCCCTAATTATAATATATACTGCAGCTCATGGAGGGCCTGTTCTCTGCTTGTCGATTCAAGTGCCCTTGCCAAGGTAACCTGTAAACTGCATTATATAGGATTTATTACATCATTTCCTTTGTGAATATAAGGTGATTATCACCTTCATTACCAGTCATAGATGTATGCACTATTGTATTTTAAGTGTATTAGTGCCTTCCACGTGGCACAGGGTAATTTACAATTACAATCGCTTCCCCTTAATCGTTGCACTACAGTCTATTAGCAAATTGCATTTCCTAAGGCCTAGAAACATTTTTTTTTAAATCATCCTTGAAACACAAGGGTTTTGGTTTCTTGATGGTTGATTGCTGTTTTACTTTTTACACTGACTCCTAAATTGTTTTTCCTTGTCTCCTATCACCCTTGAAACCAGTGTGCTGACAGTATTACCCAGCAATCCTCACCTTCTTATGCTGGAAAACACAAAAATACCCAGGAAAACACTGAAAATACAAAAAAAAATTAATTAAATGACCCCTTATCTTACACTTCCAAATGCCTTACTCAATTCTGTGCCAAAATCATCTCAACTGCAAAGCATCTGCAGAGCAATTTTTAAACCAAACCTGGATGGGAAAGGAGTTGGTACTTCAGGGCCTGAGGTATTTCCTCAGTGTTTTAAAACCCAAGGCTATCAATTACTCGTCACTGTCAAACTCTATCCAGAATGCCACTATGCTGATTGCTAAAAAACACCCGCTTCCCAGTGGAATAGAGGAACAAAGGATAATATTATACTATCTGTGTGATTTTTTTTTCCTTTAACTTCATCTTCAGTCATCTCCCCAAATCAGATAGGGTCTCAGATATTTTTTATACTTTTCTATAAGTAAAATTTACTGTTTACTCTTCAATTTATCAGGCCAGATTTGACTTATCTGTAGATTTTCTGCCCCCCGGGGGATTGGATCATATCACAGAAGTTAAATGAAAATTTTTTGTCACTTCTAAATGAAAGAAAATTAAAATATAATAGAATGATTTGTCCTCAAATTTGATTACTGGGAAAATCTGATGGAGTCTCTTAAGAGTGTGACAACAAAATCTGCAAAACATGTTTTTCCTGAGAATACCAATTTCATGTTGATTCAGAAGGAAGGAAACTGTATTTTAAACATAAACCAACACTCTTCCATCCATTCTTCTCAAGGCTTCCTGGCCAACAGTAGCAAGGAACAAAAAATATTATCTAATTTGAGGCACCATTGATTAAATCCCTGGTGTGGATCCCAGCTGAGTGCTTGAACCCACGAAAGCATCCTTAGGAGCCTTCAGCAGGGCAGAGGATAGATCTCCACTTGTGGGAATGGTTTGGAAAGTGACAGTGACAGGGGTTTGGGAAGTGGCAGTGACAGTGGCTCAGGAAGTGACAGCAGAGCTGAACAAGCTCTGAATTTTGTATTGAGATCTGTGTTTCCCCATCAGAAAGGCTCTGGATGAGTGAAGTTGAACAAATGAGCCCAGAGTAGATATTCTGGTTCACTTATCTCCCAGCTGCAGTCTGCACTTAGCTGCGTAGAAGATTTTCTAATCTCTGTTTCCCCAGCATTAGAGTCGGGGAATGATGGGATGCTCAGTCAAGATTGCAGGACAGACTCTTCCTTTCTCTCCCTTTGACATTTAGAGATTTAATCCTTCCTAATCTCTGTGAGTCTCACTGCCCACTACAAGATGGTTGAACCCTTTGTTAGTCTCAGTCAGCATTTTTGAAACAGGACTGAAAAGAAACAAAAAAAACCTCCCCAAAAAAAAGCAGTTTGAATACAGACTTCTAAACTGTCTACAGATCTGTATCAGGCACATGAAAGGGAAAGGAGGAAAAATTACATACAAAAGAGAACTTTGGGACAATGCATTGGTTTGTTCACAGTTTTAAAAACTGGATCTGTGAATATTTCTTAGCTGGACCTTTTTGATGATTTGTGATGATTTGTGATGATTTATAGTGAGGGGCTGCATCCACTCCAGATTCCCTTTTGCAAAAAGAAGCAGCACAAGCCCTTTGTGGGCTCTGTCACATTTCACTGCACACAGGAACATGGGAGTGCTGGAGGAGAACTCACAGTAAATTGGGAAAACCATTTTAAGTGACCTCCACTACCTCTAAACAGGATCAAGTGCCCCAGCCCAGGAATGAAATACAGCCCTGCTCATGGCCAAGCTGAGCTGACTGGGGCTGCTCCAGAGCTCAGCTGATCAGTACAACCTCATTAGACACCTTTTGTAAGACAAGGTTCCTCCTTGCTGTCACAACAAGCCCCTGCAGTGCTCCTGGGACATTTCCAGAGTGTCTGGAAAGCTGCCCAGCAGGAAAAGCCCTGGGAGTGCTGGCCAAGAGTGGTCAAACGTGAGCCAGAGTGTACCCAGGTGACCTCCTGACCTTCTGTCAGCACCAGCGTGGCCAGCAGGACCAGGGCAGGGATTGTCCCTCTGAGCTGGGCACTGAGGAGGCCACACCTCGAATTCTTGGGGCAATTTTGGGCCTCTCACAAGAGAGACATTGAGGGGCTGGAGTGTATCCAGAGAAGGAAACAGAGCTGGGGAAGGATCTGGAATACAAGTCTGAAGAGGAGCAGCTGAGGGAGCTTTGCAGGGGCTCAGCCTGGAGAAAAGAAGGCTCAGAAGGGACCTTATCTCTCTCTACAATTGAAGAGGTGGCTCTTAGGAAGAATTAGGCGGTCAGACACTGGAACAGACTGTTCAGGGAAGTGGTGGAGTCACCACCCCTGGAAGTGTTCAAAAAACAAGCAGATGAGGAACTTTGTGATATGGTTTAGTGGGCGTGGTGGTATTTGGATGACAATTGGACTAAATGTGACAATTGGAATAAATGATCCTGGAGGTATTTTAAGCCCTAATGATTCTGTGAGTCTGTGAATCACTGAGCAGTAACTCTGCTCCACCTTCCCAGTTTGAATTCAGATTTCTTAGCCATAAGTATGTGCTGTATTCCAGAGGGAAACCCCGTCATCGCCTGTGCAATGCCATAATTGTTTGTGCGTCCCTCCTGGAAATGATGAATTGAAAAAGGCCTCCTGAACAGCCCACATCAATGCCTCACCCTCCAATCAGCCAAGTCCCTGGATGAGGAAAGAAGTGGCATCATTTCCCTGAGTGTCTCTGCACTTTGCTGGTGAAAATCAGCTTTGTTTCTCTAAACTATCACTGTGAGGAAAATGAGATGGGTTCTACTCTGCCTCCTATATAGTGCACTCTATATTTTGCCTGAGTATCTGTGACAGGGTGTACTATTAGCTATGATAGGTGATTCAGAAAGAATAGGGGGATTGTCATATCCCAGGCATGATCTGGTCTGCATTGAAAAACAAAACTTCCAGCTGACATGTAGAAATGTCAGTTCATTTTGTAGGAGTGATTTCCCTTTCTGTTTCCACTGGAGATATGCCATCTCTGGATTTCACTGCAGTGTGATGTTACACTCATTGTAGTGCTGAAGAAACAACTGCTCTTGTGAGCAGGAGTGGCAAACAAAAATGCTAAATGTCCAGTAATCTTGAAGTTCTGATGAAAATGTAAAAAAGAGGAATATTTTAAAATATTTTAAACTAAAAACCAGGAGATTTAGATTAGATATTAGGAAGAAATTCTTCCTTGTGAGGGTGGTGAGGCCCTGGCACAGGTTGCCCAGAGAAGCTGGGGCTGCCCCATCCCTGGAAATGTCACGGCCGGGTTGGATGGGGCTTGGAGTCAGCCTGGGACAGTGGAAAGTGTCCCTGCCCATGGCAGGAGCTGGCATGAGATGATTTTGGGGCTCCCCACAACCCAAACCATTTTATGATTCAATGACTTTTATTTTCTTTATTCTAAGTTATGTCCTTTAATCATTAAAAACCAGTAAAGTGGAATTGACAGAAAGTAAAAACCTGTTGTCTCTCTCCATTCCTTTATGTCTTTATGTGAAATAGGAGACATCCACATGTATTTTCTAAAAGTGGGGAAGATAAAAGGCCCTACAGAATGCATGTGCTGCGCAGCTGCAGCTATTTCAGAATATGCAGATGACCACCATGCAAAAAAATTCTTGTTTGAGATCCCAGAAGCAGAAGAGAATATATTAACAAAGCATAAATCTGTTTTCTAACATTCCAAGAACGGCATTAAGATCTCACTAAATCTGAAGTGAGCCAGAAACTGACATTCTTTTTCACAATAATTCTAGAAGTATTGATGAAATTCCTAATAAATAAGTAAAGCTGAGTTTTCCTAGTCACACATAAAGAAAAAAAACATCTAAAATCTTGGTGGAAATGTAATCAAAATTAATCTTTAATGTTCCAAGACCAAAATCCCAAAATCCATAGCTTTTTCCACAGGACAAGGAAGTCCTGTGCTGACTGCTCTGACAGAAAAGCAATGATAAAACAAAAAGACCAGATAATATATGAGGACAAATGTTAAATGTTTCATCAGACAAGAGCAAGAAATTATCTCTTAACAAAAACAGTTCAGCCCTCTTTGGCTTGTTCTTGTAAAACTGAACTAAATAGACAGTAAAAACAACCTTTTATTTTAGAGTGTAATGTAACAGATGTTCTTTTTTTTTCACCTCTGATACCTTTTCAGAACAGAGTTGTGTAAAGATAACTTTTAAGTAATGGAACATCTAGTACAGTAAAAATACCTTATCTGGAAATGCATTTTTTTAAGAGCAACACAGTATATAGAAGGATTTTAAGAATATTTAAGTTTACAAAGTTTTCACCTGTTTCTTAGTGGAAAAAAAAAAGGGGAACATTTTGCTAATACAAAAAAGAATCTGTTCTCCCCCTTTCAAAATCTAAATTTTGTCCCTTTACAGTTTTATTTTTGAATCCCAATATCCTGTTTCTCTGATAAACCCGTTTAAGAGATTAATTTCTTAAACTACTAAGAATTAATGACAGAATTTCAAAGCAGTCCTGACTTCAGCAGATATATCATTGAGGAGTGTGCCCTCCCAGTATTTGTGCTCCTGTGATTCTCTCACTCACAAGTTACTGATTACTCTCTCAATCTTCTGCAAAACATGCCAAAAAGTTCATAAAAAGGAAACAAATTCTGAAATAATTAGATTTGGTGGCAGTTGTGCCATTCTCTGAAGGAGATGGCTGACTCCTAAGGAATTACTGGGGAGGAAAAGGCGATTACAGCAAATCTGAGCTCTTTGAGCCAACACATTCTGCTGGGCAAAAGGAACAAGGTAGAATAATTTCTGTGCATTCATGAATTTATTTAGATTATGCGGACTGAAGGGCATTGAAAATGCTGCCCTGGTTTCCTGTTGGCAGGCAGGACCATCCCAACACAATTAACTCCCAAATCCATTTAATACATCCACAAATCACATATAAAAACAGCAGTAGGTCTCCCAGACATCCATGGAGCCAACTACAAAGCACAAAATCCAAACAGAGCTAAGGGGATTTGGTAAAGGAAGTTCATGTCACTCACTACCTACTTGCTAATGAAATTTGTGAGATGCTGCAAACTTGATCACACCATTGTTTGAGGATGTTTGGCTTGTCCAGGCAACAGTGTTCCCAATTTTCTCTACTTATCAGCACCTGGAATCAGAGAGTCTTGGAATGGCTGAGGTCAGCAGGGGTTGGTGTCCACAGGGAGCCTCTTGTGCTTCAGTTTGTGCCCATTGCCTCTCATCCTGTCACTGGGCACCCACTGGAAACAGCCTGGCTCCATCTTTGCTCCCTCCCTTCCCGTATTTTGGGAATTAATAAGATTCCCCTACAGCTTTTCTTCTCCAGCTGACCAGTCCCAGCTCTGGAAGAGATTCTCCAGACCCTGATTCCTCTTTGTTGCCCTTTTGCTGGACTCTCTCCATTATGTTCAGGTGTCCCTTGTACTGAGGAGCCCAGAACAGGGAACAGCACTTCAGGTGTGACTTGGAAGAGCTGAGCAGAGGTAAAGATCACCTCCCTCACCTGGCAGTACATCCCATGCAGCTGAGGATTCCCTTTGCTGCCTTTGCAGCAAGGTCCTGCTGCTGGCCCCTGCTCATATTCCTGTCTACCAGCACCTTTAGGGCATTTTCCACAGAACTTTCCAGAGAGCTTTTTCATAACTGGTAGGACCATTTTTTTTCCTAAACGCACCAACATTTCTCTTAAGGGCATCCAGACCTTGCTTAAGAAGTAGGAAATATGCAGAACTTGAGTTCCAGACTGGGCAGTAACACAAAGTGCTCAACCACGTGAGGACATCGGCTGAGTGGGACAAGTCTTAAACCAAGGGGGAAGACAATTGTAAGGGAGACAACAGGATGGTTGGTTCATGGATGTGGATCATTACCAATCAGAGAATAATGTTATAGAATTATGGAATGGCTTGGGTTGGAAGGAACCTCAAAGATCACTTAGTTCCACCCCTGGCTATGGGTGGAACACATTCCACCAGACCAAGTTTCTCCAAGCCCTGTTCCAACCTGGCCATGGACACTTCCAGGGATGGGGCAGCCACAGCTTCTCTGGGCTCCCTGGTGAGCCAGGGCCTCACCACCCTCTGAGTGAAGATTTTCTTCTTAAAATCTAGTATAATCCTGCCCTCTCTCAGCTTAAAACCTCTGCCCTTATCCTGTCACGACAGGCCCTTGTCAAAAGTCTCTCTGCAGCCTTCCTGTAGGCTCCACTCAGGTACCTGAAGGTGAGAATAAGGTCACTCTGAAGCTGCCTTTTCTCCACTCCATCAAATAATATATTTTTTATATATATATATAAATATATATATATATAAAAATATATATGTACATCTATATACATGTATATGTGTGTATATATATGTATATATACACATATATTCACAACCCGTGAATTTCCAGCAATGTATCTGTAGTTTTGATCTACCAGTTCAGGAAAATGCTGTTGACAAAGAATGCCACAGCTTCCTGCACTCATAGTGGGAAATGACATTGATAATTTGACATTATTCTTGCCAGGACCCCATCAATATTATATAAACTTTGATAAACTTTAAACCACAACTTTCTGGCCATAAGTTTAAAGGGTTGTTTACTGTGCATGTACTCTCCCTACAAACCACAGTAAACTGATAAAAATAGGTTTTTAACTCAAGTAGTGCAGTCTTTACTGAAAAATACATTGGTTCCAGTTTTAATACTGGCTGCATTAGCACACAGGAGCCAGCAAGTCTCGCTGCTGGGTGAGGTACTCAGTCATTTGATGAAGATTATTAAACTATTTAGCCATTACTGATAATATAATTTACCTTGCTATTAAGGTCATTATTATCAGTATTTATGTTGCTCCTGGAAGGTTGAATCAGACAATGCATTCACTAGCCTGGACTTCACCTGAAAACACAATAATTCCCTCCAATATGTTCCCCAAGCATCCTGCAGTGGATCGGAGCGGCCTTTCCCCATTCATAAAATTATTTCTATAACAATTTTGGCCTGGGTCAGCTACTCCTGCCTAGAAAAACTTGTAACTGTGGCTGAATGGTAGCAAGGACCAAGGACAATGGACTATTCCCCACATGGATACAGGAACTCTGCCAGCTGAGTCTTGACACCTTTTTCTGCAATGGATGTCATAGGAGAGCTCTGCTCTTCCCAAACCAGCAGAACATGGGCAAGACAAACAAGATCTATTTATATTATTGACCTCACTGCCATGTGATGGTGGCAGACACGAGGCTGTGATGTGTCTCAGGAGAGGCAACCTTGCTAAAAAGGCTTGGTAAAAACACCTGGCCTGATATCCTTTATTTTACCTTTTTTTTCCTCCCTCTTAAACAAAGTCTAGATGCTTTTTGAAAGCTGGGACTGCTAAGCAGGACCCAGGTGAATTCACCTGAGCTGGTGCAGGGCACTCTTTTGCAAGCTGGCTGATCACAGTGATCCCACTGTGGGTGGCCCCTGGAAAGCTCCAGGGATACTTCAAAGGAAATGCATTGAGATGGGGGAGGACAATGGGAAGGAATTTGCATTTTAAATATGACACTTCCATGAATGAATAATAAGGGATTTGTAAGGCTGGCCACCAAGAATTAAAATCATTGGTGCTACAGTTAATTCTTCAGGCCTGTTTTCCAGTGATATTAACTCACAGTTTCTTCCAGCAGAGGCTTTAGGCAGCCAAAACGATTAAAGCAGTCCATCAGTTAAATACCAGACTACTCTGGGGAAGGTGGAGCCCAGAACTTAATCCCATGACACTTGAAACCTGTCTAATTGGCAGCTGGACCTCTCCAGTCAATTTTAGGAATGGTCTGTACATCTTAATATTATGAAAATTAGCATGAAGCAGTTTTCCTAGCATTCCTTTAAAATGGAAATAATGGTGATTTTTTTTTAAATTTACACTAGATTTCTAGATTTTCAATACTTCATGTGTAGCTGGTGGTGATACTCATCAGGAGTAACTCAGATGCATCTCCTCTGTGCTTGGGCCCTACAGTGTTGGGAGAGAAATTGGAGAATGGAGCAGTACATTCATCCTTCATTAGTCCTGGCCTCATTATTGTGAACATTTTAATGTCCTACAGGATTCAGAGCCGTATCTCATTTATAACCCCCCAAACATGAGCCTTCCAGCAAGAAAAGTCTCCCTTGACACTGCATGTGCTGAGAAACCTCAGGGATGAGCACAGCACAGGAACCCCATTAGAATCAATTAATTAATTAATTATTAAAAAATAAACAGTTAAAAAAACAAATAAATAATTTGTTATTTATTAATCTCTGAGTCTCAAGCAACTCCTCCCCTCAGTGACCAAACTGCATCCTAACAATGATCAGTTTGGAAAGGAACAGATTCCTTCTCTGCTGTCATCAGAGTAACAATTAAAAGATGGATTTATCATTAAATCACACCTAACCAAGCGCAGCTGGGTGCAGGAAATTCAGCTGACAGAGGATGGAGAAGATGATGCAGTTGAAATAACCATGTGGCAATAAAACAGGAGGAGTCGGGGTCCTGTGCTTTAAAGTTTTTTATTGTGGACTTTCGGTGTGATACTGGGAAAATCGCTAAACTGTGTGCTGCTGTTTCCTCAGACACTAAAGCAGAGTTAATATCATGGGCTTTCAAAAGCATCTGGAGGTCTCCAGATGAGAAATTGTGCTGCACAGCAGACAGAATGCTTCTGCTTTTGATGATGATGATTATTATAGATAGAGGAAAAAAAGGACAAAACCGGGGTTGTTTCCTCCTCTGTAGTTTCCAGGATCATTCAGAAAGGAAAATAGAAAGCTATTTCTGGAATCATTCAAGGCATAAAATAAGAGCATAACTAGTACCTCACCTGAATATAAGAATTATTTTGAATTTTAGATTATTCAAAAAAGAAAGAATTATCAGAAGACACAACACTGCTTCTGGTAGCTGAAGGCAAATTATATATGATGTCATTGGAGATACATTTTCAAGGTAAATTTCAAAGAAAGAGGTCTGCAGTATAAACAAGAATTTAATTTTAGACAACTTATTCTAATATTTGCCTTATTTTTATCTTTCATATACAAAGGAGAAAATAAACCGATTTTTCTGCAGAAGCACCACGTTCTTTTTGTGGAGTTCTGTCCATTTTATTGAGCAGATTGTGGCTATGAATGACATTATAGTAAAAAAAGGCAGCAGTCCTAGTTCCAGGTACAGCCTCCCTGAATATGGAGCTAGATTCTTTAAAATATTTAGGCATTCAGTAAAGATTAAATAATTTTGGAAGGTACTAAAATGCTGTTCCTACTCTCTGGTTTTTTAGCAAAGCCAAAAAGAAATGAACACAAAGCACTGGAACAGTTGTAATAAAGCAGGACAGAAATCTGAACTTCACACTGCCATGTTGCAGTTTTTGAGGACTATTTTGAAGTAATAAATTATTTTTGCTCACCTGATGTCCTGGCTATAACACAGGGCTGTTATTTCCAATAGTTTGGAAATAAAAATAAACTAAATATAAACTTTTGCTATTTGAGAATGAACTGTCCCCTTGCCTATACCCATGACCAGTTTGTCCTACTCTGTATTTTGTCCTCAGTTTTAGCCTTGGGCTCTTCCCAAACCCATGGGATAAAGCTCTGTGCACTTCACCATCCTCACTGTCTAGCTGGGTGAATTACAGCAAGTAAGCAGAAAAAGTTGAGTTAAACTCCATGGTGGATTTTGTTTTAATTTAGCAATGCTCAAATTGGCTTCCTTAAATGCTTCTTGTTCTTTTTTTCTTTCATCTATTTTCTTCAGTGTCCCTAAATAGGTCCCATCAAAAATCATGGTTGTGGACTGGCTGGACTTCTGTCTTTAAATCTTCTCTTCTCTTCTCTTCTCTTCTCTTCTCTTCTCTTCTCTTCTCTTCTCTTCTCTCTTCTCTCTTCTCTTTTCTCTTCTCTCTTCTCTTCTCTTCTCTTCTCTCTTCTCTCTTCTCTTTTCTCTTCTCTCTTCTCTTCTCTTCTCTTCTCTCTTCT
>NW_005054419.1:265027-270698 GCF_000277835.1 Geospiza fortis | reverse complement strand
CCTTTCCCTTTCCCTTTCCCTTTCCCTTTCCCTTTCCCTTTCCCTTTCCCTTCCTCTTCCTCTTTCCTCCCCTCCCCTTATTTTCCAAAGGCCATGTACCCAGATCTGTGCGAAGCCATCAGGAAGGAGCAGGCAGCTCCCAAAGCTGTTTCATCATCTGAGATAACATCAAGAGAGGCAGCACTGCTCAGCCTCTATTTATAGCTACAATTTTGGCTGTCCAAAGGAGAGTTCAGAGAGCTCACTGAGGCTGAAAATCTAACTTTTAAATTGACAAGTTCAAGATGATGAATCTGACTTTCTTTGACTTCAGTCTGCTTTTCCTTAGGAATCCTTACAGCTGGCTCACATGGGGATTTTTTTTTCTTTTTTTGCATGAAATGAGGTATAAGAAAGAAAATTTGATGTTAAATATCAACACCTTCCTCATGCAGAGGTCACAATCAATATTTGACCCAAAGACAGCAGTGAAATTATTAGCAGAGGTTGGTGGTGGGGGAATACGTTTACAACTGAAATCCCTTAGATGGTGAAAAATACACTGGAGTGGAAAATAATGAAACACTACTAAACCCAAACAAAATTATCAGCAAGAAGACAAACGACCTACTGCAACCCAATAAAATCAATTCCCCAGCAGCCCCAATAGGTGGGACCAGTGTGCTTTAAATACGCACAGCAGAATTCCTGGTACCTACTCAGAAATGAGCAGATCAAATTAATCCCCAAAGCACTTCTGCTGAAATCACCAGATTTATGCCACAGATATTTTCCCTTCACTTATCTAAACACGTACTTTGTAAAGAGTGGGGTGCAAATAAAATCTCTTTGAGCCTGAATGGCGAGAGCTTGGGAGCAGTTGACACAATTGAGCTTCTCTAACAGCCTCCAGCAAGTGACTTTAATCTCTTTACATCTCAGTTTTGCTGCCATTAAAACAAGAATATTGAAAGTTCTGCCCCTCAGAGGGGTGCTCGGAGTGCAAGCTGAGACCTGCTGGATGAAAGGCGTGCAGGGCTTTTATTTACATTTGTGTTACAGCATCTTCAGTTCAGCACACAGGTTTGCAGTCCATTATTAAAAGAATGTGAGGCAAACAACACTGTTCAGCACTAAATGCTTTGATTTCTATTCATTCTAACAAAAAAGAGTACCTGGATTCTCGTTGAATTGCAGAACTGACAACCTGGGCTCACTTAATGCCAGCCTCCGTGATGTCCTTAAATCCATTTTTAATTTATTATTTTTTTACACTTGACTACATTGCAATTCTGCTGCCTCTTGCTCAGGAATCAAACCCTTGGTCTCAGCCTTTGCAAAACCTGATAGTGCATTTCTCATTATGTCCATAGTAATTTCAATTATTTTCCTTTGTCTAAGACTTCTGTTACGCTTTGGTGCCTGTGGACATTTAAAGTAACTACCTTTTTTATTAGCTGACTCAACACATGACAGATTATTCTGTCCAGTTCTTCTTCTTAGGTCCTTTTATCAGCCGAAGTCCTTATGTGACCTCTCTTAATGTTCTTGTATTATCTGTGAGGAATACTCAGCGATTTGACATAAAAACACACCTTTAGGTCAGAGATTTACATCCATTTTTAGAAGAACTGACCTAAACGACCCAAATGATTGAAACAATTGGTCCAAACACCACTGTCCAAATCTGGGAAAGAGAAATGAGCACAAAAATGGGCTGATTTCCCATGGAAAGGGACAGGTCAAAATCGAGATTTAAGCTGGGATTGTCACTTTTCCATCCAGTTCCATATCAGTCAGCAAATTGATCTTTCAGTCCAAAGGAATGAAAATAAAATATAAGGTTTGTGCATTCTGGAACCTAATTGTTTGATTGTTTCTTGGGGTTTTCTTCTGTAGAAAGAGAAAGGCTGAAGTCCCTCAGCTGGAGTTGCTTTTCTTGCAGAAGCACTTTCACTTTTTTCAATATCTGTGTCTCACTCTGGTCCCCAACAACATCAGAGCAGTCAAATATTTAAAATCTGTGCTACCTGAAGGTTTCTCTATGGTAGAACTGACATTCTCAGGCAGAACACACCATTTTCCTTCTGCCCAAGGGTCTTCCTAGGGGTGGATGACTCAAGGCCATTCCATTCCATTCCATTCCATTCCATTCCATTCCATTCCATTCCATTCCATTCCATTCCATTCCATTCCAATTATTCTATCCTCTCTCTTTTCTGAACACCACCACAACTTTGAGAAACCTTACCACAAATCCTCTCCTTGTTGTCTCTCTGGAGATGACTCAAACACAGAAGTTTTAGGCACAAGCAACCACAGCTATTCCAATGCGTTTTACAACTGAAGCTAAAAAAATCTCTACACCCCTTGCAGCAAATTCTGTAGAAAATCTTGGCTTGTGCTCTTGGCCTCCTTAGCAGAGTGTAATAATGTGGATACTTCCAGTGTCAGAAATACAGCAAAAATGTATAAAAATGTCTTAGGACCAGGAAAAAACCACACAGGACCCAGAGAAGACTCAGAATTAAGGAATATGAGATGTTACCCTACACTGTAGAACTGCAGGATTTGCTCAAGTAACAAAGACTTGTAATTTAGCCCTGAGGCCAGAGAAATATTCTTGGTATTTTTAAAATCAGCAACACACCTGAGGCCCTGGAGGTCTGGCCTGAGCTAGAGCATGGGCTGAGAATGGAGAATACACAAATGTTTATACTCAAGCATAATTCACTGCTTTTCATAATTTTACATGCTTTTCACTGGCATGGCACAGCAATTTTCCTGTCTCTACCACCATTACCCTGAGTTTTCAACTCTTCTTCTCCCCCAAGAAAAGCAGCAAAGTTTATGTCTGGAGAAAAATCCTCATTAACACACTGAAAAAAGTTGGGTATATTGTGACATTTTCAAGAGATCTTCCTCCCTCTAGGATTCTTTTCTCCAGGAATTTAAGTCAAAATGTACAGAAAACAGACATCACTTCCAATGAGTGACTCTTCTGTCAAAAGACAAAAGGATGAAATAACACATAAAATTTCCCCTAACCCTGAAACAACTCCCTTAAAAATCAAAGCCTTCCCTTCCTTCTGACATAACATCCTCACCTGAAAAACAGGCTCTTTGATGGAACTGTTTCTGCTGTCTCTGGCTCTGGATACTGTGAGTTAAAAAAGAAAAAATGTTCGGAAACTAATATTAAGTCCAGAACAAGTCTTAGTGATCTCACTAAATGCTAATTGAGTTTTAATGCTGTTTTCATTAAGTTTGTGCCCTTTCATATAAAGCTGGAGGGCTACTCAGTGATAAGAGAGCCCCACCAATAGAGTCATATGAATGGATGCTAAATGCAAATTCTGGAGGCACTGGGCAATGCTCACAGCAGGGCTTTGACAGGATAAAGATTTTATGGAGTGTCACATCAGGACTTGAGGAGGCTGAATGTCAAGAGTAAAAGCAACAGCAGGAAAAAATGAAAGCAAGAAGGACTCTGAAGTGATGAGGGTTTTTTGGTTGGGTTTTTTTTTTGGGGGGGGTGGGGGTTGGAAACCACAATTAAAAAATTAACTTTCTACTGTAAGTAGCTAAAAACCCAAGAAGAAGGAAGCTCATCAAAAGGAGATTAAATATAAAAATAAAAATGTGACAGAGAGCAAAACCCTGTCTTTCACTGAAAAGCCCAAGACAGGCTTACAAAATATTTCTGGCAGGCCTAAACTTTCCCAACATCTTTCAGCAAGGGATTTGGTTCTCTAAGTGTAAAGCTTGGGCTGATTATTTTGTGGCGGGGGTTGGACGAAGAACTCATACTTAGATTGGCAGGAGGAAGAATTCTCATGAACAGGAGAGTCTTACAAAACCAAAGTGTGCCCTACATGGAACTGCAGAGACCTCTGAACCCCTTCCAGCGCCTAAAGAGGCTCCAAGAGAGCTGGGGAGGATCTTTTCCAAGGGCATGGAGGGACAGGACAGGAGGGAATGGCTTCACACAGCCAGAGAGCAGGTTTTGACTGAATACTAGGAAAAAATTCTTTACTGTGAGGGTGGTGAGGCACTGAAACTTCTCTGGAAGTGTTCAAGGCCAGGCTGGACGGGGCTTTGAGCAACCTGGTCTGGAGGAAGATGTCCCTGCCCATGGTGGGAGGTGTGAATGAGATGGTCTCAAAGGTCCCTTCAATTTCAGTTTCACAGTGGATGAGACAAGAAAAGTGGTGCAGTGCCCTGGAAGATGAAAATCTGCTTTCCTGGCTACTGCAGCTTTTCTCCACTTGGTGCCTGTGTGCACCAAGATCTCACCAGGAAAAGGCATTATGAGGACTCACAGTGGGATTTTCTGTTCCCATGGAAGTAAGCTCATTAACTTCCCTGGTGTTTAGACAAAAACAGCCCTCATGGCCACTCATTATAAACAACACAAAAGAAAGAATGGCCACCTTTTTGACTTAGAAAAACGTTTCAAAGGGAAAGCATTCAGTGCTTATTCACAGAAATGGAGAGTAATCTTAAAGCCCTTTGTTTTGTATTGAAAAAACTGAAACTAACAGTATCCAATTTGTATGATATTTCATAGTGCAAATGGAATGAAACTAAATTGGTTTTAGCAAAGAGAGTGATCATACAATCTGAATGGCATGGGTTGGAAGGGACCTTTAAGTTCATCTCACTCCAACCCCCTGCCATGGGCAAGGATGTCACTCACTGGATCAGGCTGCTCAGAGCCCCATCCGACCTGGCTCTGAGCACTCCCAGGGATGGGGCAGCCACAGCTTCTCTGGGTAACCTGTGCCACTGCTTTACCACCCTCTGAGTAGAGAATTTCTTCCGAACATCTCATCTAAACTTGCTCTCAGTTTAAAACCACCTTTCCTTGTCCTGTCACTGTACAAAAAAGTCATCATCCCTTCTTTTTATCAGCACCTTTAAGGTACTGGAAGGAGCTCTAAGATTTTCCCAGAACCTTTTCTTCTCCAGGCTGAACAACCCCATATCTGTCTGTCTGACACAGATATGAACAGAAAAACACACATACACACACAGATTCATGCACATAATACCTAATCCTGTTAGTGCTTTTTCCTTCAGCTCCAAGAAAATGGAAGGGAAAGCTGGCTGTGTGTTTCATTCCTCTTCATGACTGGAGTAATCTTTACTTTTATCCCTGACTGTAATAATTTTTGTGAGTTTTTCCCACACCAAGTTCAGCTTTTTTTTTTGTTAGTGTTGCTAACAAAAATTACCCCAGACTCCAGGTGTATGTGTGTGTGCATACATGTCTGGGTGTGCTCTGGCAAAAAAGAAAAAAAGTGAACGTTGATTTCACCTAAAAAAAGCCCACCCACAACAGAAAATTGAACCGAAATTGCCACACCAAAATGCCAGCAGGTTCTAAAATTCAGTATATCCACAATTTTAGAGAAGAAATCCTAAGCCACGGCCTTTCCTCACCCACATTTTTCAACATCTGTATGAGACTCAAATCTGGCTTTATCCCAGTGAGAATGAAGGGCAGGAATGGCTCTGCCTTTGGGTACTCCTGAATTCTGTCACACTGGTTCCTTTAATCCCTCAGGAATGAAGGAGAACAGTTCAGGGCTCTGCACAATATTCCTTCTAGCTTTAGATTTATAGGGATAAATGAGAGTTCAGACCTAGATCTTGCCTTAAACCCTGAGTACGAATCTGAACTGCATTC
>NW_005054419.1:244055-264784 GCF_000277835.1 Geospiza fortis | reverse complement strand
ACCCGTGAATCCCAGTTTTACTTGCATCCCTGCCATAAACCAGGAGAGTATGAGGCATGCAGGAGAGGTCACCATTTAATCTGTTTTGTAGTTGCTTCACTGTTCCTAAAGTGTAAATGACTGCTGAGACAGACATTTAACAGGCCCAATACCATTGCTTGATAGCAAAGATGGGAAGGAGAGGCAGTGTACTCAAATTCTGGTCTTTTCATCAATAAATATTTAAGTATTCATTGAAAGTGGAAAAGATGTAAGGAAAAGAAATTGATTTCTCCCTCTCTTTCCCATGTCTGAGCTGATGTGAGTTCCCTTTACCAAATTGAGCATCGTTCTGTCTCTGAGGTAATTTGATTAGATTTAAGGTAGAGTTGCTCTTTAGTTTCTCTTCAGATCAAAATCGAGAATGCATTAGAGATGGAGAACCTTCCCTGGTGATCTCTTGGAAAACCTGAGCCATGAAAAATCTCCCTCTCTCTGGCAGATATCAAACCCAGATGTGCCATGGATGAGGAACCCTCTGTCTCAGCCAGATACTGAGCAAAAGGCACAAGGAAACTCAATTTTCCATATAACAGCTCATTAGAAACAACAAAACAATAAACATTTAACTCAAATCCAGCCTGGAAAATTGTCTCTCCAATTATCTCTGGAAAATTGGTGAGTTTAACTGCATGTCAAGCTACTGTGATATTCTTTGTTTATATTAAACAATAAACTATACCAGCCCTTTTTGACCCAGGAAAAACACAGATGTAAATTAATATATGCCCGACTCAAGATTAACATTTGCTACTGCCCAGAAAAACTGTTGATTAAAAGCCACCACTAAGTAGTTCACAGTAAATACAGTGGAAAATTATCCAAGACCAAAGGAGAAAATCAGAAACTATTGCTAGCAGTAGATGGCAGAGAAACATCAAAAAAAAAAGAAGCAAAACTGGCTATTAAAATATATTTTGTACTGATAAAATTAGTCTTAATGAACTATAAAATAAATAAGCCTTAATGAACTATAGCAGCCACTTGCAATTATTTCTGTACTAATAAGCTTGGAAAATACATTTGCCATACACTGGTCATTAACAAGATATTCTTTGAAATATGTAATTCAGTAAAGGAGAAGTTGTTAGAAATTAAAGGGATTCCAGGAAATTTTTGTGCCTATTACTCCACAGAAATATTTGAGTGTCAGAAGAGAAGATTTCCTAGGCCAGTGAATGCCTAAAGTTGTTCAACAAGCTGAAATTGAGGTTTTATAGCTCCTCTCTTGCATTACATTTCTTCTCTATTGTCTTTTCAATACTGTGCTCTGGAAAAAATGTAAATAAACATTGGTCATTGGGATCTGCCTTGTAAGAACATTTAATAGGAGTCCTTAATTGCATGTTGTAAACATAATACAAATGGCAGTTGTAAAACTGAGAACAATTTTGTTCCAAATTATCAACAAGAATGCCTCTTCATAGAGCAAACTCTTTCCAGGCACAGTACTATACATCAAAAAAAAAAAAAACAAACAAACAAAAAAGCCCCCAAAAACCCCAAAAAACCCAAACAATCCTGTAGGAATTGAAGCAGAGGAAATTCCATTTTTGGCTAAAGAAAGAAATTATTTTCATTGGATAGGATTTTATGAAAAAGCAGATGCATTGAAAATATTCTACAGACAATAGAGATTTTTTATTTTTTTTTCTTGAGAGGAGGCAGACAATGCAAAGGGATCAAATGATTGCTTTTTAATGAGTTACTGCTTGTCAGCTGAGAGGCAGCAATGGGATGTTATTCTTGGCAAGTTTTGATGACATGACATCAGCACTAATGCATTTCACCCTGCACTCTCAGCAGGCTGTGCGTGGACAGCCAGGCAGTTCAGGTAACCAGAGGTAATTCAATCAGCATCAGTAATTGCTAATTGAACTAATCTCCCTCCACCCCACCTCGCTCTGTTTCAGTGACAAGGAGCTTTGCCCACCTTCTGGGCTGGGAGGATGAGATCCAAGTGAGGTGCACAGCTGGAGATGTGGTGGCTCTTTGGACAAGACCCACAAATGCAGTGATTTCTTGTGACCTATTTGTGAGAAGAATTAAATTGTTTATGGACTGTGTAGCAACACTGTAATGTGAAAAAAAATTTCCCATTTCAGTGTTAAAATATGGATGTTGAGGAATTAAGAATCTATCAGAGCTCAAGCAACATCCATACCAAACTCAAAAGTAAAAAAGTAATTTCTACAGCAGTTTTTTAGGAAACAAAGACTGAAGTCAAAAGTCTCCTTTTCCAGATACACCTCAAAAGCCTATTTTGGGAGCTGAAGAACATTCTGTAAATGAGTGATCCTTGTGAAGCAGATTCCAACTCCTTGTAAAGCCTGATGAAGCTACAAGGAATATTTCAGAAAATTCACCGAGTAGGATGGAATTATAATTCTCTTTTTAAAGTTGGTTTGAAGAATCTCACAACAGAGAGATGATTGCAATTAGGAGGTTATGATCTACAAATTGAATATATGATATATTCATATGTCATATTCATCGATATATTACTAAAATGTGGACATTTGTAGTTCTACTTGAGAAGGGCTAACAAGGACATGGTCACCACTACATTAGAAAGAGCACAGTAAAGTGGGAGTTTAAGATTTTTTTACCTTATTTTTTTATGTTTATGTTTTTATAACTTTATATATTTTTTATTTCCTAAGAAGAAAAGGAGGCCACCAAAACAGCATTGAAGGAGCCCTAATTTCACTCTCTGTTTTAAAGGATAACTCCCAGATCATCATGGTGGCTTGGAAAGAGTCACATGGCTTCAAAGGAGAATTTAACAACTTGCAGCCCACCATGGGATAAGGCCATGTCCCCAAAAAAAAGGTTGACCAACACCAGGGCTGCAGAGGAAATGGCTGGGACAAAGGACAGCAATTCAAAGAGTACATTTAATTACTTGCAGAGATGTTCCTCTGACACTAAAACACTTTCCAACTTGTTGAACATCCTTGAGACAGCACTCGAATTTTGGAACTGAAGAAACAGGACAATCTTCCCATCTATCTCACTCTGAGAGACACAACACCAGACACACTGTCCCCTCCAACATCCTTCTTCACAAAGAGATAATCACAGATTTATTGCCTTTCTAAGAGTCCGCCCTGCTAGGACATGAGATTTTCCAGCTAAACTGACAAAATATTTATTCTTTAACAGACTTTTACCAAAGAAAACTTTCTGGGCTGATTTTCAGGTTTTCTTCCAGACAACACTGATCCAAAATTACCTTGCTTTGACACCACCACCAAGGATAACAGTCCGATAACACTTTCAATGAGCTTGGATAACAATAGGAATCAGGTCCTGTCACGTAGGGAATGTCTCTGATGAACTCTATGCTGCCCTATTCCCAAGAAAACATCTGAGACCCTGTGGTGGGTTGACCAGGAGATCACCAAGCTGCTCTGCCTCTCCCCTCCTCAGCAGGATTGCAGTGGTGTGGGTGGAAAAAAGAAGATGAAGCAAATAAACACATTTAGACAAGGTAAAGGAAGTTTAACAAGGCAGAAGTAAAAGCTGCACATGGAAGCAAAGGAAAATAGAAGATTTATTCTCTACTTCCCATCTACAGGCAATGTCCAGCCAGATGAGATAACTGGAATGATGATAAAACACTCAGAATTTGTGGGCTTTGTTGGATCAATAGAGGCTGGAACAGAACTGGCCACCCTGATCCCCCAAATATCAAGCTCTGCACCCACTGGCAGCAACATCACCCAGGTCCCCACCACACCCAGGACAAGAGGAATTGCTCTCCACGGAGGAATTCACTGCTTTAGCTTTCTCAGAAAGAACCACACACCTTCCCAAGCTGATTTCACTGCAAGTCCACTCACTCCACAGTCCATGGGCACCAGGATGAATGAGGAACTCCCTTGTGCTGATCTTTGCTCTTGTCCCTCACAACAGCACAAGCTCACTGCATTTTTGGGGCTCAATGAGACAGATAATTCCAGCATTGCCAACTGAAAAGATCAGCTGATAGTGCTGCAGTGATGTGAGAGCAGTTCCTGACTCTGTGTTGCTCCTATAAAGAGTTTAATCCTCCCTTCTCCTGGGGCTACTAATTTATGCCTCAGAGAGCCCTCCTGAGCCGTTAATCAGTGCAACTGCTCCCTGAGCTGAGCACCAGCTGCTCCCTCAGACATCACTGCTCCTGAGGAACTGACACTACCCATAGGGAAGAGCTCACTTGGCACTGACTCATTCAAGTATTTTAGACTTACACTCATAACAATCTTTTCCAAGTCAAAACTGAAATTTTAGTCATCTAAAGCCACACTTGGGCTGGTGTTGTCCACAATTCTAGCTGAAATATCAGCTTTTCACATGTTATTTCCTTAAACATCTGTAAATGGGACAGAAAGTGAGAGAACAACCATTGGTCTGAATCAGTGCATCCATTTTTGTGCTGTTTCACAGTTCAAACTGAAGGTGCTGAAAATCACCCTCTTCTGCCAGGTTCTTAGAGGTGTGTCAGGATGGTTTAGGTTTAAAAGAGTTACAAAGCATAAATAATTAATGTCTTCAGAGTGCTTTGGGAAGCTCAGATCACAGACTTGGCATCCATCAGAAGGGTCAGCATTGTGCATTCAGCGGGAGTATCCCATTTTCCTACTGATGGCAAAGAAACCTGAGAGGGGATGGAGAAAGCTGATGGCTGTTCCAAAGTCCTCCTGACTTTGGAATCAAATCAATGAACTCAAGTTAATTGAGCTTCAGGAACTGCACATCGACTCTCAAGCAAAAGTAATGTGATACATCCCCTCTTCACTCTCTCACAGAGTTAATGACCTGGCATTATGTGATACTTATAAAGGTCAAAGACCATAGGATGGGCAACAACCATAATCTGAAATACATTAAAACACAGTAACCTGATTGTGTGATGTCCCATCAAAACATTAATCTGTTTGAAAGTTTGTCTCAATAATAAAAACTCAGAGAAATTCTTAGAAGTGAATCTGCCTATTTCCTGGCACTTCTGCCTTCCTTGCCCTGATATTTTGAAGGATTTTTTTTTTTCACAAAGCAGACTCTTGTCTCTTAAAATTTCTTTTTCTACTAATAATAATTTCTTTCTTCTGCGCATTTTTGGCAGCACATTTTTATTGTGCTGTCAAGGAAATAATTTAGTGGAGAGAAGTGGAGACATGGCCAGTGGAATCAGGAAAGTCTTAAAGAATACAAATGTTAGCCTAATTTAAGAAATTGGGCCAAATCATAAACCAAGACTCAGTACCTATTATCCAGTGAAAATCCAGGTCTCGTTTTTCAGATCTTAAATTTGAAGCAAAAAGTTACTGCAGAATCAGGATGTACCTCAGCCTTCTTGTCAGAGCAACAATTGAGCAGGGATGCCAGGATCTGAGCAATTAATTATAGGCTAAAAGACAAGAACTGAAATGACAAGAATTGACACCTGACTCTAAATGTAGGAACTTTTTCAAAGTAATAGGATACAGGGGAAAAAAATATTACAGAGCTATTGATTCCTGATTGTGCTGCACAGCAAACACGGCAGCAGTGCCACAGCCAGGGCAGAGGGGTGAATTATTTTAGGATTTCAATGACAGCTGCCAAAAATATTATGACCCTTACAGAGCTTGAAAGATTGAAACAAGGTTGAAAACTCAGCCACTCACACATTAAGCCACATATAGATGTGTGGTGAAAATAGACACAGCAAGAAAAGCCCGGTGATAACAATTTAAAAAGCAAAAGCAATACCATGAAACAAAACTCTCTGTGCTTTGCCTTTATTTACAAAGTTCTTTAGGTTAAATTATTTCTCTGTTCAACACTGAGTAGGAACCGCTGTGCTTTAGCAGCCTGACATATCCAGGGAGAGATGAAATGGGCAAATGTCAGAATTTCTGCTGTGTGTGTCAGGAGAGGGTGCCCAGATTTGTGTCCTGCTTGGAAGGAACAACAGACCTGCACATGCCAAGTGCCACAAAGCCACTTGTCAGTCTCTCCCTCTCTGCCCCCCTGATCCTCGTGACCCCCACACTCAGGGTTGTGATGCTGTGACTGCATTTGTTGGTGGCAAGAGGAACAGCACGCAGGGACAGTGTCGTGCACGAGGCACTAAAATAATCCAGCCAACTGAAAAAGCAAAAAGGTCTGAAAGAAAAACAAACACCAAGAATGGGCTGTGTAAAATCAGCTGTCTGAACCTCATCCTCATTGATCAGGTTACATAAAACACTTAACCACATTAGAAACCCATAAATGAATTATGCGAGGAAAGCTGTAACTGTGAGGGAGGGGAAAATAATCCAAACTAAAACAATATTTTCTATTTTTCTATGATAATTCAATTTAAATTCAAAACAAGACAGTTGCATATTTGGGAAACACATACTTGGAGTTTGATTATTACATTTTACATGGACTACAGCCCAATTAAGGAGACACTGTCCAAGATGTTAAGTGAGATATTAGAAAGAAAATCTTTACAGTGAGAGTGATGAGGCCCTGGAATGAATTCCCAGAGACGCTGTGGCTGCCCCATCCCTGGAAGTGTTCAAGGCCAGGTTGGACAGGGCTTGGAGCAACCTGGGATAGGGGAAGGTGCCCCAGCCCACGACAGAAGTTTGGAACTGGATGATCTTTAAGGTGTCATCTAAAGTCAGACCATTCTATGATTCTAAGGATTTTATGTCTCTACATTCAAGATTACATGGAGACTGTAATCAGGGTGCAACTCCTCACTTAGGAGAGTTAATATTTTACAAGTTTAGGATGGTTCAAAATCCAAATGGTTAAATTATCAAAAAATGAATGAATCAATGCCCATTAAAGGTTTAATAACTTGTCTCCTGTATCAGGAGGGCTTTGAGATTCAAGGTGCTGAATGCTGGGAGAATCTGTTGAGTCACAGCCCACAGGATTTAAGGAATCTACATGGTAAAGTGTGTGTGCTCAGTCCAGTAACCTTTGTCTGACAGAAACGTGTCTTGGTAAGGGTGAAGGCAACTTCTGCTGCTTCTAAGAACAGGGCTCAGTCAAGTCATAACTGATTCTCTCATTCTTTGGCGAATTGGATTGAGATGATGAAGTTGTTATTGAAAACCATATTTTCCAGCTGTCACACACATACAGCATCTTCCTCAAAGTTTGTCACCTCCATTTTCCTATAAAGAAGGCTTAAAACTTAGGATTCCAACAGTCTTGATTGTCACTTTGGATAAGCGTGCACTCATGCAAATGAGTCAAAAGAAGGGCACAGAAGGTCTGCCTAGCTGAAATATTGACACTACCCAAAAAAGCTTCTTTCAGACTGCTCCTGCAATCCTGTCCTTTTGAATGGTCACTGATGTTGATGGAACAGCAAAAAAAGAGCAGCTGCAGTGTTGCTCCAAGATGCACACAATGTAACCCAAAAGTTCCTGGGCTATTTTCCTAAGGTGTCAGCAAACAAATGTACAGACACAAGTCCTCAGGAGTCTCTCTGCATTCACTGTAGACACTTTCCTCTCTCTCTCTGCCAGGCAAAACTGCCCCAAGGGAGCAGTGACACACTTATGGCAGGGCCCTGACAGGCAAAGCAGGGCTGGGAGCTCTCCTGAGCAGCTGCTCTCTCTCTGAGCCAGCAGCCAGTGATGGCACAACTGCCTGGGAAACTCACAGGCAAAACTGCTTTTCACTTTGCAAGACTCATCAAGTGATCTCCCCTCTGGAAGGAATGGGCTTGTCTGTCCAAGCCATGTCTGATTCGTGATGTGGGGAAAATAATGAGAAGAAAAAGTTGATTTGATACTGTTGATCAGTATCATTATACATATTATGTATTTGATACTGTTGTTCAGTATCATTATTGCAAAAGCAGAAACATCAAGTGATTAAAAAAAAAAACTTTATCTGCTAATGATCAAAACAATAACTAATAATCATAGATATTAATGGCATAATTTCTTTAATTCATTGAATAGTGACCTTCATATTTCTTCTCACCAGCCATGAAAGTTAAAGAAGCCTAACTTTAATATCCTGCAAATGGGATTTAAACCAATGGAATGGAGTGACTGGGGCTTTTTCTTCTGGCTCCTTACTGATCCAGCCTGCAACAAATATTTTGAGGAGATGTTAAGTGGAAGTTCTTGCCATTCTTTACCAAACGGCAAGAGCTTTGGATTCTTTTCTTCTGGCTCCTTACTGATCCAGCATGCAACAAACATTTTGAGGAGATGTTAAGTGGAAGTTGCCATTCTTTACCAAATGGCAAGAGCTTTGGATTTTATTTAGTGATACTCTGTGCCAACCAGAGTATTTAGTAATTAGTTCCCTCACCTGCTTTCCTCCCTTTATTTTGTCTGAAGTCATGCAGAGCTGTTAGACATTAAACCCCAGCTGTTCCTTATCTCCCTAAAGTGTGTAAGAGAGTTTATAGGAACCTGTTTCTTGAGGTAATCTTTATATACACTGATATTTTAAAAACCACAGATTTTTTAAAAATCTGTTTGCATTAAAATTCAGAATAGAATTTCATCTATCACTATGGACACAGAAACCCTGAAAACATCCTGGTTTAGAAGTCCTCAAAGCATACATATGAAATCTGCTGCACACTACTAGGGCTAAGCCAGACTTAGAACCATTTATAAAGATCAGAAATCATCATTGCTCCAGTATAATTCAATGCAGGTCCTGCCTCCAGTTCTACTGCTGCAGAGTAACTCTTGTTTTAGAAGCTCAATAATTAGTTTCACAACTGATGATGAAAAGTAGAGCATGATATTTTTCCTGGGGCTTTCATTAGTATCTCTAGGTTCACTTCCCTCAAGACATGGATCTCATAACAGGAGATTAATTTTAGTTTTCCAATGGAGTTTTATTGTAAGATTATTTTGTTCTCTAACTTTCTCCACTAAAGGGATTTTGATTAAAATGTGCCTAGACGTAGTCAACTGATGATAAGATTTGTAATTTCCAGTAGATAGGAATATTAACTATACTAAAAGAAATTGTGTTATATTACAGATTATCCTGATGGAACAAATTTCCAAACTGATGCAGGGTAAAAGCAGAGTGATACAATTAAAATTTATTGTAGTTGCTCTAGATTTAAATTACCAGGACAGATCCTTGTTTGCACCCATAAGCAGTGTCTCTTCTATAAAAATGGGATAAAACAATATATAGCAATTATAGATAGATATATATATAGATAGACAGATAGATATGCTGTAAGAACATCAATATCCAGTCAATTAAAGGTCCATTTCACCAATATCATCCTTGCTTCAGGGCTGGCCAAACACCTAAATAAAGATTCAAGTGTAGCAAAATATTTCTACCTATTTCTCCTAGCAATGATATAGGGCTTGTGATCATCCTCATCCAAACCGGTGAGATGGTTCTTGACATCCTTCAACCTTTTTTTCTTTTTTTTTTCTTTATTTGTACAATTCATTCTTGTAGCCAAATTTTGATGACCACAATGTCATGGCAGAAGAAGTGCCAAAGCTTAAGAAATGTGAAGAATCATCTTTCTATGATGGTTTTCAACCAGCTCCTTTTATTTCTCAGTGGAAAGAAGGCACTTTGGAAACCTCATTCTCATGTGGAAGGAGAGCATTTTCAACTGAACCTTGCTAAACAAAAGAATTAACAAAGTCTCTCAATCCTTTGGCTTTCCCAAGGATAGTTTCACAGGAGAGTTGGTGTCTGCAGAAAAAGTCCCATTGCTGCTTTTGGGTTCTGACTTTACCATGATGCCTCAGGCTTTAGCTTTTATGTTTTTCAGATTCTGTGCTGCTTTAGTGTGTATTTCTGAGCTTCGTATTAGGGGATGGTGAGCTCTCTTCACAGAGAAGGGAGACAAAACAATTCCTTCTCTAGATGGGGACCAAGGATAACCGATCCAAATCTCAGCCTCAAGAGCACAAACAACGTGGACTGAAGAGAGAAAAACAAGAAGGATGGGATTTCGTGGGCTAAAACTATAACTGGACAATTAACTCCAATATGCAAATGGACCAGAACTTATAAAAGTGTGAGACCCCATGACTGGTCATCCGTTTTGTGACCATTTTGGTTCATCTTGGGTGTAGCCCTGGCTGGGTTCTCGTGCTGCCCAAGGTGTATCCATTGAGGCCTTCTAATAAATCTCAATTTTATTCTTTAATTCTGTCCAGCCTCTATTCTAGGTCACAGCCCCCCTTTGTAAATCTGATATCTCTCCTTGAACAATGGCCTGGCAACCTTCTAAAGAAGGAGAAACCCAGACATGCTTTGCATCAGAGAGAGAATATCACAAATAACTGATGAGTCATTCTCCCAGGGCAATGAAGGAAAAGAAAGTAAAATAATTTTTTTGTGTGTCTTATACTCTACATTAAAAGCACATTTTGTATTACAAAGTACATTTTGTATTACATTGTAAACATGCTATAGGGGAAACTTCACTAATAGGATGAAGTTGCTTTGATATCTCACCTATACTCCTAAGGCTACAGGCCAATCCTCCTACTAGAGACCAAAATTCTTTCAAGGTGTAGATCCAGAGCAAAGATAACCAAAAATTCATTTTTATTTTTCACTCCTACTGAAATCTCCAGTTGTTTGTCTTCCTGCTCCTCAGGAGGGCCTCTGGAACATCTCAGAAGATAAAAGCACTTGGGAACACCTCTGGGCTTGGATTGTCCCTGACCCTGCTCCAGCCTGCAGTCTTTAAAACTGCTTCTGCATCTCTAACTCCTAATCCTAATAATTAGGATCCATTAGTTAAAATTGCTATGAGATTCCTGTTAAATCAAACACGGCAAAAACAGCAGAGGAAGGGGTCATATGTTGTTTTGTTGGAATAACACCTTGGCTTAATTTTAAGGATCCATTAAGAATACCTCTAATACCCTTTAAAAGAAAATATTTTAGTATGCCAGACCTGATTCTGCAGGTGAAGATTTTTTTTTTCTTACCATGATCAGCTTCCTAAACTGTCTTTCAGGCACTTTACAGAGTATAATAAAAGACTTGGCCCAAGGGTTTTACCTGTGGGAAGCTCAGCCAGGTCAGCGCTTGACGGAGACCGCGATGATGATGACAACGAGCAGCAGAACAGCCAAGGCGATGGACAGAAGGCAGCACTTCATCTTCCTGGCTCGTAGCTGAGGGGAGAAAGACAAGGAAATTAATTCATGGAGATTAAATCCACTAAGAAATGTTATTTTTCCATTGAAAGAATGGTTTGGAACAAGCTGAAACAACACAGAGAATTCCTTTATTTTTTCTGGACTGATTTATCCTTCTGGATAATCCAGGTTTCTCCTCCTGGATACAATCCCCTTTTCTACAGTACATTCTTCCTGCTTAAATCACTGTGTCACATCAAATTTCCAGGCTCTGCTTGGAGGGCTGAACTTGGGTAAAGCCACTCAGTTTAGTTTTGGTCTGGGGGTGTTGGAGCTGCATCTGGCTGCCAGGTATAGGAATGTGCCCCCTGTTGACGGAGTGACAAAACTTTCCTTTGTCCCCTTAAAAAGGAAATAAGCCCAGAAGTTTCTCTCCTCAATTAGGTGAAAAGACATCTCATAGGACCTGGGGGACTTCACCTCAAACTTAAGGATAGCCAATTGGACAGAAGCCAAAAAGTCCCACCTGAGCAATTTACTGGAAAAAGACGAGAACAAAGAAACAAATTGCTTTTGTGAGGTGTTTTACCAGGGGCAGGAGGGCCTCTTGCACCTGGCTCGGTTTTTCTCTGTAAAGAGTTTAGTTATTTTGCCTTTTATTAAAACCTTTTTGTTTCCAACACTACCACAGAAGCCACCCAGCTGATTTTATGCCTTCTAAGGTAGCTGAGCTATCTTGGGTGTGAAATAGATCTCCAAGAGCTCATGAGACCTGGCTCAAGGAGACTCATGTTTCAGCCAGGAGAAAACTGTCCCCTGTAAGAGAAAAAGTTCCCTCTCCACTCTGCTGTACAACAAAACTGAGACAAGCACTGACATGGGCTGTTCACAGGGCAGGCAAACGTACTTCCAGTGCTAACCACCCTGACCTCATTCACTTTCAGATATGGTAAAAGAGATTCTAAGGAGTTTTAATTTTGATGTCTGTTTCTACTTCAACCCATCAATCTTCCTAGTGACCTCTGTGGATGAGATGTTGTTTCTTCCTATTTAAAATCTTTGCAGATAATTCAATTCCCTTGTCTCCTTTTTAGATGGATTGGAGGAAGGGTAAGGAGTCCTGTTATCCAATACACACAAAAAAAAGTAACCTCTGCGGAATCCTTAACTTGGACATTTTCCTTGAGACCAGATCAACCAGTCCTCCAGCCACCAGAGTTGATAACATCTTCTTGATATGACAAACCAGTTGCTTTATTCCAGAGTCCTTTACCTTCCTTACAACTGAAGCAACACTCTCACAGGAGAGATGATGTTAATGCTACTGCTCTTATCCACTTTTCCTTCCTTTCCCTAGCTGCTGCAATCAGGTCTCCCAGTCTGCCTTGGATCCTTCTCTAACTGCTTTACATCACTCTGCACTGCATTTCCCACAGGGCCATTGCTCCCCAGCTGCTCTGTTCTGTTCTGGGGATGTTTTGGTCTCCGACACTGCAGAGGAGACTCATCTCTCCCATTGGTGCTCCAAATCCTGTCCTTCATTCCCTCTCAGTGCCCAAACAAGCTGGAGAAGCACTTCCAGCAGGGAACAGTGATGCATGACCTGTTCTCTCTTTCAGAATCAACCACCAATCAAACTGTGGTTTTATAGAAGTGTGGATTTGCAGATTACTATTTTTTGCACCTTAAAATGCTGCACTGTCCTGCCTCCCTAGCAGATAATCAGTGAATCATAGTGGCTCTCCATCAGCGTTTCATACACTCAAATAGGTAGGTTTTCTTTGATTTGGATGCAAAAAAAAAAAAAAGAAAAAAGTTTTAAATATACCATTCCATGTGCATTTGTCAAGAGGGATCTTCTTGTCAGGCTAGGAGGAAGTATGAGAGGGGACACAATTCCACTTCCCAAAAACCCCTACTTTGGAGCACAGATTTTTTCATGCCTTTCCATCAGTTTACTGTGACTGTGGGGGAGAATATGAGTGGGCAAAGGCCCACAGAAATTATTGTGATGGAGGTGAGGCCCTGGCAGAGGTTGTCCAGAGAAGCTGTGGATGCCCCATCCCTGGATGTGCTCAAGGCCAGGTTGGATGGGGCTTGGAGCAACCTGAGATAGTGTAAGGCGTCCCTGCCCATGGCAGGGGATAGAATGAGATGATTTTTAAGGTCTCTTCCAACCTAAAACATTCTGTGATTCTCTGATTTTCTTTAACTTTTTTTTATTTTTCACACACAAAAGGAGGTTTCTTCATAGCAGATCCTCACCTAACACTTCAATTTCTTCAGAAGAAACTGCAATGCATCCTGAAAGCTCAGCCCATGAGACAACAGACTTGATAGTGCTTCCCCTTTAATTTTAACCTTCATTAATTCCAAATCAAAGCAGGAAACCTCTGCTTCTAACTGCAGACTTTCAAAGGCACTTGGGTGTCCTTGTCCACTTCTAAAGTCAGAGCCTGTGTTTGGTCAGCAGAGGATGCTAATGGGTCATTTAGCTTCAAGCAGAATTCTCAAATAGTCCATTAAGAGCCTCAAAATTATCACTTCATATGGCTTTTCCATCATTCCCTTTGCAATAAGATTCTCTTCTTTTCCTCTTTTCCAGCATTAAAAAGTCCAAGTCGCTCTTATTTTGGATTTGCACAGTCTCTTTTCCCTTCCCTTTTTCCTTGCTTTTAACCAACTAAAGCATAAACAGCTGAGACTGATCAGAGGAGAGGAGAGCTGCAGCCCAGTCTGAATCCTGGGATTTGGTTCACATTTTATGATCTTGTCCTGGCTGGCAAGTCAGGGCAATGATTCCTGCTCTTTAAAATATCTCCTAGCATATTTAGCATAACTGTCCTGCACAGCCATAAAACCCATGGCAGGATTCTCCTGTCTATTCCTAGTTTCGGTTTGTTTTTGTTTTTGTTTTGGTTTTTTTTCTTATTTTACATTTCAATAAAGAAAATGTTGAATTCTTTGAGTTGCTTTAGTCTCCAGCCATAAATCTGCACATGCTGGTGGAGCAGAAGCAGCTTCTGATCCCCTCCTGGACACACCACCTTTCCTACAGATCCTGAGGAAGAGTGGCAGGACACCAGCACCCCAGGGTTTTGTTATTTAGAAAAATACTGAAATATGAGCAAAAGCAGCATGTCCCCTCACTGGACAAGTGTACACCCTGGTTCAGAAAGAGACTTTAAAGAATCCCTTCAATGAGACTTGGCATGAAGATTGGATTTGATGACTTTGGAGGTCTTTTCCAACCTTAATATTCTATGATTTTATGATACCCCGTGGAGCTCACCAAGCCTGTCCTGTGGAGAGCGCCAGCCTGAATTTCTGTGAGCTCTTGGGACCCCTTTCCTGCCTTTATCAGAGGAGAAAGATGCAAACACAGAATGTGTTTAACAGATTCTCTTCCCCAGACAGGATCTGTAGACTCTGGTATGGGTACAGTCACTTAAATATTACATAAATACACACTAATAAGCAACATAAATAATAATATTACACCTAACTAACTCTGCTATCATCCCTAGTTTAGGTTAACAGAGTCTGATAGCCAAACTGAAATTACAAATGGTGTCTTAATGCCCCACTGCCATTCTTGAGGGGCATTGAGAGACAAAAATAAACACATCTCTTTTAATGAGTTTTTCAAAGAGTTTTTTTAAAAACCTTGAGGTAACATTGCACACGGGAAGCACAGCAACCTCAGAAATGTAAGCACTGAACAGTGAGGAAGTTCCAGAGTTTGTGTTTTCCGTGTGTACTTATACAGGGAACAATCTTTGCCTCTCTCTAAAGTGGGATTTCTGCCTCATTCAGTAAGGGAATAATTATTATGCTGCGTACATCATACATGTTTAGAAATTTTACTGATCTACTCAGGTTTTCTTAGGACATCTATCTAAAGTCATGTTCACATGAGACCACGCAAAGCTCTCACTTAATGTAAAGATCCTGATTTTTTCAAGGGGTTTCCATGACAGCAGAATCATATAATTAATGCTTTCCATCCCAAACATCAATGCAATGATTGGGTTATATCCATTTTAAGGGGAAGAAGTAGAGACACATTTCTTGGGTGAAAGTACAGCTGATCTCAAGAGAGTTCCAGTTTTCCCAAGGAATTAAAAAAAACGAATAAAAAGCAAATGTGATTCATGATGCCACCCCTTGCATCAAAGTTAATCTACACTTACATGGAAATGGAAAACTGTTTCCAAACCTGTCACAGGATTTCTCACCAGGACAAGTTCCTTACTGCCCGAGACAGACACTACGAGGTTTCTGCCATAATTTTAGTAGTCTCGGAATAACAAAACCACAGCCACAGAAAAGTTGAGAAAAAATTAAAAATAAAAAACAAAATGAAACAACCCCAAAGAAGCCAAACCCGCTGTAAAATGAATCATTTATGTTACAGCATAATTCTTCAGGGAGCTTTGCATTTTTGCAGCATTTCCCATGAATACGACTAAACCACAGTGGATTTCACTCATCTTTTCCCAGCTATCTCTCCTCTCAGCTGCTGAGGCTCCTTCTCTCACACTCTGCATTATTCCTATTCCTGATCTTCCTTGACTTTCCTGGAAGCTCTGAGGCAACGTGACCTCCTCTCAATTCCTGCAACTACACCCCTGATTACTAACAGGAGCAATTTTAAGGCCATTTTACCCAGAATCTTCCACCTGCCCTTGGAGTTAGATATTTGCAGACAAGACATACCCAAGATCATTGGCACAGCAGATGGATCAACAGCTGAAGGGCATTTTTGGTACAAACTAAACTTGGATGGTCTTCACCTCAACTTCACAAAGTATCCAGAAAACCTGAGGGAATAACTGTTTTGCTGTTTGTTTGTTTTTTTTTTTTTTTTTCCCAGAGACCTGGAGGTTTTGCCAAACACTCCTGGAGGTCACAAAAATCTATGGCTGCTTTCCCCAGATTTTTTCCTGTTAAATTGTAAACCTCTGTCTACATACAGGAGCTTCTGGAATTTAACAAAACCTCCCAAAAACCATATTTCTCCCAGGGAAATGTATCCTGGAACTCCACTTTGGACAGCACTGACTCCCTTTAACTATCTCTTAAAATGAATATTTAAATAGAGATAGAGAAATCAACGCAACAAACAATTTCAGGCTGAATTTGGGAAAAGTTCAAAGCTACAAGATTATCTTCTGCTGGAAAATGTATGAGAAATAATTATAAGCCCACTATCTGATTTCATTTTAATTATCTTAGCTTATTCTAAACCTTGAATGCTATGCTGCAGCACTGCTCTGGTTTTATAGCTCTGTCCCAACCTGTTGTAAGTCCATTTCCCTTAACACCTAGGATTTGTTGATTAAATTGGAGCTAATCTATTTTCATTGTACACATTTTCCCAAGATGAAAAGAATGCAACATGGGACCAAAAAAATTCTAATCCTGTAGCAAGATGTAATGGCTTTTTACAGTTATTTTTTCTGGGCTCTCAGGGTTTTTTAGCAAAATAAGTAAAGATATATTTTAATCCTGACAGAGGCTCTTTAAACACACATGTGAAATAGGAGTGAAAAGCAGGGAAGGAATGAGCAAGGCTATTTAGGGACACAGCTGAGAAGCACTTTATATTGACAGGCAAACTGGATGTGACTGAGCCTGGAAGAAACCTTTCCTTCATCGTTTCAGAAAATTAAGCTGCAAGTCATATTTTACAGCCTAGAAGATATTTATTTCTTGGGGGCGAAATGTTGAAAAATATTTTAATTATGTCACAACAGATAGCTAAGTAATTAAAACCCATTAAAGCCCATTATGGCCCTGGGCCCAGAAAAGTAAGTTTCATCTTGGAAATTCCTAAGCAAACATGTTTACAAGGAGGAGAAAAATGTTTTCTTGCTAAGCATTCAAAAACTAGCTGAGGCCAAGCATAAATAATAGAAGAGGCTAAAGGAAACTGTTTTTCCTGTATTTATATTGAATGGAGAGAAACAAAAAATAAAAAAGCACTTAATTCACATATAGAAAAGCAGCATTGAGCTTCTCCACCCTTGGTGGATTGATTACATTATGGAATGTAAGGCAGGGAGGAGTAAGGCAGTTATGGATTGTAAGGCAGGAGTTGAGATTTCTCAACTGCCTCCACAAAGGAGGTGAAAATCCCTAGAAACGGGAATTTTAGTTCAGGCAGGGATTTGTACTAGAGCAGCTTCTCTATTCTGGGAACATCAGAGCATGTGACACCACTTCAGAGCAGAGTCACACCCTACAGCTCCATGGCTGGGGAGTTTTCTAGGTCTTCTGCAGGACAAAATTGGGCAGGTTGCTTTCATTAGAAATTAATTAAATTAATCTCTCCGGTATCCCATCTTTGTTCCACCACTCCCAGGTCTCAGCCCTGGCACTGGGATAAGGATGAAGGCAGTAACCAAAGAGCTTTGCCCTAAAGGGTTAACCTGAGACCACCTGACTCTGTCTCTCCCTCCTGCAATGTTAAATAATAGAAACATGCATAGAAAAATGGGATTGTTGAGGCCGGAAAGGACCTCTAAGATCACCAAGTCCAACCCTCAACCCAGCAAGCACCATTTAACCCTGTCCTCGAGTTTCATATCCACAGGTTTTTAAACAGTTCCCTGGGCAGCCTCTTCCAATGCTTCCAAAGCTTAGGAGTGAGCACTAAGAACAGGTCTGGAAATACCCTGATCTTTTCAGCTTGGTTGTTAGGGCCAGAATCTGTCTCCTAGTGAAAAAGGATCAGTTTTCCATTATCATTTCTCAGGTTATTATGGTCAGCAAGCAAAAATCCACCCATGTACTCAATGCCAATAGACTCAATAAGACCATCCATTTTACTTACAGAAATGCTTACCCATGTTTCAAACACAAGTTTAAAATAAAGAACAATTCATGAAGCATTTTTGAACAGAGCCAGGAGTGCAAGAACTTCTGAAAGTACAATTCCACTATTGGAGCAAAGAAACCATTGCAGACTAATCTGCTCTGGAAATTTATTTCCTGCAAACCCATTCAGCAGATAAAAAACAAAAATTATTAAATTTAGCAACCACACAATAACAGCCTCCAGTTATCAGGTCAGGTCCTTTTAAGGGCCTCTGTTGGGCAATGAAAACCCACCCTGATTAATTTTCAAGTGCTGCTTCCTTTATTGTAAGATTAACAAATCTGTTTGACATAAAATGGTTCATTTTATATGCAAATCTCTGTAGAGAGTTTTGTGACATTTAAGAGGTTCATACAATTTTGTTCACCCTGACCTCAGAGGTCATTTGGAATTTCATGAAAGCATTTGTCTATGCTCTTAATATGCATTTTGAAAGCTAATTTGAGGTCTGCTGGATTGAGAGCCCAGGTTCTTAATTACGTTTGGACGTGTTTATACAGAGCTGATATTATAAATCTGAAACTGCTGTCATTCCAGTGGACAATAGCAAAAGCTCTGCTGAAGGCTGGAGAGGGAGAGGAAAAGAAAATATTGGAGCTACACAGTGGAAAGTCAGACCTTGTAGACGTGTGGTTACCTCCAAGAATTATGTAAACATACAGAAGGGAAAAATCCCCTTACAAGGGCATCAGCATTATTATTATTATTGTTATTATTATTATTGATTATTATTATTATTTTCATATTCCATTTGCATTGATAAGCTCCCTTACCTAAGCCATACACAATCAGCTCTGATAAGAGAGTAAACACTCTGTGTTATTGCAGTGCAAAGGAGGAACATGACCTTTAACGTGTGTACAAATTAAAATGCACTGACCAAATTTGGTGACCTTTATGGTATGGCTTCCTTATAGAGCTACAATGAATTTGCTATCAAATATCAGTGCTTCTGCAGGCAGACTAGAAAAGGCCAGGAATATTATTAAGCACTTACCGTGTTTTTAAATGAGAACAAAGTAGACAAGTTACATATGAATAAAACCCACAAGATACGAGAGCAACACAGAAAGGCCAGCCCACAGCAGAAAGGAAATAGATCACTTGGCTTTGACATATTGTTTTTGGGCCTTCACTTGCATGTCATTTGGACTGATTTCTTTATGATGTGTCTTTGTATTTGCTGCTTCCCACTAATTCTGTGCTGTTTTCCCATTCCCCATAAGTCTCTTCATGATCCCCTCCTCATTAATTAATTTTCTTTGCATACATCTCTGGAATTGTTCAAGGACAGGTTGGATGGGGCCCTCATCAACTTGGTCTAGTGGAAAGTGTGCCTGCCCATGGCTGAGGGGATGAACTGGAAGATATTTAAGGTCCTTCCAACCCAAATTATTCCATGATTCCACATGTTTCTATGATATAACCCAGGTGAAGCCAAGTGCCATGTACAGGTATGATTCCTCAGCATAGCCTACTGCAAAACTGTATTTTCTCCCACTTATTTAGCCAGGGACAACCACCCAGGATTGGATTTTCCATGCCTGGAACCTACGCCAAGCTATTTCTTTTAAATGAAAATATGCCAGGCAAATCAAAGGAGAAAACTATTAAAAAAATTTCCAAGTATTCCATCCCGAAGAAGATAATGAAAATATTTACTCTAGTCTCTCCCTGCTTTGAGGAAAAATCACAGAATCATTGAGGTTGGAGAAAACCTCCAGGACCAACAAGGACAACCTTTGGCCGATCACCACCTTGCCCACTAAACCATAAGGAGAAGTCCCTCATCTGCTTGTTTTTTGAACATTTACAGGGATGTTGAGTCCACCCTGTCCCTAGGCAGGGTTCCAAAGCTTGACCACTCTTTCAGTGAATAAATTTTCCCCGACATCCAACCTGAACCTCCCCTGGTGCAACTTGAAACCATTTTCCCTTGTCCCGTGTAAGGAAGATTAGGGAGAAAGGGGATTTTCCTTTTGATGAGGGTCCTCATTTTAGTGTTTCTGGGAAATTTGGCTCAGTTTAGGAAAGATATGACTTCTCTCAAACCCTTGTTCATGTACACTCTTGACTAGTTCAAAATTTGAGATAATTTTCACCATCTGTCGCATCTATCAGGATGAGGATGGCAGCACAGTGCTTTCTGTGCTGGCTTGCCTAAAAGCTGACAGGGGCTGTTGTTGAGCCTGCACACACAGATTTAATTGCTGCATTTTCTACCTTCTGAATGCTTGAATTAGCAATCTTAATATTCTCCTAATACACTTGTTTTTCTAATGGCAGAGACATCATTTGTAATAACACATGATAATGGCTTACATTTCTAGCACGCCTTTCAAGGCAGCAAACCTCCAACGTGATTTACAAATTCACTATAAAGAGGATTATCTTTTTACCAGCTCTGGAATGAAGCCACCTACCTCTGGCAGCTGTTTGAGTTCCACACAGCAGATTCAGCCAGCAATTTAAAGCAGGTAATGACTGGTGTGTGCACCTGAAACACCAGAGACTGCATTTCCCAAATCAGAATTCACCCAGAGTAGCAAAACAAACACTTTATACTTTTGTAGAAACCACCCTGAGATGGTTAAAAGCCCCACACAGGCAGATCCAGAGAGAACTCAACTCCCCCAACAATTCAAACCCAGAAACACTGCAAGGGAGCAGAGCCGAGAGAGAATGAATTGACCACATTAAAGCTGTGCAGTGCTTGAAGA